>NW_023596545.1:2218141-2345614 GCF_011947565.3 Pollicipes pollicipes
GAATACTTGTCTCAAGGGTCGGTCATGGCCCTCATGGCATCCCTTTGGCCATATCCGCAGTAAAATTCAACATTTTCTCCTCCATGTCCTGAAAAAAGATGCTGAACTGAACAGGAAATAAGCCTCTCGCGTCACGCGTTGAAAACGCGATTATAAAGGAAACACGCATACGCATACGCACATGCACACCAATACACGCACGCACATGTACACGCACACACACAAACACGTACGTAAGCGCGCACGCGCGCACGCACACACACACACACACACACACACACACACACCACACACACACACACACACACACACACACACACACACCCACTATATATATATCTAATACATATAATAAGCATATATTACATGTCACTCTATATACATATTTATATATAATAATATATATATATAATATATAACTATTATATATATATATATTATATATATTATATTATATATATATATATATATATATGTAAACCCAAGCACGCACGTAGGGGCGTAGCTTTGCAAGTTGTAGTGAGGGTTATTCAGAAAGAAATGACAAAATTTATCCCCAGAAGACCAAAAAGGGCTCTCCCTGGTTTATATACACCTTTGTATCAAAAAGTTGGGGAAGACTGGTGTTCTAAAGTGAAAGGAAAACTTATCTTCTGCACACACCCAACGCCTTCGCGAACGAACGTTCCCATGCAACGAAACATAACCTACGGCTGTCAGCATGTGCCCATCATTGGTAATGCCATCTAGTAGCACCCAAACAAGGCAGACGATCGATGCCACAATATCTAGCTTTCCCGTTCGACCGACAGATGACAAAGTCTCGCAGTACAGTGCTGCCACCTATATCAAGGCGGCTCCTCCGGTCAGTTGCTCCGGGTATTGATTGGTGTAAAAGTGGGAAGGCGGTTGGGGGAGTGGTTGCCGGCGCTTGGTCTTGGTGAGTACTTGGCCCTGAGTGAAAGCTCGTGCTGTTCCGCATTGACAGCATGCGCGAACTCTTCCCTGTGGGTCTGTCGTCCCTCTGTGGTCCAAGCTCCAAGCCCACCCGCACGCGGAGAATGGGAGGCTTGCTCGAGCGATCAGTCGGTCGATTACTGCAGCTGTGTTCTACGGCTTTGACCGAGGCACACCCAGCGACATGCTGTCGGTAGGCTGGCTCGAGCCATCGCTTTAGTCTCCGCCACCAACCGGCGGCGCCGCCGCCGTCCGGCTTCGCCCGCAGTAGTCGGCCCGTTGCCGATCTGGAGCACGTGGGTGAGCCGGCCGGCAGCACGCCACAGCTTGCTCCCGACCCGCGCGTCCGTTCTCCCTATCCTCGGATTCCAGCAGGCCGTCTCACGGAGTCTGCGCTCCGAATATGTGGAGAATATGGCGCGGTTTCGCCGTCGTCTGAGTTTTCTGTGCGCTGTTGTACCGATCCGAGGCCCTTAAAGCCTCCTGGCAGGAAATGTTGGCAACCGCCTTTCTGGGCGATAATGTGCGTGGTGTTCAGTGCTAGCACTGTTCAAACGTGCGTTTTGGGGGCCAAGGATAGTGATGAAACGCATGCATTTAGGCCTGCTGAACTGCTGAAATTACCAGGTTACCGTCAAAGTAGTTTCAGTATCGAGGCAATGCCAGTCTGTGTCAGTTTCTGTGTCAATATTAGGGCCTGTGTCGGAGTCAGCGTCAATGCGTTAGGCAGGCCAGAATGTCTTGCTGCACCGTGGCACGGTGTCGCGCAACTTGTTGGCCAATAAGAGATCTGCACAGTAAATGTTGGGGAAAGTTTATTGCCACGTCAATTACCTCAAAACCATTGGGTAAAAATAGGGAATGAAGGTTTGCAAAACACTTTAACGCTTTACGAAACGGTCCGCCCTTCTCGGATGTGTGAGGGTCAGGTCAGGTCAGGGTACCATGGACTTCTATATTGAATGAGTGGCGGGTATGACAGTCGACACTCATCTCCATTTGTGAGATACGCCCCCACTGCTCCCCCTTCGGCAAGGATAGTGCCTACTGTGCCCACGCATAGCTAACAAATATAAAGCAGGTGACTTTCAAACTAAGTCACGGACTTTTCACGCGGTAGTCGCTTGGGTATTCCTCCGCTGTCGGCTTGAAAGCTGAAAGCTATATATATATATATATATATATATATATATATATATATATATATATATATATATATATATATATTTGTGGCGCCTCAGCTTCTCCGACAGAGCTCGCCTATTTGTATTCCGATTGAGCTTTCAACGGCAACTTCTGCGAGAGCCTGTGTTACACGACCCCGTAACTTCTCGTGACTGCCTTGCATCAGTCGCTTCTGCCTTGCATCAGCTGCCTGCATCCTCGTCAGCTGTGCCTGTTACAAATGACACTCTGAGTCGTCCCTAATGACCCGCGGGCTCGGCGCCGTCTTCACACGCCTGCGTGGCTCCCTCGCTGCGACGGACTGAGTACGCGCCGAAGATGAGCAGATCGCAGGGGCGGTGACAGATAAGCCGCTGTTAAGACTGAGTTGTGCTCCCGTAGAAGGAGAAGCTTTACACAATGTCGAGATCCCTGGAGCTCATTACTTTCTTCTTTTATTATGGGGCTTATTTAACGTTATGTAATGATGGCATGTTTGACGTGGTGCTGCACACTTGCCTTTACACATGCATGTGCTTTTGTTTTCTTACAAACGTCAGCCTCGCCAGTACTTCAGGTGTTCGCGTCGCTATTTCGATGCATACGCTACCTGACAAACAAGAACGCCTGCTGAAAAAAGCGCTCTTCACTAAAACTGCTCGTGGAATGCGCGAAATTGCTACACCTTCCGCCAAGAGTTAAGTGAGAACATCTCCATGAACTGTTTAGCGCTGGCATGTGAGTTACTGAGCAGCGCGACCGGAGCATGTGGCGTGACGTCACTGATCTCCCCGGCCCGGCGCTGCTGATTGGTTATTGACCGGCGGCGCGGCGGCGCGCTTCTCACGCCGTGGCAGCCGTCGAGAGCAGCTGCGATGCGACCCCGCGCCGCTTGGTCCCTCCGGCTGCGCGACAGCTGATCGACGCTCACACAGCATCTTTCTTGGCACCGTACGACAGCTGATCGACGCTCACACAGCATCTTTCTTGGCACCGTACGACAGCTGATCGACGCTCACACAGCATCCGTCTCGGCGCCGTACGACAGCTGACCGACGCTCACACAGCATCTGTCTCGGCGCCGTACGACAGCTGATCGACGCTCACACAGCATCTGTATTGGCGCCGTACGACAGCTGATCGACGCTCACACAGCATCTGTATTGGCGCCGTACGACAGCTGATCGACGCTCACACAGCATCTGTATTGGCGCCGTACGACAGCTGATCGACGCTCACACAGCATCTGTATTGGCGCCGTGCGATAGCTGATCGACGCTTACACAGCATCTGTCTCGGCGCCGTACGACAGCTGACCGGCGCTCACACAGCATCTGTATCGGCGCCGTACGACAGCTGATCGACGCTCACACAGCATCCGTCTAGGCGCCGTACGTCAGCTGACCGACGCTCACACAGCATCTGTCTCGGCGCCGTACGACAGCTGACCGACGCTCACACAGCATCTGTCTCGGCGCCGTACGACAGCTGACCGACGCTCACACAGCATCTGTCTCGACGCCGTACGACAGCTGATCGCTACTCACACAGTATCTGTCTCGGCCTGCGCCACTTGCACAGCTTACAACAAAATCTGGAGTCCGGAAGCCTCTCAGTCGTTATTCAAGTTCACTCGGCCGGAAAAACTCACCAACGTCTTTTAAATGCACAGTCAACAAGCATGCATACTTGTAAACACTGCACAGTTTATTGCAAGTCACCGCGTGTTACCGATTCACATCTGTATCGGTGAGCCAGCGAGCGGCAGAAGGAAAGTGAATTTATCTCTGGCGCTTGGTTCTTTTGTTAACTTGCCTTGTTTAACGATCGCACGAACGACCGATTTCGTGGTTTACACTGGGATCTCATGTGCTTACCTGCATGCGGGCTACGTTTCTGAGAGGTGGAGGAGTCTTCCCAACTCCGCGAGATTTGCCAATGGTTGTATGGTTCTTGCATGGAAAGGAGCGTCCTCAAAAGACCCGTGGCCCCAAACATGATCAGTGCCTATTGGATTTGTCTAGACCAATGTTTCTTGATGTTGTTCTTATATTGTTCTATAAAGGGATGGTATAGCAGGTATGACCAATACTTATTCGTTCTATTTGATCCACTGCTCAGTTGATCACGCGGGATCCCAACTACATGGAAGGCAAGGTCTCTACAAGTAAGGGGTGAGGTTCATCTGAACATTGTGTAAAGTAAGGGGTGAGGTTCATCTGAACATTGTGTAAAGTAAGGGGTGAGGTTCATCTGAACATTGTGTAAAGTAAGGGGTGAGGTTCATCTGAACATTGTGTAAAGTAAGGGGTGAGGTTCATCTGAACATTGTGTAAAGTAAGGGGTGAGGTTCATCTGAACATTGTGTAAAAATGGCATGCGTGGTGTCAGAAGATTGCAATATGTAAAGCACTCTGTAGCTAATGGGGTCTAGCGTGATATTTCATCATTAAGTTTGTACAGCCGAGATACATCTTGACGCAGTTGTTGACTTTTTAAGTAGTTGTGCTATAAAAAATCTGGCCATTGGTCTAGAATCAACATGTAACAATCAAACAGATTGCTACGAGCTTATTGAAAACTTTGAATGATATTCAAAACGGTACGAAAATTTTCTGACTACATATAAATATAAAAACACAACAAACAGTAACTGTAGCACCACGTGAGTAGCCGTCCGCACAGCATTTATGCTACTTATGTTTACACTAGCAATACTTCTGCACCTAAAGGATTTCCAATTCGCCTCGTCGGCAATCACAACAAACCGCAACATCATTTGCATGCAAGCGCAACAATTCGAGCCCACCCCCCGCTGTTCTGTCGCCCTAACTTGGCTCGTGTAACCACATGCCTTCTTTCAGCAAAACCCTCGCTCTATGCGATACCCTGCAAAAAGCCGTTTCCTGGTCGGGTCGCACGGTGGGACACATGACACCGACGCCGCCCTCCCTCCATCGCGGGCCCCCCGGCGCGGGCCCGACCGGCCGGCGGCGGCGGACGATCCAGACTCCACCGCCGATCGTTTATTTGTTCGCGGCTGTGTTTACATGTCCCACAAACAGAGGTCGACGGGGGCGCAAGGTGTGCGTGGTCCCGGGTCAGGTGTGTTGAAGGAGCCCTCATATCTCACCGCCGTCCAGGGGCCGGCGGCATCGACTCCGGCCCTCTCGACTCTCGACTCAAGGCGCTGTACAGATAACAAAAGGGGCCCTCAGCGTGCCCACCCCGGGGGCCCCCACTGTATGGCAGTGAAGCATGCAATGGGGGCATGGCCACTGCGGCATGCACTGTGTCGCGAACTCGCTGCATTCACTGCGATGACAAGCGGCAACCAAAGCTACTGCTTTGGGACCGGCAGCTATGTTTTGTGGCTGCATTTTTAACACCGCGCTTCATTAGTGTGTGCTTGGTTATGAATGTGTCATACCCATTCAGCTGGGAAAAGGAGGCTTCAATGAAGACCGCAGCACGTGTAGTTTAGCATCGCACGACATCCTTATTGAGGAAGCTATTAACATGGTCCAAGGTTGTTTCAGTCATCAAGAGCATTCGAAAGGACCAACAAAGAGTTACGTTAAGTGTTGTCCCTCCGTTGAGACAGAACTTCAGTTGTTCTGGTTTCACGAAAGCTGAAAGAGAGTGGTCCCTTTGTTAGATTTAGTAGCTTATGAAGACTCGCCCGCTCATTTGTTCCATCTCTGTAAAAGGCACAGATCGCGGACGTACTTCACACTGTCATGATCTCCACGGCGTTTATGCTCTATAAATCTTCTGCCGGGCGGAAACGTGAAGCTCCTGGACAGGCGTATTTCTTTCTCCCACGATTACATCAGTGATAGCATCTGCGGCAAGGGAGGTCCCAGACTGCCGCAACGTCCGCTATGGTGTCCTGAGCGCCGTTAATATCTCTCTCTCTCTCTCTCTCTTCTCTCTCTCTTCTCTCTCTCTCTCTATCTCTCTCTCTCTCTCTCTCTTCTCTATCTCTCTCTCTCTTATCTCCTCCTCTCTCTCTCTATCTCTCTCTCTCTCCTTCTCTTCTCTCTATCCTCCTCTCTCTCTCTCTTCTCTCTCTCTCTCTCTCTCTCTCTCTCACACATCCCTCTCTCTCTCTCTCTCTCTCTCTCTCTCTCTCTCTCTCTCTCTCTCTCTCCTCTCTCTCGCTCTCTCTCTCTCTCTCTCCTTCTCATCTCTCTCCTCTCTCTCTCTCTCGAATCTATCTTTCCCTCTCCTTCTATCGATCTCCTTTTCTCTCCTGACTCTCTCTTCATCTCTATCTTTTCACTTCTTTTTTCCTACTTTCTGACTTTCTCCTCCGTCGGTTTTCACCGTATGTGCTGGCTCGTTCTGTTTTGGCGTTCTATTTCGAATACCAAGCCTCTTCTTACAGAGGAAGGTTGCTTCGATGTTGGTAGTAAAATATAAAAAAGGGAAGTTGGGTGGCAAAAACATGGCCGTACGTTGCGGGACTATCTGACATCTCCTCCGTTCCAGTTTTAAGCCGCTGTCGACATATTTGTATTATCACTGGAAAATTTTGCTGTTAGTTGTTCCCCTACGTTGTAAATGAGTGGTCGGTTGTCATGCCAACGAAGGTTATTTTTGCACACATAGCTTTTTGAAGTCTTTTGTTATCATTTATGTGAAAGTTTATTCGTCGAATATCTGTCAGTCATGTCTGGCTGTTTTTATGTTTGAAACCAGCGTGATAGAGTTGGTGCGCGCTGTTACGGAGTTCTTGGGGTGAAATGGGCTGTCTTGGTAACTTAGTTGGTGGAGTGCCTGAGTTGCTATCTATGACATCGCAAGTGCCTACGCCGTACACAAGCGACTAACCTTTAAGCGGGAGGAACTGTCGTGACGCACTTGCCTCTGACGTCATAGGTTGTAACTTATAGGCGGCGTTTTGCAATGTGAAGCACGGCCCAGGTCATGTGTCTGGTGACGCCAAAGGACAGTGCAGATCGTGCCAAGCATCGCAGCGCGTTACGCTTTTGACAAAAACTTGCGTTTTTTACCTGAGATTTTCGATCGAATGTTTGGTCAGAGATCACGTAACAAACGTTGTTTATTGCGTTACTTTGTCAACAAAAAAACGTTCAATCACAACGTTTGGCGTACACTTTACAAAGAGATAAAGGACGGCCATCCTCTTAACATTTCGTGCGGTTGCCAAGCTGGCATTCTGTCGAGTGTCTTGATACGAAAACACGCTTACCCTATAGTAAGTCAAAACGCACGTTTGAAATGACGTCACACGTAAAATGTTGCCGAACAACTTTATTTCTACCCGCAACCAACAGTTGGTTGGAATGCAATGCTACCAAAATAGAATCATTGCTGATATAGCAGAAATCATTACTGAAATAGAGTGGCGAGACCTGCATGAACACAGCCGTAAATCACTATGATCAGTTGCAAAGACACATGCAACGCGAGCTAAGCACCCAACCAGAAAACAGGAACAGCACACCATGAGAGCGGGCTTTCTGTTATGTTGAAACTACGGTCATTACATCCGATATTTCGGGAAACTCCTATATCTGTGTGGAACTAGAACCTGACGTAGAGAGACCACACATGGGGCTTGCTGAGGTGGAGAGATCACACAAGGGACTTACCTGAGCTGGAGAGATCACACATGTGACTTACCTGAGCTGGAGAGATCACACATGGGACTTACATGAGCTGGAGAGATCACACATGGGAGTTACTGAGGTGAAGAGATCATACATGGGACTTACCCTACACAAATTTTCATTGTGCTTCTGTATCAAATACGGATAGGAAAATGCGCAGCCCAAAACTCTGACATCTAGACCCTGCCTGCTCTCGCGCCTGGTGTAACCTTCCCCTTGGCAATAGGGATCAACGACAGTGGTGACCCTCCCTCTGATGGTGGCGGGCACCCTCTGTGATTACCCTTCCCTGACGGTGGCGGGCACCCTCTGTGGTTACCCTTCCCTGACGGTGGCGGGCACCCTCCGTGGTGACCCTTCCCTGACGGTGGCGGGCATCCTCTGTGGTGACCCTCCCTCTGACGGTGGGCATCCTCTGTGGTGACCCTCCCTGACGGTGGCGGGCACCCTCTGTGGTGACCCTCCCTCTGACGGTGGCGGGCACCAGCCGCTGCCGCCGCAGCCTCGGCTATCGACCACCACCGGCTGCGGTAACTCAGGGCCGAGTTATCGGCCGCAGAGACGGCGCGGCGGGTCAGTCCGCCCGGTGGGCCCCGATAAGTACATGACTTGATCTGCTACGACCAGTGGCTCGCGGGGCCGCCGCGGGGCCGAAACTGGCCGAGTTCTTCAGAACCAAGTTAAAGGAAAGGCATCATGCAGCTTTGTCCCTGGTTCTGATTGCCTTTTTACGAGGTAGCTTAACTGATTCTGTCCTTTTGGGAAACAGCCTAGCCCCGCGCATTCAGCGACCCGGTTGCACTGGAGGCTTTTTCCATCCATGTTTTTCTAGTCATGAATGCAAAACAATCTTGTTTTCTTTGTTTTTATCACCTTTAAGCGAAGATAATTATTTCCCAACCACATGGTATGGCTGTTATAGTAAATTAATCATCCATATGCAGCGCGCATATTTATGCTTTTTAAGATAAGCGGAAGATGTTCTTGGGCAAATTGGTGTGACAAGTCACGCTCTTTGCCTAAACAAGTTATCCATTTTGGATTGGGATATCGATTTCAGAATTCATTAGGGTGTTGGGAATATAACCCCTCGCGTAAAACTATGCTGTCATATCTCAGCATGTCGAGGGCGCGCTAAAAGCACGTATTATTTTATGACTAGCGACTTTTATTCTCCGTTTCTATCATTTTGTTTTTTTAGATTTAGCCCATAACATTTTGCACGGATAGATTTCTGGGATCATAGCCCCCTTAAGCAATGGTTACTGTCTGACCGCCAGTCCCTGCCATCCGATCGTGAAATCCAGATTAACCGCGAAATTTGGCGGCGAAATTTTAACATGCTCGCTCGGCTCGGAGTGTCCCGTCTCTGACGTCATCTGACGTGAAGCGTAACCGCTACCACATACCGCAGGCCATCCCAGACGAGGGCAAACCGCGAGAGCTCACAGCGACTGGAACACCAGCAGGTGCTCTATCCAGCTGAACTATCGGGACGAACAAGTCGGACTCACGTGTTCGACGGACATACTCGCCTGTGGTGATTTGTTTTTATAGTTACGGTTGGGCAGATTTTCTTTTATGGTTACTTTTCCCGTGTATTGTCATACGATCGAAGTACGCGAGATGAGATGGAATGCCTCATAACTAGCTATGTATAGCATTTTGAGAAAATGTAAGTATGTGGCAAATAACGAAGCAGAGTTTCAGCTGTGGTAGTGGCCCATTTTTCGCGATTGCTGTGACTGTCCCCTGTCTCCGCCTGATAGCATGTCCATTCACCACCACGGGCGAGTTTATTTGTCGAATACGTGGGTCCCACTGGTCTGTTCCGATAGGTCAGTTGGATAGAGCGCCTGCTGGCGTTAGAGTCGCTTTGAGTACTTGCTATTTGCCCCAAGTCGGGTACTACCTAATCCGAGATCATGTGTAGAGGACTTTGCAATGATCAAAGAGCATCACGCTTGGAATCTTAGCTGAATAGGTTTATGTAACGTTTTGTGTGCGACTCTCCCACGAACTGGATGGACAGGAAAAGATTGTCCTTGCCTTCGCAGCATGCCCGCGAAAAAACCTATTACATGACAAATATGCTATGTCGTGGGCATAGATATACCTCATCCTGCTGGTAGTATTATATATATACATATATATATATATATATATATATATATATATATATATATATATATATGCGTTCGATTATTTTTGCGATATATTTTTGCTGGTGCACAGGCGGTTAACTAAAACAGCATTTTGTGCTTTAGATAGGTTTCAACAAGTTATCCTAAGCATAAAACATACAGAAGCACAAAATGTAAAAGATGCCACAGCACAAAATATAGTTATCTTTAACGGTCTATATATATATATATATATATATACATATATATATATATATATATATAGAGAGAGAGAGAGAGAGAGAGAGAGAGAGAGAGAGAGAGATATATATATATATATATATATATATATATATATATATATATATATATATATATATATATATATACATATATATATAGACATAGACATCAACAATATGTTTTCGCTGTGAAAGCACGTGCAATATTTTGAAATGATTTCATTTTGTTGTAATGCCCGACATGCAGAAGCGATGTGGAATACACTTTATTAGCCACGTTTTTTCCCCAGGGGATCCAAAATCATGTTCTCCGATCATGGTGTGTAAGGCTTGTAGAACCTTTGGAAGATGCCTTTTAATAAGCACTTTCCTTTGGACGGCCGGAATAGTGCGATTAATGCCGGAAACTAACCACGTAATTCAGAAGCCGTGCAAGCATGGTTTCTTACTTTATGCTTCTTGAGCCAACGAGCTCAAATACATTCGGGCGTGGTTATCCTCGTACCATTAATATTTGGGAGCGTTCGTCCATTTATGGTTCATGGAGGTCACGCATGGTGTGAAACATTCCTTGAGTCATTTTGGCATGAGAAGTACCCAACGCAGAATTAGCCCCAAGTCGGGTACTACCTAATCCGAGATCATGTGTAGATGACTTTGCAATGATCAAAGAGAATCACGCTTGGAATCTTAGCTGAATAGGTTTGTGTAACGTTTTGTGTGCATTTTTGTTGAGCATCCGGGAGTTTGAGTCCAGCCGAGTCGAAGTCGGGTTTGGCTTCGGACTTCCCAACTTGAAAAATAAAGGACTTGGATTCGGACCAAGGACTTGGAAGAACTGCACCACCCGATGGATCTCGTATCCTGGCTTAGGTGGGTCAAGCTTGCCTCTGCTGACCTTGTTGGATTTGGCACGGTTTTGGCCACGTTTGGGTGTGTTAGGCTGAGTGAAATGACCTCGACAGAGATTTTTTGGTTAAAAGATTTGACTCAAAGCTTTTCGATTGGAGGGATTTCTGTGCTTAGAGCTCATGCAAAGCGGTGCTTGTTGTGTGAGCCCTGATCCGCACCATCCGATCGCTCAATTCCGGGTCAACAGCAGATTTTTGCGGTAGAGTTTTAGCGTGCCATTATGCGCGGAACGGTCTGTTCTGCCCTCTGACGTCACTTGGCATTTATCACAGCCGCTGCCACCGGCTGCAGGTCATACATATCAAGGACAAATAGCGAGCGCCCAAAGCGGTTCGAGCACACCCCACCACGGGCGGGCGGATCAGAAGGCAAGCATCCTAACCAACTGAGCTATCAAGGCGGGTATAAAGCTGCGTATGAGTACGCGTAGTCTGCTAAAACTTCATGACGGCTATCAACACGTGCTCATACTTTGATAACCATCATAATTCAAACGTCGATACGGCAACACCTTAATTAAAGCTGTGGTAAGACTAGAGTAGGGTCAGGATGATTTCGGTGTAATTTGAAGCCATATTCTTACTTGCATCCCAAACCTTCTCTACGCGTGAAAAGTTGACATAGAACTATACTTTTGATATATAGTCCCGTTTTATAATGATACTGATAGGACTCGGCTTCGGGATCCTGAGATAGACTTATATTTCAACTTGGACTAAATCTATGAGCCTTCACCGGACCCAGATTCATGAGCGTATGATATTGCAATCTGACTCACGCAGTGCGTCACGAGCAGACATGACCTCAGCCTGAACACATGACCTGCGTGACCTGGAGTCGGGCTTGACCCCGCTCCAGATTGTGAGCGTCCGAGCATTGCAGTTGGTACAGCGCGTGCTATAAAATCCCCACATCTACGGCCAAGGAAAGACCCGCTTGCGGTTTGCACCTCTGCCGTCTGTGGAACCGCAGAGTATATTTCCCAGTATGTCTGACGTCATCCCATTCAGCTCTCCTGGCCACATTTCTGGCATGCACGACCGCCGGTAAAGCTGCAGCATTTAGGGGCACTGGAGTCCGGCGCCCGCCGTCGGGACGTATCCGGCCCGACCGGCGTTCGATGCCGCCACTCTGGCGCCGCAGTCCCGACGTCCTCTGCTCGGGGGATCGATGGAAGGAGGCGCGCCGTGAGGGGGATGCAGCCGTCGCCTTAGTCATGCCGCCCCCGTCCCCGTCCCCGTCCCCCCCCCGCCCCGCCGCCGGGCGAACCGGGTCCGACGGCCGGCGGATTTGGAGGCGGTCCAGCGGCGCGGTCGCCGCCGCCGCCGCCGCCGCCGGGCTTCGACTCCAGTGCTGCAGGATGTTTGTGCTGGACGGGGCACGCCAGGCCAAGCTCTGCGTCAATGGATCCATCTGTGAGTCCCCCGCCCTCCTTCCCGCCACCCAGCGGCGGCGCCGATTGGTTGTGAGTGGCTGCGATTGGCGCGCGGAAATGTGAAAGAAAGTGCTATTTGGGCGGCGAATAAATGGGCGCTGGTGCTGGTGCCGCGGACGCGGATCGGACGTCGGAAATGGTGCCGCGCGTCGGGAGCGCGCTTACGGCACCAGCGCCGGCTCGGAGCGTGCTCTTTTGACGCTGCACAGACCAGGGTAGAGATTTTCGGTGTCACGCCGGGTTTGTATTGGGCTGACATCGGGTAGTCCACACGCGAGCGGCACATTTGCTTGTGGATGTTCAAGTGAATGTCCAGGTTGCGTTTGGCTGAGCCGTTGATATCCATGCTCTCAACGCCATAAGTCAAGCACCTGGAGCTGCCGTTGTGCTTTAAGAGGGGTTTCCTTTCGTTTTGTAAATTATCGGAAGCATGTCGTGTGCAGCAATTATACCTAGTTCAATTGTACGCTTTTGTCTGCCTAATTAATATTTCAGTCAATGCAATGCGCGACCCGAAGTGAGGACGCCTGTCTAAAGGGACTTTTTTACCGTTAGCCATACCACTACAGCCAATGGTTTGCCTTCGTGGTAGACTGTTCCGCGGGGCACGTATGTGTTACGGCACAGCTCGCGTGTGGGTAGCTTAATACCTTTTGGAGTTGGCCATCCTCGTTCCAGGGCCCAGACTCATCAGCTGTCGTATCCGGGGCGTAGGGGAGGCGGGGAACGGGATCCTCCCCTTTTTTAGATCTGCATTTTTCTATGTAGGAAACCCCTTTAAGAAAATCCTGGTTGTGTCCGTGGTCGTATTCAACGCATAGCCGCTACCGTTCTCGCCAGTTATGCTGGAAATGTAATGCGATAATAGAACATGATATAGGTCTAGTGAAATTTAAGTTCCAAAAGAACGTTGACGGCTTGGTTTCCTAACGTGGCAGACGCGTGTGCCTCTTTCAGAGATGACAGACCCACACACTGGCGCCATCCATCAGCACTTACTAGGTGAATTATGCTGACGCCTTAGTTAATACTTGATAAATGAGGCAGATGAACTTGTTTTCACGCGCACGAGAGCTGGCGCTCACGATAGCATAGGCCCTGAGCAGTGTTATTGGTTTGCTACTTTTATTTTGCAGTAGCGAATGATGAAGTGGTTTGGTCGCTTCCAGGTACTCTCCCCTTGATAACGATTTGGGTACTTCGATCGAAGCCCTCCGACGCGAACGAAAGTGTGGTGCCAGGCTCTGTGTTCCGATCCGCAGTCAGAACTGCAGCCCCTGCAAGCTGCACTTTATTAAAAAAGGCAAAGGCCGTAACCTTTTTTCCTTTTTCTGTTCATACAATTTATGTTTATACGTCAGGACTACTAATTTGAAGATATTTTTCTTGCCTCGGCATTTTCTGGCGTATTTGGCACATTGGACTGCCTTGCGGAGGTCCGACCCCTCCAGTGGCCACAGGTCAGATGAAAAATCAATGCTTTCGAAAAATGTCTCAGTCACATGTCCTTGGCAAGCTGTCTATAATATGTGGCTAAATGGGACAAAAATGAACCATTCACAGCATTTGCTATATCCGAGACACATTTGCTTGTACTCCTACAAAACTGGTACCGGCTGAGGTCAGGAAATATCCCAAAATGTTTACCTAAATTATCTGAGTCGCTCCAGACGTCTGATTACCTTGACACCCCCACACCTTATGACATATATGGGAATGATAGCTGCCTATAAAATATGTGGTCTGTCTTCACATATTTACTGGGTATGTGTGCATTGATGTCCATGCTTGGTCGAGAGATGAAATATAGCTTTATCGTGAATGTGAAACGCGTTTACGTCTTATATGGGTATGTTCATTTAAGCAATTCACAAAATGCTCCTTTTGCGTGCAGCATCTAGCGTCTAGAGCTTGTCGGTCGCTCACTAATATGTGTAGTTTTAATTAGCCTATCGCAAGTCCACAGCTTTCAGCACTGGCACGCTGCGGTCCGAAATGATCCCGCTTGACATGACCTCGCCGAAATGGTCCCGCTTGGCATGACCTCGCCGAAATGGTCCCGCTTGGCATGACCTCGCCGAAATGGTCCCGCTTGGCATGATCTCGCCGAAATGGTCCCATTTCCGCATCACACGCTTTTGGCGTTTGATTGTGTGGTGTATTAGGTGATCCAAATGATCTTGGCTGTGAGTTAAGTGACCTAGGGTTTACCTTGACCTACCGCAAGCTCTTGACACCACCTGCGTGTCAATTAGACTAGTCGCCAGTATAGCACCCACAACTATACAAAAACAGTTTAGGATACAATGTTGTCACAAGTGTCTTACTTTTGTGAGGCAAACGCGACGCCATCAGGCTAATCCGACCTTTTGAATAAACCATCCCAGCCTCGCACATACAAAACCTTTTAACCAGATACGGCCCAAAAATACGCATGCGAACGTGGAACAGGCTTATTAATTAAACGCGTTGACATTCCACCAGTTTTATGACAGCTTTGACGTGACCTAGGAAGACCAGAACTTCAAAGTGTTTCATAAGGTGTCTTGAACATAACTTGACAGATCATAGAGCTGTTAGATTCCTATCTTATTGCCTGGAATCATGGCAAAAACTCAACGGGATGCGTGCGTTTAAACGCCACTCACTCTGTCAATGGCAGGTCGATGACCTCACTCTGCTTAGTGCTTGATGAGCGTCTTAAAGTAACACAGACATCCAACATTCAACGTGCTCTTTCGGTCCGTTGAACGGGGAGTGCTGAAACATTTGGAATACTCAAAAGGGCGAAAGCAACTGCTTTGTTTCTGCAACTGCTTCACACAGCTGACGACTCATGTACTCGGTACCCATCTCTGCAAAGCCTCCCACCGCACCTTTACGCATGGCAGCCCATCACTCAACTCCACGGGTCTGACTGGGACCCTATCCCCACCCACGTCATCACATCTATCGCCAAGACCTCAGGTGGGTGGCCCGCGGTGCGTCCCCCTCCTTTCCCTGCCGCGCCTCCACTCGACCGTAATATGTGATTTCCCTCGGGGAGCCGGCAGCCGACCTGTGAGCGCTTCGTCAATCGCGCGGTGACGTCATGCGCGCGATGACGTCACGGGGAGGCGTCTCGGTCGACCCACCCGCGCCGGGACGGCCGACTTGTCAACTGGCGACCGCAGCGGTCCGCTGGGATCGTCCGGCCGCGCCATCGCACTGCGCAGCAGACAGCTGCCCGCCCCAGGCGCCTCTGCCAGCGTCGGTGGCAGCAATGACGTCATCCGGGCGCTTCCGTTGCAGACGACGCGGTGCTGCCGGAAGCCGTCGGAATCCGTGCCGTGGGCGGCGGGCTCCATCTCGAGGGCGGCGAGCACCATCCCCCGCCCGACGGCTTCGTCCCCGCGGGCCGAGGATTCCGTGCGGCGGGCGGTGGCTTCGACCCCGCGTTCGCCGGAGGTCGCCCCGCCGGCGGCGGCCGCGGCCCAGCGCCGCCCCGTGCCGGACACCCTCTGGTGCGCAGACACACCTTCTCCGGTGGCAGCGCCGCCCCGCGCCCTCCGGATGCCATGGACCCGGACGTGAGTGCTCGGGCTCGTGCCGCTGCTCCAGCGCCACTTGCGCGTCGCTAGTAGTTGTATACACCTGTGGCTTCGCCCCACGGTCGGCGGCCGAGGGGCTGTAAAGTTACGCCGGGGAACGTGGTGCCTGAGTTATGACAGTGGTGCTTGTACTCACCAATATTTCAGGGGTGGTTGCGGCGTTTGCATGTCTTTGGTTGATGACGGCCATTGTCATCAGAGGCGACGTCATGTCATGCGTGGTTGTACAGTTCAGGGTCGTTCGTTTGAAATAGCCGGCACTAGTCTGCTCACCAGCGTGTCTCTGTGTCTCTATGGCCTTATGTGGTTCACGTAGTGCTTGACCGTAGCCTGCGGTCCCGCGGGGGCTCCTGAAGTGACCAGTGAGCCGTTACGACCGCCACCAACGCACGGGCTGCGCGTTCTGAGGCCACATGGGGTCAACTCCCTGCTTCGGCTCCGATGCCAAGACCCGAACCACTGATGCGGTCCGGGCCTACCCGACCGGCCAGCGGTGTTGTCGCCGTCCGCCGGGCCTCTAACAGCGGCGTGCCCCTCCGCCGACGGGCGCCTGCAGAGCAACAAAAGCTCCTCGGACTCGGAGCGGCCGTCGGCGGGCTCGAGGCTGCCCCCGCACGGCTGCCCGCCCCGCCAGGACCGGCGCGCCTGCCCGACCCTGCCCGGCAGGACGAACAGCAGCCGACATCAGGTGAGGGGCGACGGCCGCCGGCGAGAGGGCAGCACCGCAGCGACGGTGTCGGGTCAGCACCAGCATTGCTACACGCTTGGCTGATCTAACAGCGAAAGGGATCGGATCAGGACCAGTATGCACTGCGGACAGGTCAGGACCAACAGTGACATCTGTCAACTTGTTTCCGACAGCGACAGACACCAGGTCAGAGCCAACAGGGTCACACGTCAGATAAGTCCCCGTCGGTAAGGGACAGCCTCTGCAATCATCACTGGTCTGTTCCACAAAGTGGCGCTACAGGCGTGCGCCGCTTCTATTTGCACTAAGGAACCATACGGACTGGGAACTGCTCAGTGGCATCCCCTTTCACGACAGCCGCTTACGGCAGGGATTCAATTTGATACCGAATCTGCAATGGGCGGAAATTGGATAAGCAATTGTGGCACTTACCGTTTGTCGCGAGGCCTATCAAGCTAGCCAGTAAACTTCACTGCGTCATCATGTGCCAATTCGACATTTTACGTCCCAGATTTGGTTCAATGGAACCAAGCTCTAAAACACTGCAAACTTAAATGACGAGCAGATGGATGATGAGAAGCCAAAAAAAAAAACTCTCCGAAATACAAAGTTATGACCATTTTGATGGCCCTGGTAACAAAGCACAGGTTTCAATCCTGCGTGTCCTATTTTCGGTGGATTTCAGATTTACTACCGTATTATTTCCCGATCTAACATGTCAGCATGAAACAGGCTTATGTGTGATGCTTTTTTAATTTAATTAATTTCCTCTCCAACTGACAGGGTGAATCCGTATCCAAACGCGATGCAAGGGTAGTGTCACGTTATGGAACGGGTTTTGCATTTATATTTTCTGCCTGTTATTATTTGCCAGGCTTGTAGCTTTTGCAGAATACGCAGGCCGGTTTTGCGATGTATTGAATGGCTCAAATTTCAGACATTATAAAACAGATTGAGCAGAGTCATTAAGCAACATCATTAGCAAACATTAATAACAAGCTTGTTAATATTGGAATACCATAATATAGATAATACACTCGAAAGAGCAGCGCGAGCGAGTAAACAGCGCAAACCTAGCTGAACGCTCAAAATATTTCAGTTTCTTTCAACATCGAGCATTTCCAGTCCACCATGGATGTTGTCCGGCCCCTGATATGTTATGGTTTGCTAAAACGAAACTTGAATCTGAAACTGCCGCTCCTTTTTTGTCTGGACCTCCATAACACCAACAGATCGAACCTCTTTTCTGGAGCCGTCACCAGATGACAGCACCGAGCCAGACGGCGCGGGCGAGCCGGAGATATAAATTGCGTCCAGCTGTTTCTTGCAAACTTCTCGACCACCGTGCTTTATATGACGGAGAACGGCGCGCGCCATCCAGTCCAGGGCGGGCTCAGGCTGGTGAGCGGCGGAGAAAACGCGGCTGGGCGGCGGGGCTCATGCAAGGATCCTATCAAAGATATTTCCGTTTTGTTGCGTTCAATCTGGCTGGAGGGCCGCGGCAGGCACGGTTAACGTGGCTGGTGAATTTGTGGTCAGCCCCGTCAGGGTGTGATGGGTTTGGGTTGGACGCCCGACCCCGCCGCCCGCGGCTATTCAGGGCGCTGGCGCAACGTGCCAAGCTCAGAGTAACCACGCAGAAATTCCTGGTATAACCACGTCAACTTGAGGCTATATCAGGTATGCAACTTTTTACGACCCTCATGCAGCACTGTGGCACCAGGTCTGTCAACTGTGAACTGTGACCTGGCATTTTGCAACATGTTGCGACACACCACCGTGCGCGAAATCCTCACCGTTACGCTACCACGATTTTGCACTACTGTGTGTCCTATAAGAGCACATGTTGCACTACATGTCTCACGCCCGGTGGGCAGCGCCTCCTACAAAGCTAGTTCTAAAGCATCAAACGGCCGTGCACTTCGCAGGCTCAGGTCACTGATACGAACGGCCGTGCACTTAGCAGGCTCGGGTCACTGATACGAACGGCCGTGCACTTCGCAGGCTCAGGTCGCCGATAGTTCGTGGCTAGCATTCGCTTGCCAAACAACGCCCATATTCGTTCGGTGTGTAGGCGGGACTGGCCGAGGCAGCCAAGTCCAGCCGCGTTTGCATCTCCTGGGTTATTCGTGGCCAGATTTCGTCACTCGTGCCTTTCTCGTTGCCACGCGGGCAGCGGCTGAGTCATCACTCCGGCCCCAGGCCGGCATTCCCTTACTGCATCCTGGCCATGTTGCTCTTGGCGGGTGGTGTCGGCCCATGTCCATCGCCTGATGAGGCCATTACTCAATCGATCCGCACACGGGGGAACGGGGCGGCAGCACATGTCTCGTGCTGGTGACATCACGGCGCCGGTCACGAGGCGCGGAAATAGCCTCAGGGGCTGAGCAGCATTATGCAGGTGTCTTTCAACATCACTGGCATGCACTTGATGTGACGTTGCTACGTAAGTTGCTACAGTTAATACGTGTTATGTGGATCTCGGCTTGAGTGGTGCCACCGCGCCTTTAGTGCCACCACCATGCATTTATGGCATGGTCCCTGATGAACAGTCGATGGTTACGGTTGGGCTCTACCACTACCTTTTCATCTGGCGAACGCTAACACACTTCAAGATGAGTCACTTATGAACTCCATCGAGTTGCATGACCTTGTTTTCCTGCACACTTAATGCATCGCTACCGTGTTATGTTTCACCCTTTTGTGGTAATTGCAACCATTTTCCTTTTTTGCACGGATTAAGTAATCCAAACCTTTTGATTGGATACATTTATGAGATCGGAGCTCACACTAAGCGCGACTGTTGCGCGACTTGTGACCTCACACTTGTGACCTCACACTTGTGACCACACACTTGTTGCGCGACTTCTGACCTCCACGATCGGATCAAGGATTCCAGGTCAACGGCAGCGCTTTGCGGCGGAAGTGTGACGTGCCGTAGAGCCCGCCATGGCCCGTCCTGTCCCAAGACGTCACCTGACCTTAAGCGCGGCCTAGATAGCGTTTAAAGCGACTCATGTCCAGTCCGTCACTGGTGGGGGTGAGTCGGGCGACAGGTGCTCCAACGAACTGGGCTATAAGGAGTGACACATACTAAAGTGGATGCATCAGGTCCCCCACCACTCCCCCCCCCCCCCCACCCCACCAATGTGTAAGTTCCTTATCAGGCAACCTTTGGCAGACGATGCGCAACGCCTTTGCACCGTTATCAGCCCGCCAGTGGAATACTGACGGCTTTGTGGCCTCTTAAGTGGGAGCCCCAAGCCACATCATCAGACGCGCACAAAGTCTGTCAGGGCAGGGAGGCAGACACTGGCTTTCAGATCCGACCAAATCCTAGCGCCAGCCAGAGGTCGGGACGTGGTGAGTTCGGAGCAACACGATCAGCAGGTGCAGCTTCATCAGACACTATCAGTCTCGGCACCCCTCACGGCCCGCCCTGCCGCCGCCTGTCGCCACGGCCGCGCGTCACACCCCGTCGATAGCGTCTGCCGGCTAGTGAGTGTGTCACCGCCAGCTGGTGAGGCGCTCGAGCCACGCCCCGTCCGGCGCCGGGCGCAGGCACCTGTCACCGCCGTCGGAGCAGGGCGGTGCCGGCCGTGCCGGTGTTCGTCTGGAGGGCTGGGAGGGGTGCCCTGGCGCTCAGCGGGCTCGGTGGACTCGGCGGAGCCCAGCGGAGCCCGGTGGAGCCCGGTGAAGCGCGGCGGAGCGTGGTGGAGCCCGGCGGAGCCTGGCGGAGCCCGTTGGAGTCCGGCGGAGTCCGGCGGAGCCCAGTGGAGCCGGCGGAGCCCGGCGGAGCCCGGCGGAGCCCGGCGGAGCCCGGCGGAGCCCAGTGGAGCCCGGCGGAGCCCGGTGGAGCGCGGCGGAGCCCGTTGGAGTCCGGCGGAGCCCGACAGAGCCCAGTGGAGCCCGGCGGAGCCCAGTGGAGCCCGGCGGAGCCCGGCGGAGCCCGGCGGAGCCCGGCGGAGCCTGGCGGAGCCCGTTGGAGTCCGGTGGGGTGGCTAGGAGTGTTTGTGCAGTGCTGAGGAGCGAGTGTCTCGAGTAATCTGGGCGGAGCGGGCGTGAAAACGCGGGGAGTGACGTGAGCTGGCGTGACGTGGACAAGGTTATGAACACGAATAGCTGCTCTTGATTTATCCGTGCGAAGAGCCGGTCGAAGACGTCCAAGGCGCGCCCCTAGTTGAAGTGCTCGCTGACGTCAGCGCAGGTTTTCGGCGACATCAGTGGAGGTCCTCGGCGCGCCTCGGAGGTGTCAGGCAGTCGAGCCCCTGCCGGCATTCCTGCTGCCACCTGCGTCGCTCCCATGCCGTGATCGGACGGCCCCGCGATGGTGGTGCAGGGCCTGTTGCGGGTGGCGCCACGCGACTACTGCCGCCTCTTTGCGCTCGGCTCTCCGGACGACCCGCGCGCCCCCAGCCGCTCCCGGGTGCTCTCCGACGTCCTGCTGGCGGACCTCGCGGACCGCGGTCCGGACCGCGGTCCTCCCACTGGGGCGCGGAGCTTGGGGCCGCTGAAGCGATCCGACAGCGCCCCGAGACTGGTCATCGACTCGGTTCGCTGCTTACGGTCGGGGCCGCATGGCGACTCTCCCGCCTCGCGGGTGGACTCTTCCTGCTCTTCCCACGCCTCGCGGATGGACTCGTCCTGCCCCTCCTCCCCCGCGGCGCAGGTGGACTCATCCTGCTCTTCCGGCGGGGTCGGTGTCTCGGGTCGCGTGGTCACTGACCAGTTCGGCTTCGCCGCCGGCGTGGACACCGACCTGGAAGACGACGTGTTCGCGGACTCGCCGGCGAAGGGCGCTGGCGGGGGCAGGACGGCTGACGCGGCCCGCGACGGCCTGTGGCATGTCAAGCTGCTCCCCAGGTCACGGGGGCGGCCGGCGGGGCGGCGACCCTTCCCGAATTGGTGTCTCCCCCCGCGCTGCCCCTCAGACGGGGCTCGGATGCCGCGCTCGCTGTCGGCGGACGGAGCGGACGGGAGGAGACAGGTTCGCTGGTGTCTGCTCTTGAGCCGGCCGGAATGCGGCTCGGATCGAAACTCACCTACCTGTCTCGGTTGCTCAGAACGAGCACACTCTGACCGACACGTGATGAAACGTCGATAACTGATCGCGTGGAGTTCTGGTGCAAATCTACAAATCAGTCATAAGTCTTGTTGATCACATTTGTCTTGATTTTTAGCAAGTGAAGCAGATACCTATCAAACATGAGCATCAGAATTATTCTGAATGATCTTGCAGTTTGCAATGCATTGTGTATCATCCGTTTTATTTGAGTGTCGTCGAACTACGCATCTAACGTTCCATTTATAGCCGCGTATTGACCAGCGATAGGTGCGGATGGCCACAAACCGTTCCTTACACCTCCACTCCTGTCAAAGCTTCCAAAAAAAAACTATTTTGGTTGCTCAGCCGCCATTGTCGCACTGCACCACCCTGCCATTCACAGCAGCCACTGATGACCTGCTGACACCCCCGAGATCGTCCAGTCCACAGCAGTAGGTGAGAGCCTGCTGCTCACTCCTCTGTCCTCCCTCCCATAGCAGCAGACGAAAGCCTGCTCTTCACTCCACCGTCCTCCCGCCCACAGCAGTAGATGAGAGTCTGCTCCTCACTCCACCGTCCTCCCGCCCACAGCAGTAGGTGAGAGCCTGCTCCTCACTCCATCGTCCTCCCGCCCACAGCAGTAGACGAGAGCCTGCTCCTCACTCCACCGTCCTCCCGCCCACAGCAGTAGACGAGAGTCTGCTCCTCACTCCACCGTCCTCCCCCCCCCCACAGCAGTAGGTGAGAGCCTGCTCCTCACTCCACCGTCCTCCCGCCCACAGCAGTAGACGAGAGCCTGCTCCTCACTCCACCGTCCTCCAGTCCACAGCAGTAGACGAGAGCCTGCTCCTCACTCCCCGTCCTCCAGTCCACAGCAGTAGACGAGAGACTGCTCCTCACTCCACCGTCCTCCAGTCCACAGCAGTAGACGAGAGACTGCTCCTCACTCCACCGTCCTCCAGTCCACAGCAGGTAGACGAGAGCCTGCTCGTCACTCCACCGTCCTCTAGTCCACAGCAGTAGACGAGAGCCTGCTCCTCACTCCACTGTCCTCCCGCCCACAGCAGCAGATGAGGAACTACTCGTCGCTGCCGCCGTCGTCCACCATGTTCGACGATGACCCGGGCATCATGTCCGAGGCGGAGACGTCGTCCACGGGCTTCCGACGCGGCGCTAAGGTGCGCTCCTCTCTGCCAGTCGTCCGCACGCCCTCCAAGACCATGGAGCGGCCGCTGGGTAAGGCAGCAGCACCATCGGACACCACCTGGACGCCATCGGATACCATCGAACGCCACCTGACGCCACCGGGTGCCACGGCACCCGTCCGTTGAGCTGTTGGAGTGGTGGTGATGGTGATTTGGGGCTACAGGGAGCTGTTACTGCCTGGGGTTATATATGGTCGATAGACAAATGGTGTGGTGTGGCAGGACACCACTGGGGGCCGTATCGCGTCCACCTTCAGCCACGGCAGGGTGGCAGAGTGCACCAACCCGCCACCAAACCCGCTTGTGAATTAGTGGAGGAAAACAAAGTTAGCTAGTCAAAGTTCAGGACTGAAATATGTTGTTGATCTTCCCTTGCTACCCACTGAGTATCGTTTTTGTTAGAGCAGGCCGACTGTTTGAGCAGACAGGTAAACATCACCAGCTGGGATGTCAGGTTAGTAAATAGACTGGGCGTCGCTTATCACATATCGGCCTTTGCCAGAGTTACACCTACCGAGGAAACCACTGACGTGGCGCGAGGCGCGCGTGCGGTGTCGAAAGCTCTTTGAACTTGCGCGCTCGCCGCCCTCACCGGCCGGTGCTCTGAGCGTGCGCCCGTCGCCAGGCGTGGTGTTCCTGCAGTACGGCAGCGAGACCAAGCGGGCGCTGCTGCCGAACGAGGTGACGTCGCTTTACACGGTCAAGGCGCTGTTCGTGCGCAGCTTCCCGCGCCAGCTGAACATGGAGTACCTGGACTCGTCGGCCTGCAAAATCTACATCCTCGACTCCAGTCGCGACATGTTCTACGACATGGAGGACTTGAGGTGGGTGAGCCGGGAGCGGGGGATGTCGCCTGGGACGAGAGAAGAGGAACAAATGTCAGGGAATGGAAAGACCAGAGACGCTCACCCAATATTTATGTTATTCTACAAGTAGCAAGACCGCATGCCTTTCAAGCAGTAAGACTAGTGCCTCAGAGAATCCACCTAGTCTGGATCGTCGGCGCCAGCTACACAGCGGTGGTGGCGCCTGTACGTCGGCTCCGCCCACAACCTGTGGTTATTAGGGTTACGGCTCAGTTCCAGCCGTTATCCGTGGTCTGCCCTGGCAGCTGGTGCAACCTGTCCTGTCTAGCTCGGCGCACTCAGCTTAGGCGGGGTCCAGTGGGCCTGTGTGAAGACTTTAGGTAATGTCTATTGGTGGACATCGGCAGAAATGGCCAAAATTTGATGATACTTTACACTTGCCTTATTTAGGCAAATCAGGCAAGTCAAGCTCCACGATCAATTATTGCCTGTCCATTATTGCTGGTTCTCACTATTTGCCATGTTTATTTTCTCGTCGGACAGAGGGCAGCAGCTGTTCGGAGGCATGTTTTTACATCCGTTGGCGGACATATTAGCGGGCACTCAGGCGCATTAGTGGTGCACTGCTCGCGTCCTGTAGCCCTGACGTCTGCTGCACCGGTAACATGTGCTTTTTTCCGCAGTTTGCCATCCAATTTACATACCACACAGCGCACACATAAACGCCATTATATTAATAGTATTACACGCCCGACACAAGAAAGAGTGCACATGTTTTTTGGCCTTTGATGCTGAAGCAGACCGCTTATCCCGCGTCTGGCAGGTACTCGTGCTGCATTCATAACATGACCAAGCTGGCTGTGAGCCGCGCTCGAGGCGCATGTTCTAGCTCCGCCCTCCCAACCGCCCTCGGTCGTGGCCCTCTGCCACGGAAGCGTCCCTCTGCATCCCGGAACCCGACCCCGACTGTGGCCTGACTCGGACCCCGATCCTGCCCCAACCCGATATTGACCCTGCCCGGACCCCGATATTGACCCTGCCCCGACCCCGATATTGACCCTGCCCCGACCCCCAGATTGACCCTGCCCCCCCCCCGAGATCGACCCGGCCCCGACCCCGATATTGACCCTGCCCGGACCCCGATATTGACCCTGCCCGGACCCCGATATTGGCCTGACCCTGCCTCGATTCCGATACTGAACCTGCCCGGACCCCGACCCTGCCCCGACCCCGATACTGACCCTGCCCGGACCCCGACCTTGTCCTGACCCGAACCCCGACCCGGCCCCGACCCCGATACTGACTCTGCCCGGACCCCGACCCCGACTCTGTCTTGACCCAGATCGTGGCCTTGTCCTGACAGCTCCCCCCCCCCCCCCCCCCACCTCTGCACCACAGGGATGTGAGGGACCGGTCGGTGCTCCGGATTTTTGAGACGGGCGCCACCCACCCGCCGCCTGTGAATGGCACCTCATGGGAAGACAACAGCTACTTCAGCGAGCCGGAGTTCGACGGAGACTACCAAAGCCAACACGTACATAAAGCCAAGGTTAGCTTTGTTCGGCTACGAATGTGCGATCTGGGCTGCGGCACGCAGCATTGGCACCATATCCAGCTGGCGGCGTGTTGTCAGATTCGTGGCGTAGTGAAGTTGCGTCGCATATACTTTGTTTGCGTTTGTCTGGCTGTTTCGGGACTGGCCGCCGACCGCTGTCCACCTGTTTCTAGGGCAAGAGCAGAGGGTATGAGATGATGAACTCGTTTCCTCCCGGAGGCCGACCGGTGGGGACGTACCCCCCGCGAGTCGCCCCTGAGTCCGCCTCTACCAGGCCGCACCGACCGGGCGCAGGTGAGTGCCACTCCGGCCACTGCTTCATGCTTCTCCGGGTCACTCCGGCCCATGCTTCCGATGTAGGCAACAGGGAAAGAGGGGAGGAGCATACCAATGTCATATCATCGAGCTCGCATTCGCATCGTTCCTTTTTCTCTCGCTTGTTCACTATGAAGTTTTTCAACGCAGCCATACCGTAATTAATTTCCAGATAGCTTCTCGAACTTTGCATCTCAGCGTCTTTGTAAATTACCCTCGCGCGAAGATTTGCAGAATGGCGTTTGCTTGTATTTACTGGACGGAAATTGCATCCCTGCAATTTTGCTTCAACACATGCTCGTCGTTTTTCCGACCAACTATTTCAGGCTCACAACACTTCATCCGAATTACATCATTTGCGTAATAATCAATGAAGTTTCTTGTGCATTTTTTTAAAATAAGAATGACGATCCTCAGACGAGTGTTAGATGCGACGGTACAACCGAGCACAATACTGGTTTTATTTATGCATACCCTTAAGTTCCACGGGGTACTAAATTAACACACTGTGCAGTGTTCGCTCACAAAAAATACACTAGTTCGTGACCACAGCCGGGCCCACTGATCTCGGTCGCACGACTGCGTCACTCCCAGCCGGCCGAACTCTGCTCACCAGCCGCTGCCCCCCCCCCCCCCCCACGCGCAGGTCCGCCGCCGAAGCCGCAGCGAGCCGGCTACGCCCGCGGCACGCGCTCGCCAGGGTCGGCGCCGCGCACGCAGACTGGCGTGCCGCCGCGAGGCCCCGGCGGTCCGGCCGGCTTCGTCGCTGCCGACGACGAGTACGCCAGCTCGCCGGAGCGGGGCCGCGGCGCGCCGTACGCCTGCCGGGCCGGCCGCCTTCGACGACCACTACTACGGCCAGTTCCGGCCGCCGCCGCTGGCTGACGATGAAGCCAGGTGAGACCGGCGACTTCGTGGCGCCCTCGTGCCGCGCTCGTGGGCCCGCGTGGCCTCCCACGGAGCCGGCCTTGAGCGCCCCCGTGACTCCGTGCACAGCACGACGACCCGGTGACATGATTCAGAGTGAACTGCCACCAGCGATGACCGCGACATAGCTCTTGTAACCCATTTTTGCGAGCATATTGCTGTGTTCCGATGTAACCACATCGATGCTGCAAGCTTGTCCGCATAAATACGTTGATTACGTTTGGCGTGTGGCTACTGCGCAATCTGGCTGCTAGCCGCCCGTCAACTGCGTAGCCTGGGCAATGCGCAGTGTCTGTATCATTAGTGGCCGCCTGGAGCTTGTCCCAGTACTGTTGCCGACCCCGCATGCGTCGCGTTACAAAACCCGCAGCGGCGACCACAGTTATGAGATGTCTCCCATCCCGCAGTGGTGCACTCGCGACCCCGCAAGTGCCCTGCCTCAAAGTGTACATGCGGGTATGTTTTTTCGGAATTTCCCGCCGCAAGTGTCTGTGCCATGCCTGAGGCGTTCTCGAACAATCCTGAGAAGTTGTAACCACAAATCGTTGCCTGGCAACGCGCTCTGATCCAAAGTCGGCTGCCGACGCCCAAATCCTGGCCTGGCCCCTGAGGCCCAGACCTTGGCCTGGCTTCTGTCACCCAGAGCTTGGTCACGCTCCTGACGCCCAGAGCTTGGTCTCGCTCCTGACGCCCGGAGCTTGGTCTGATTCCTGTCTGGCTCGTGTAACCCAGGCCCCCTTTGGCCACCCGTTGCCCGCTCGCCAGTGGTGGGCACCGCTGTCGGCACCGCCACCCGAGGGTGCCGATCCTGACGCCTCACCACCGGACCGTCCTTGTCTCGCAGAAAAGCTGGATTCTTTGACGCTCCGGCAGCCAGGAGAGTGGAGCCGGGGCTCCGATACAACGAAAAGTAGGGGATCACAGAGACACCTCTGTCGCGCATGACTGTCAGACGTGTTGTTAGGCCGTGCCTTTTCTGCGTTCAGAGTGGCTCGCTGTGAGATAATCAAACACATTGGCCCTAACGAAAAATCATGTTAAGTTTAATGGGCGGAAAATTGCGAGGCATCACCAGATTCAGTTGGTGTCCTTCCTTTTTGAGCAGCTTTGCTTTGCGCAGTGATGCTTTTACGAGATGACTGCATTCAGCTGAAGGCGGAGTGCAAGAGCAGTGATAGCTGGGCTTTTTGCGCCTTGTTAGGGTTGACAAACGGCCACATGGGGCAATACCTTTCCATGCGTTCTAGGTAGAACAAGTGGAGGACATTTTTGGTGGCCTCAAAATGTGTCAGTCCACTCAACGCGTAAAGATGCGATCAACAAATTTTGTACATCAAAATTGTGTTTTCATAGTACGACATTGCATGATATTAGATGCGGAAATGTAGAAAGCATGGATTTAGGGCAGATGGGCCTCTTAAAGATTTCGTCATAATAGCAGGAGCATTTGCAACTGCCTAAAACAATGCCTCGAACTGTCCGTTACGTTGTCGGATGTGGTGGGTTTGTATTACGCACACAACACATGTCACGCATCCATGTGTCTATCAGCTTTCTTGTGCCAACGGCATGGCATGGATTTTTCCGAACATATCCTATGTTTTGTTCAGCGTTTGACACACATATTGGTTGTAGCCCGTACCAGACAGCCTTTACTGTTCAACAAAAAAGAACTGCTCTCTTTTCTGTTTCTTTTGCGCTTTTGTGGTCTCAAGAGTTCTCAATAACTTGCACTTTATGCAACACCGAGACCTGAAAATCTGACGCAGTGCCTGGTTTCTGTAGCGTGTTAGGTCTCCTAAGTCCTAGCACCTGATGTTGCTGGCAATCGTATTGTGGACACGCTGAGCCGACTTGGCCCATGTCAGGAAACGCTACTGTCGGCGACTTTTGCTCTGCGAGTTAGCAGTTCAATGAGACGCCTGAAGCATGCAAGCCATTATAGAGTACTATCGCATCGTTCGTGAAGGCTGTCCCTTGCCTTGTCCTGCTTGCACCATGTCCACGGCCTGGCCTTTTCACCACGCTCCTGGCATCATGACGGCAGTCATGAGCCCGGACCGGGACGTTTGGCCACCACGTGTGCCGCCTGCCACAGAGTGCGGGTTGAGTCCATGGAGCGCCAGCTGGCGAACCTGACCGGTATGGTGCAGAAGGCCCTGAGTGCCCCGCGGGTGGCGCGCGCCGCGTCCGACCTCGACTCGGGCTACCGCAGCGACCGCGAGCTCTACCATCGCGCCCCTAGCGGTGAGAGTGCGAAACACGGTATTGCGTCCGGCCGACCAGCTAACCCAGCCCAAACAAATAGCTGGCTAGTTAAGCGTAGTGTGTTCTGATCTGTTCTGCGTCCAGTTTCACCTGAATGTAGCCGAGAGTCCTTCCTAGTAATCCAATTGCCCATTCAGTGTGTTCTCACCGTCGTGTGTCGTGGAATGCGTCTGTCCGATTTGTGTGCACCGGTCTAGGAACTGGCGTGCACTGGCATCGGTTGGCTAACACGGTTAGGTACACGGTAATGCCATGGAATGCAAAAACTGACCATGCTTTACGATGCATAAGACGCCAGAAATCGCCACAGATGTCTACGTGTACGTTCTAATTGCCTCTGAACAGGAATTCAAGTACAATGAAAGCATCTAAATCGATGTTATCCGGCGTCTCGAGGCTGCTATTGCTTTAGCGCGCCTTCTCTTCAAAGGATAGGACTTCTCTGATGTCGGTAATGCAAACGAAAGTGGTGTCATTGGGGGCCAACGCGCCACTCCCATTCCCGGGAGTGTTTCCATTAAAACGGTTCAGCTGCCCGCTCTACACCATTTGAACAAACTTACCCATACACTGGGCTTTTCCGCAGAAAGCTTGGAAATGCTGTCGCAGTTTTGAAACCTGAAAACGCTAAATGACGAGGGTATGGTCCCCCCTTGTAACTGGAATGTTCCCTCTAGCTGCACTAATGCTGTATAAAGATATATGTAGTGAGTATTTAACGGCAATCGTGGCATCTGTTTACGCTGTCTTGAACACTCGATAGCGAACGTGGGTGAATGGTTGCAGTTACATTTTGTATCGTGAGCTATCTTCAAATTTATCATATGTGATGCAATAGAGGTGCCAAATTTGAAGGGCTCCTCTCATCTGGCACCGGTGACTCCAGTCATTCCTCAGGTCTCTGTAGCGGCGTTTTCCTCCTAGTGGTTGCCAATACGCGGTGGGCTTATGCCTGTCGGCACCTGTCTTATAAACATAAGCTGACGCTCATTGCCATTCTGAGGCTCATCTGGCGTTGAATCTAAACTGTGATGAAAAGACGCGCGGCAACAAGAGCGTGTACCGTCTGCAAAGAACAGACGTCACATCGCAGCAGAAACAATGATGCGAATCATACGTTAAGGGCGTTGGCAGCCTCATTTGTCGATAAATAACCCGCCACCAAACATTTTTTGAGCGGGGGGCTGAGTTGTAACATCTTCTGCACATTCAAGCCTCGGTACGTTTTTACGTACAGTGCCCCTTGTGAACGATAAGTTTCTGCTCCCCAAGTACGAGCACGCATCATGGTTCTTTTTCTTCTCCTTTTTGATCCAGCTAACAGCTAGCAATTTTGCCTTTCAGACAACTTCTTAAAACCAGACCGTCCCCCAAAGTTAGGACGGGGAAAAGGTATGCAAGTGAGCATGAGCGAGGTTTCGAAGCCTGGGTTGTTTCATGCACCACTGTTTGCACACTATTTATAGTCACTACTAGACTTTGAACTTGCTTTTGCAAGACTATCATGTTATGCAATAGTTGACGTCGACATGACAAGCGGGACATCAAATATTTTTTCTTAACGAGAAGGAATCAAACTAAAATTCAAATTTGTGTCATTATAACAGATCAGACCAAGCTTTTAATCCCACGCTTGCAGTGTGTGGGGCTCGGTTGGTGTGATCGCAATGAAGCAGGCGGAAGCCATTGACATGGCCCCCGAGCAGCAGTTTGTTCGAATCAAAAAAGGTGAATCTCGCCTTTTTCGGCGTAACAACTTAAACGGTGGCTGAACGGTGCTATGGGGAAATATGTGAATGGTGTCCTTTAAAGTCCTGCTTTATAACTATCAGAGCGTGTCATACTTATGGGACTCTTGATGTCATACAAATCTGCTTTAACGCACTTGAGTGGCTAAGCCATGTCTTCAGTTGATAATTCACGGTCTGAAAGAAATCATTTCTACGGTTTGAGACCAATGCCGTGGCATTGCCCATCTTCGAAGAAGTGGAGGAAGGAGAAGTATTCGTGCTTGCGAAATGCGCTACATATTTTCTAATGAAAACGTCAACTTCCTTCACCGCAGACTAGTTACTTCAGATCTGCTTGCTGCACGCTTGCTCTTCTCTTCGCACTTTCTTATTTCACTGTCATCAAATGACTAGCATGCATATCTCGCACGATGTGTTCTGCAATTCTCGATCATTGTCTAAATTCAGTCCATGAACACATCCCCTGACGCGCGTCAGAGGCGCCTGGACCACCGCACTATGGGGCACGGCGGCTGGTTTGCTAACTGAACACGCCTAGCCTCCTCAGATAGCTTTCTGGCCGGACCAGCACGCCGGGCCCGAACTGCTCGATTCGCGCTGTCACTGCACGCTAAACTGGCCACATGCACCTGCCGAAATGGCTATGCTTGACTCGACACCCCATGATTAACGAGCTCTGAAGAGAGTTGGAATAGGTAGACGAAGAGGATCTGTTCATCGTGTTTTGTTATATGGACATGCTGAAGGCTACGGCCGGTTTGGCACACGCGTCTTTGCTATCCGCTATAAAAAAATGTTTCGAATCCTCGGCATTGCCACCTTCTCATGATTGTTATTGTTACACACTGGATCTTGCCTTCTTTTCGCGACGAGGCGTTTTGCGAGCCATCGCTCTCCGAAACTTTATGGCTATCGGCTATGACATGGAATGCTGCATATGCATATATACAATATGCATATATATATATATATATATATATATATATATATATATATATCAACCTGCCGGCATGAGATGGTGCATTGGTAAGTGCTGTGGCGGGCGCTGCTCTCGCTGGCCGGGGTTTCGCCACATTGGTGAGTTGGTGCATCTGTTAGTGCTGTGGCGGGCGCTGCTTTCGCTGGCCGGAGTTTCGCCACATCGGTGAGATCAGAGCTGAAATCCTCGGGCGGTCTGGTCTCTGAGGTCCATTGCCTGCCGGCAGCGACCTTGTGATGCATGGAGTATGACTTCTGTCATCTCACGCGCAGTACGTGTAACAGGATAATATCACGGCATGTATAAATTCACGCTAAACTCTTTTACCAGAGGTCAGTTCGTGCCTCATACAACTCCTCATGATGGGAGCTGAGTAAACGTGTGGTTTGTGTCCTTCCCCTCCCCAACCCACTCCCACCGCACGCTGACAGGGAGTATGTACGGTTTCAGACAAATCCGTTTCCTTCGAGAAGTCAGTCAGTTTCAGCGACGATCCACACGGCCCCAACAAACAGCACTCGCCGACCCACGCCGGTAAGTCGCACCACTCACCGACCCACGCCGGTAAGTCGCACCACTCGCCGACCCACGCCGGTAAGTCACAACACTCACCGACCCACACCAGTAAGTCGCACCACTCGCCGACCCACGCCGGTAAGTCGCACCACTTACCGACCCACACTGGTAGGTTGCACCATTCACGGACCCACACCGGTAAACCTCAGCACTCACCGACTCAACCTAGTAAGTCCAAGGACTCGTCGACTTGCCCTGGTGGGTTATAGCACTCGTGGACTCACCCTGGTAAGTTCTAGCGCTCACCAACTTACCTTGGTAAGTTTTGGCCAGCGACAGACGACCCAACTATGCGCGCCTTGAAGGCCCACTCGGCAAGCTCACTATGTGCAGAGCTTGCTCTGGACTTCACTTCTTTGGAGGGTCGGTCGTATGTGTTCTTCTAGAACTGAGTAAATTGTGTGAACATGTCAGATATCGTGCATACATTCATATAGCATGACGAACAACATGCGGGGGCCACAAAAGGACATTCCAGCTTACCACACACTAGACCTGGCAAACTTGCGGGGCTTCAACAAGTTTGTCACAACTTTACAGAGGGCAGTGCCGCTGGCATAGCTTTTGCTTCAAGTGGTCGAAACCTCTGCACTTTGCCTATGAACATTGCATGAATGTGCTCGAAAATTTGTGTTATAAGTGGATATGTCTAGCATCACAATAAAAATACCAGCAATGGTTTGCTTCCAATAAAATTACATAGGACTTGAGTTTTTGAGGCTTTAGGGCCTCGTTAGATCTCGCAAGATGTATTTGTATGTACTCCTGTCCCGCATAGTGTGTTACTCATTTCATATCGTGTCTACTGGTTCTCGATTGCTAACAAACAGAGCTAGATGCCCTTGGCTAAATCACTTAGCACGTCTGGCACTATGGCAACAAAATTATCGCCCGCATGCATCCTACATCATCGAGCATTATCCGCACGCATCCATCATCCTCCTGCATCATCGAGTGGAGGCCTATCTGCATCCGCTCACCCCCAAGCGGGCACGCAGTGGCAGGGTTGCTGATTTGCCCTCTGGTCACACCCCGTAGCCTGGGATCGTCAGCTTGTCCGTCTAACTTACCGACTGATGCCGGTGTACTGTCACCCAATGGCGCACCATGAGCGACGTCTAACGACTAACGGGTGGTTGGCTCGCTTTCAGCCGACAAAGTTCCAGTGAAGCCTGCTATCAAATCATCCACGCTTCCTCGCATGTCTTCGCAAGGTACTAACCAATAACCCGCGTGGGGACAGAAGCGGGGGAGGGCGTGTCCCTTTGTGGTCTAAGTGGATGAGAGTTGGTGAACAACTGTTCAGTTCATTTATAGGTTACGACGGATAAGTCCTGTGTGCGTGGTGAGAGTGCTGCGGGGAAAGCCTTAAACAAAAGTGTGTTACGATGAGTGATCATGGCAAGCACCGGGAAACATCCCCTTCTCCCGACGTGAAATATTTTACATGTATGTATATACCAATGTATACCAATATATATATATATGTTAAACTGTGAACATTTATGTGCTTCACTGTCATGCAAGAAATTTGGTACGCGTGCGTGGCCAAATGTAAGGTACATATACACATAGCTAAGGTAAACTCCGGCTTGAAATATCCTGAATACGACCCTGGCCATGATAGGCTTTTTACGCTTAGTACAAATCAAATTGAGCTATGCCCAACAGACTACCATCCAGGTTCCCTGCACGTTTGAGCTGAGTAGCCGCTAATCTAGCATTTCAGGAATCCAAAGCATTCCATGGTGTTCCAGGAATCGCATAGCGGATGTGATACTCGCGGTGTGACTTTGTGTCGGCGAAGTAGCTGACTTTTCCCGCTGGCATCAAAACAGTTCATGAGTGTGTTCTGTCCAGACGTCCCTTATATATTCACTTCTGTCCTAAAGGGTCCTCACATTTACACCCGGCTTGGCAACGCCGATGACTTTCTCCCATATCGCGTGGTTAATATTCGGTCGTGTTTTTTTGCGTGCGTGTTTTCAATGCCAACTTTCCGATGTCAGCTGTCGTCACGTGCAAGTCGCCTACTGACCTTGTGTCGCTGTACGTCTGCCCGCCCCTGCCGACGACCCGCCCTCTGCCGGTGACCCGGACCGGTCCCGCTTTCGGCCGCGCCATTGCTGACCTGACCCGTCCGTTCCCAGAGAGAGTGAAGCCGCCGCCGCCGCCCAAGCCGGTCATACTGACCAGCAGCCATGACGGCAGACATAGCATTTACCGAGGTAGTGGTACCTGTCCAGTTCCACAGCGCTGCATGAGCCGGCTGCTCCCCTGGCGCCGGAGGCTGCTGCGGTGACCCGGCGGCCGTGTGGCGGGGGCGGGGAGTGAGCACGTGTGTTACGCTCGCGTAGTGTGGAGTTGCACTCTGAGTCCCGCAGGCACGGCGCTGGCGCCCGCTGCTTCTTCATGTGTTCGTGTGATGTTGTGGCTAATGCAAGACGCCTGACAGTCTGTGCCACGCATGCCTGGCACCCGGCGCAACGATGCATGTTATGTTTGCAGCGGTTGTTTATCCTGTTTGCCTGAGTTGGGCTTGACGTTTTGATGAAGCGCGGTGGCATGTCTCGATTCGTTTTGTCCGGATATCTGTGTGTGAATTTTGGTGAATATCCAGGATATATCATCGTTAATCGGCCACTGCTTGGCATTAGCACGATCAACATACTGCATTATTAATGATGAATTTACTCCCATTTACTATAATGCTATGAATGTCCTTATTTCATGCCCGAGAAGCATGGCATGTTAGTGAGGCAGTGTATGGTATGAACCTACTGAGACCGACAGGAAATTATGTGTGCGTGGTTAAGAGGGAGTACCCATCATCATACAAGTTTACCCCATGTGCTCTGGTTTATGCGCTAGATATATACTTGTGATGGTCGAGCACTTTCTTCCATTACATCGCTGACCCCGATTTGATTGATTCCGGAGCCGGGGTCACGCCCCAAGTCCACCCAGTAAAGAGCAGGATTTGACAGCTACAGCGTGTACTTCTGCGTGCGTCTTGAAAAAGAGAAGGTTTATGAACGAGGGATGTTTCGTTTTTGCCGGTGGCGTCAGTGAACGAGTTGAGACAGCACTGGATTAGAACTACGAAAGTTGACATGTTGCGTCTCGATTTATTAAGGAGGGCAGTCTCATTTCGTTTGATATCAGGTTTTTAACCAGAGATCTGTCTGGCGAGAGATGTGATATAGCATTTCCAGCACATTACGACCTTGCATTGAAACCGGACAATTTCCTTAGTTCCAAAGTTTACAATGACTTCCTGTCGTTTAGTGCCACCGCATGCGCGCCTGGCTCTAGATCTGACCTTTACACTGCCTGCCGCCGGACCCTGTATGACCCCCGCCACGTGCCTCCAGACCTGCACCTCTCGCCGGAGACCTACAACCAGCTGCGGAGTCTGCAGAAGAAGGCGCGGGACCTGCGACAGGAGATGAGGAAGCTGCGCAGGCTCTCGCAGGAGCACTCACTGGCGGTCAAGGAGATGATTGGCGACACCTACTCCAAAATACGGTGCGTCGGAGCTCGCGCGCAACGTTCTGTTGCTTTTCAGTATTCTAATATTCGGGTAATTATAATCGAATGTTCGGTTCAAGTTTTCGATTTTTTTGCACGGGTTTTCAAAAACGTTTACGTGGATGTACGGTGGACGACACATGCTGGCACGGATTTTAAACCGCGTTGCTACTGTTTTGGGCTGTCTTGTGAAAAAGAACGATTATGGAAAAGGTCGGTGCGAGAAGTTCATAACTTTCTTTGCGTGCAAATTAGGCATCGGAAATCACTGAGGCTAACGCATGTTGAGCTTGTTAGTATCTGTGTATGAAATTCCGGCGTTACTTCCTGGACCTCGTGGAATATTTTGCAATAACAGGTACTTTGGAATCAACGTCGCAATACTATTGCCAAGCGTTCTTTTTTAGCACGACCCTCGCTGGAGTCCGGTACACCAATAGGCAATGGCGTAACAGCTTTGCGAGTTGGCTGCTCACGGGACTTCCTTGACTCGGACTCGGCGCAAGTGAACCATAAATCTCGATCTTATAGACGGATCCAGTAGAGCGAGGGCTACAGGTTGCATTGGGACCTACATGGGATCTCGCAATGGGAGAAAAATTGTGTCCCCCACACAATTTTATTAATTTATCATGTTTGATCGGTGGTCATTTGTCCTGTAAAACAGCTTGAATGTGCTCCAGGCAGGCGAACAGAAGCAAACGACATGCTTTTCCAGCATGCATTGTCTTTTAAATAGCATTCGACGCGAATAATTTTTGGCGTGGCTTATCAGAGCTTGTAGTCTTGCCATCCTGGGTGGGACGCTGTGAGGTCAGCCCCTCCCCCCCCCCTCCTCCTCCCCCTCACCTTAGAAAAGTTCTGGACAAAGCAATTGCTACATAGTCCAAATGTGATGACGAGTGTTTTTGTAACTACATGTGAGCCGTTTTGGTAGGCATTCAAACGCCTCTCCAAACACTTAAAAATACTCAAGTTGCTGTTTGAATATTTTCAGCATTCCAATATTTGAATTCATCGGATCAGCTGTGGTGGGTACCCGCCGCGGGGCCGACACTCGCGCGCGTCCGGCGCGGAGACCGGCGCACGTGACTCCGCCGGCGACAGCCACGTACCGATATATGTCGTCCATATCATAGCCCATCTTGTCGTTATCCAGCATTTTTTACATTCGTGATGACGCTACAGGTAAACTGTGACAAGGGTGCCTCCAAAGAGGGCTGAGGCGGAGGGTCAGCCCCTGAACTTAGGCCCACACTTTCTGTTTTTCGTCACAGATGGCTACCGACAAAGGATTAAAAATCGGTGTGATGTATTCTCGCCGACCTTCCTCGCCCCCTCCCCCCCCCCTCCCTGCCCATTAAGAAAATCTTAGCTGACTTCTGCACTGTGAGCATATGTGATATCCGGCACACTAGGAGATATTGGTGAGCAGGCAAGACCTAAAATGACCTTAGCATGTGACACTTATGTGGCACATGACGGGTGGGAAGTGCTGGTGTAGTGGTCGGCGCGCTCGGCTCTCGGCCTGGCGGTCTGGGGTTCGAACCCAGGCCAGCCCCTGCCGCATTTGATATGGCACTTAATGAAGGACATCCCGTACTTAAATGCCCATCGTAGCCGTGCGGCTTGAAGCCTCTATCATTATTTAACGAAGTATGCATGAGATATTGATAAAACGTGTGATTATTCATAAGGTTCGACTTGTTATGAGACCATGGTCAAGAGTGTCAAAATACCAGGAGCTTAATATCCTTTCTCACTGCGCTGACGTATCTCGATAGATAAAGGACGGCGTTGCAGTGTATTAAGTCGGGCGTTTTTTAAGCAGCCGGAGTTTGCATTACCCGGCTTGCGAATATCACAACGACGGTCTGGAGTCCGGAGTCCGATCTCGGGAGTCCGAAGTCCGGAGTCCAATCCCACTGCCACTGTCCGATCCCCAGAGGACACCTGTTGTCGGGAAGCGATCTGAAATTGGGGGAGGCCGACTCGGAGACTCTGAAGATCAGAACAGAGGAGGAGGCGTACCGTGAGGTCATCCAAAACATCGAAAAGGACTTGAGGTGAGATGCGGTCCGGCCAACTCCCGGATACGCCTCTGGCTCATCGAATAGGCTTTTATTTCTCAGACTGACTATCGTCTTCGTTGCCGTTGTGTCTGCTTCATTGCAGCCGTATTTTACGTTTTCTGTTGAGACCTTTCACATGGTGTCACATCTATAGACACAGTTGCGGCGACAAAAGGTTGCCATAAGTTAATGCGGACCCCTCTGTTAGCGACTATTTATACATAACCACCCACCGACAAGGCCTGCATCCGCGATCCATGATGTGCGTATCCCGACCGATGTACCACAAGTGAGCCGCCTCTCAACGCGTGGAACCACCAGCCCGTGGTGTCAGGCGATCACGCGGTGCCCCGTCCCACCCCAGTGAGGTGGAGCACCACGTAGAGGACCTTCGGAGCAACGTCATCAACCGACAGAGACGGGTCAACCTCAACGACGTGGAGGGGATGGCTCTGGTCCTGAGCAAGTCCAGGTGGGAAACGCCCCGACAGCTGGCGGGGAGTAGTGGAAACGTGACGTAACTGACGACCCCCGCGAAGCCAGCGCGCGGCGTTCTGAGGCTGAGAGAAGCGGGGAAGGAGTAGACATGGGGTTCGCCTGGAAGGCTTACGTCGTTGTCATTGGAACTTACGGCGCACTCCGCAGGTATGGGGCATTGTTTGCCTCTCACTCCGGCAGAAAGGGTGGACATCGCTGGGAATCGAACCTCGTACTTCAGGTTTTCTAGACGCTCAGCGGAAACGTCCACGCTGCCCTCCGCCCAGACTGCCCCAAGTTGATAGGGAACTCTCACCACCGCTGTTGTCTACACCATGTTTGTTGGTGTTCGTCGTTCTGACAGCCCATCACCACGACCAGACCCCTGAACGGTCTGCCCCGGAAGCTGCAGAGGTGAAGAGGTAAGGTTTTCTCGTCAAAGTGACGACTGAAATAATGAATTCTAACAGCTCATCACCACGACCAGACCCCTGAGCGGTCTGCCCGGAAGCTGCAGAGGCGAAGAGGTAAGGCTTTTCGTCAAAGTGACGACTGAAATAACGACGAACATAACCTTTACGAGCTTCAGCATCAGCGGCGCGCCACTGCGACCAATGTTTGGTGACGGCCGTCCCGTCAACGACGGTGACGACGATTACTTTCGTGGTTCTAGCAAGACGGTGTCGGACCTGCAGAAACGTTTTCCGGAGCTGGAGCGGAGCATCCGCGGTCTGATAGCCGTCGAGAGGGAGCGGGTGTGCCGCGAGGAAAGGTGGGTGGCGTCCGCCCGGCCGGGGTGGCCCGAGATCCGACCCGCCGGACGCCGGTCCAAACCGATCAACGGCAGCACAGGGAAACAGCCCGAAATTTGAGTGGGCTATAAAGTGTAGTCCATCGAATTTCCCTTCATTTTTCGATTGTGTTTTGGGAGCCCTATATTAAGTCAGTTGGGCGTGATATGCATATTACGCTCACAAATAGCCGGGGTTTTTATAAGATTTAAACGTAATATAATTGTAACTAGCTGAATATGCCAATTACACTTTTCTACCCTATAACCCTGCGAGAATGCGTCGGTGTTGAAAATTCGTTTACAACATGTTCCTTTTTCTTTGAGGTTTTCAACGTCTCGCTTAAAGTGCGCAAAGATGGCTGCAAAGCTGCAACAACTTGTGGTCCTTGACATCATCACCTTTTCAGCTTCCTGGGGGAGGAGCCTCAACGATTAGAAAATGCTCTGCAGCGAATAAAGAAGCTGTCAGGCACACTAGTCACACTGAAAAGGTATGTGCAATGCCCACAATTCGTTCACGGTTTGCCTTTTCCTGACGCCTAGTCAAGCAAAAATGTTCTATCGACTCTGGAAAGCTCTGGCATCGTGCTCGAGTGACGTCACCAACACCCACTTGCCGCGCTCCAGATTGGCCTCAGTGCAAGAGCAGCGGGTACCGGAGCCGGAGGACAGCTCCTCAGCTGTCACCAAGCCGCCCGATGCCGGAGCTAAGGTCAGCACAGGGCGGCTGCCATGTCAAGCGAGGGGGTGCAGCCTTGACCTTTTGACCTTTTGTCTCTAACACCATCAGCATATGGTGCAGCCAGTTATGTTGTGTCGAGTTGGTCGTGACGTTTATAGCTTGGCACCGACTGTGCTCACTTCTTGCTGAGAAGCACCTGTCGTAGCGATATCGCCGTCTAAGTTACATTCATGGTCGGTTTCGACAGGCTGCGGTGTTCTGGCCCGTCTGTGCATTATGTATACACATCACAAGCTTCCACCCTCACGCTCTGGCTCATTTTCCGACTGCTTGTTCTGCTTGGCACAACGAACGAGACACAAGGCTTACTACACTTCTCTCTTCATGGTCTCAAACCGGCGAGCGTGGTAGCCGCCAGCTGTCAGCATTTTTGGCGGTTTCACAGAAGAAAGGGCCTGAATGGAACAGTTCCTCCGCTTACTCCAGGCGCGCATGGGTTTTGTACTTCTGAGAAGCTTGTACACCTACAGGGCTGCTTCATTCATAAACCTATTCCGCATGCCGCACATATGTCGCCTCTCTGGCAAGAAAAGTGTTCGGCTGGTTACCAATGGAATTCGCTCGGCAAAACATGTTCTAATGAACACTTCCTTATCATTCGGCTGTCTGGTTTGGCGGCGTTTATAGTCCTTCCATAACATCTGAATGCGTAATTAGTTCTCTGTCGCTATCCTCGCGCCTGTTTCGCTGCTGTCGCTCGTGACTGTCCACTGCTCTCCACCCTTTCTGTATCTGTATTCCTCTGTTGATCTGTCCCCCTCGCATGCCTTACATGTACATATACATATACGACGGGCAGGCCTGCTTCCTGCAGCGTTTTGACTCTTTGTGTGAGTATTTTTGACCGATAGTTAACGGCAGCCTTTTCCGTATTGTAGAGACCGAAGCATCAGTGGCGGCAGAGTTCTCTGTTCAAGGAGCGAATCGCCGGCAACGAGTAAATCTGCCTGTCCGCTGTCGGTGTACCCCTGACCTGTAGATCGCCTCGGCCCCCGCCGCCGTGTCGTAGTGCGGGGGAGAGGCATCCTCGCAGACCCGCGTGCGCTGCGCAGGCCGGCGGCGACGGCTCCACCGGCGAGCTGCCGTCGTCTGCCCACCACTCTCTGGCGCTAGCTGTGTGTGCCCTCCCTCAGCGGCTGCTGCGCCGCTGGCTCGGTGTAGGCTCTGCCCGCTCGTCGGCCTGCTCTCTGGGGATGGCTGAGCTTGTGTCGCGATTCCCTTCCCATCGGGTCCTCGCGCTGATTTCTGCGCAGTAGCAAAGCCAGGCTTGCGTCCGCACCTTTTCAGATTTCAGCTTGTGGTTCCCCTGATGTACTTGTTGCGGTTGGTACTAAATAATGAACGGGCGGTGCGGCTGGTTGGGGTTTTCCTCCATATCGCATTGTCACGTTTTAACTGATTTGATGGAGCTATCTTTTACCCGATCGCCCACACGTGTATCACCTTTATGCGCTTCAAACCGTTCTGAAATAGAGTAGGCCAAGATATGACAGGTAAATGCCGACTCCACTCACATTCGCATGGTAATCGGCGGTGCATTCAAAATGCAACGCATTTGCAACGTGACACGGAGCCCCAAGGCGTGAGTTGCGATTGACACGAGCTGACCTCGCCGGTGACCCCTTGTCACCGCGGTCGGTCACCACCCCTGGGGTCGTCCGTGTGCATGCCTCTTCCGAAGACTCTTTCTTATTCGCCTGTTCCCTCCGTGCGTTTGCCTATCCCCGCCATGCGTTTGCCTGAAAGCTCGTTTCATTTCTACCTAAAATGTATGTGGACTATTACGCACCTTTGAGAGTCCATGCTGAAGGCAGCCAACTTGCATCTCAGTGAATATCCTTCATGCATATAGGCTTGTCTAGGTGTTACTGTGATTTCTAAAGTGTTGAGGTTGTTTACTTTTACCTTAGTGAATTTTGGAGGACTTTACTTCGGCGAAACGCTTTGCGTTGCCAATTGTACCAGGTCCTTACAGACCGCGCTGGCGAACTGAGTATCACAGCCTTTTAAAGGGGAAATTCTACACGAAACATTTATGGATATGCGGGAATATCTTAGAATATGCATTACATCTTATCGAAATTCATAACTTTGCGACACAGCATACTGGTAACATTAAAGGCACGTACACCAGCAAAATGAAGGTGCGACAGTGGACCGACAGTGGACATTGTGGCGCATTGAGCCTTCGCCCCCAAATCATGCCGTTGACCTGAAATTTTACGATCGGGTGGAAGGGCTCAAAGCTTACGCAAAAGCACTGCTTAGCGTTGGCTCTGATCTCAGAAATCCATTCACTCAAAGGTTTGGACTAAATGTGTATAGTGACGATTGCATGCTTTGTGTCCTCATAGTAGTTTAAACCACGAGTTTTCAAACCAAATATTTCAAACGGAATAAACACGTGGTCAACTCGCCATTGTTCGTATGAATTCGCCATCACTCGTAACATTCCTGTTATAATTCTACCGTAAAAATTGTTGCATTGCACTAAACTTCATCAGTTTTGGCCTTGGGCAGGTGCAGTCGTATGCAACTACACATGCACCTGCGTGCAAACGTCTGCCACGAAACTGTGTACGAAACGCAAGGTTTGCAAATAAAGGGACCTACAATGAAGCCTTGAAATTGCAATTCTGAACACAGGGCCCTCGTGTTGGTCGGTGTGCCCTTCTCCTGGACTATTGACACGTCTGTGATGGCTGAAAACGTTATTAGCCTCCCATACAGCTCTCTTTACTCATAAGGATAGTCCATAAACTACATCACGCCTTTCTCAATTTGTCAGTCTCCCTCTCCTGGTTACAAACTGGTTGCGCCTGGCGAAGTTCTTCTCTCCTGATTACGCTGTGTTCAGCGTAACATCTCAAAAAAGCGTCGGCTTGACTCCCGATTGAACACGGGATACGAAAAATAGCGGCGTGGTGCTCGTGATGAGAGGAAGACGACGGAATGTAGTTGTTAGTTTAATGATGTTTGTAATATTCTGGCATGGTTTTCAGTCACACCAAAGCGTAATTTTGTCTTGCCCCCCCCCCCCCTGTTTCACTTTGTTTACGCTATATAAAAACCTTCTCCCCGTTCATACGTAACGTAATTTATGGATGGCCCCACGCGGCTCACTTTGAATAATCTCGCTTATTACCGTTGCGTGCTAAACATGACCAATGCGCTTGTGTTAATCACTCAACGCCGTCCTGTTGTTTGTAATAAGGATAATTGAGTCGTTTTCGGCGATTGCTCCATATTTCAGTCGCTTTCGGCCATTGCTCCAGTGGGACTGTGATCCGTTCAGCCTTTTGTTTAGTTCGCATTTCCGTTCGCATGTGGCATCGGCGGTGGTGTACCGTCCTTGGCGGCGAGTCGAGTCATGACGGCCACCCCGTTCTGTCCGTGACACGCTGGACGCTGTTGCAGCCGGCGGCCGGCGCCGCCGCCGCGGGCGACCAGCCTGCCGCCGCCACGGGAGAGGCTGCCGCCGCCTCCGCGCCCGGAAACCCGCTCGATGCTCTTCTAAGCGAGCTGCAGACGTTCAGCCCAGAGCGTCGGCCGGCGGTGCGGCCGGCAGCGCGCGTCGTCCCGATGCCGGGCCGCCTCTCGCCGACGCCGGAGGAGCCGGCTGGGCGGCCGGCGCCGCCGCCGCCGCCGCCGCGCACCTCCTCCAAGTCGCCGCTCATCTCCCCCAGCTCGCCGCTGAGTCCGCACTACCCGGCAGCGCAGCGCGCCAAGCTCTCGCTGCCGGCCAGCGGCGGCGGCGACGGCGGCGACGGCGGCCGGCGGCCGGCGCCGCTCACGCGCACCAACTCGGAGCCCGGCGCGGCCGCCATGGCCTCGACGCTGGCGCTGAGCGATGAGAATCTGCGCCGCGACACGGCCTCCTCCAACTCGAGCAGCAGCGAGAGTGTCAACTCGCAGGAGGGCCTGCGCCGCTCGGCGACGCCGGGCGAGCGGCCGGCGTCGGCAGACCGGGGCGGCGTCCTATCGCGCTCCCGCCAGGAGGCGCTCGAGCGGCGCGAGACCGAGCTGCGTCGCAAGCAGCACGCGCTACAGCAGCAGTACGCTCGCCTGCAGGCCATGAACACGGCGCCGCGACCGCAGGCCGACATCAAGAAGACGGGCAGCGATGGTGACCTGGCGGCCAAGATGGGCGGCCTGAGCCTGGCGCCGGTCACCTCCGGGTCGGTGACCGATGTGTCGGGCCAGGCCGGCCAGCAGGACGTCTGAAGATGGCGCTAGTCTCTCGCTGGCCGGCTGCCGTCGGCTGCGGCAGGCATGGACACCAGGCCGTGGCGCATCCGGCCGAACCTGCTGGAAGCTGTGAAGCGGCGGCCATGTTGTCGGCCTTGCTGGTGGCGGTGCTCGCTGTCACACACCACTGGCTGCTGTGGTCGGCTGGACTTGTATTTGTGAATACTCTTGCGGTCAGCGGGTTTGCTGGACTGATAATAACCACACCGGCAGTGGGTGCCGATCGAGGCGCCGCTGCATGCAGCTGCCGGTCGAGGGCGATGACGGATTCTGCGGCGTGAGGCACCGCGGGGTCCGGGCGGGTCGCGGTGTGGCGCGCGCATGCGCACGGGGCGACCAATGGCGTTTGAAGCAGTGGTTGGTTTTTGCACGGGCGGGTTCCGTGACCACACGCGATTGCAGGGCACCTGCCGTGCGGTCCGTAGGCCCTTTGCTCAACGATTGTCTGTGCCATATCTGAGACCGTTATCCGCGCGGGACATTGTGCGTTGTTAGATACCAATTGGAATGAGACGAGCATGCGGGCGGGCAGAAGCTCGACAGCGAGGAGGAGACGACCTGGAAATTCGACATCGATACACTCGTGTTAACCTCGACGGGGATCGCGGGTCCGGGGGCACGACATAAGGACGTCACTGGGATTGGAAGCGCACGGAAGACAGATCATTGGAGCGGATCAGCGCCGAGAACCGCCGCACGCGGTCGGCTGACTTTAGTACGTAGCTCATACAATGAAGGCCGTGCACCCTCGCCGTTTGATTGGTAGGAGCGGGTGACGATCCGTTGACGTGAGACTGTCGCAGCTTTCCTAACCAGTGCCAACTCATGCTTGTCTGCTCAGCCCCTAACCGGCACGCTCCTTAGTCTAGCCCCTACCCCAGCCCCGGCCATTCGCCCACCTGCTCACTCGTGACCCCATGGTGTGTGTTCGTGTGTGCGCTTGCGTGGCGTCAGGTCAAGCATGATGATGACTCCGCTACCCTGTGATGACTCCGCTCGCCGAGCCGAAGCGGCGGCCCGCGAACTGGCCGGCGGGCGCCAACGCTGTTCTCTTGGAGGATGCCAGCCTCGCCCGGCGCGGCCTGGTGGCGTGACTGTGCGTACTGTTGTTTGTTTTGTTTACCGTGCGTCTGCGATCTATGTTGAGGGAGGACGTAGCGATGAGTGGAGGTGGGGTGGGGGAGGGGGGGGGGGGGCGAACTGAAGTTTCTATGAGGCGCAATAAACCCACGGCCGCCACGTAGTCTGCGCACGACTCAAGTGGTCAGCCGACTCGAAGATGAAGCTGAGTGATAACAGTGGCATTCATATGTGAAATGCCAGAGCTCTGTAGGAAGTCTTTTTTTGTTTTTTTCTGTAGACAAACTTTTTTTTGCGCTGAAGCAGTAACGCCAGAAACCCAGGCTGCTATTCTGATGCATGCAAATTAAAAGGAAATGGTATTAGTGATGCTGGGAGTGACCACAATTGGACCAATAAATTCAGTGAGTTATTGGTGATTCAGCTGCAACTTGGTCCAAGTTCAAACATCTATGCCAAGCACGAAGCAGTACTTCAGAGCAGCGCACTTGTACGTCTCTAACCAGTCACGTAACTCGCTAGGAAAAGCCAATATCGTACAACTGACGGAGCCAAAACTGCTTTTTCACGCGACTTTTCTGTTTTGTAGAGTTGAGTCTAACATGAACCGTGTTCATGTGTCTCCAAATCCGCAGCCAAATGTCAAATCAAACGTGCAAAAAAGCACCCACGGAGTAGGCGTAGTTGCAGCCTGCGTCCCAAATCCGACCCTAGCATCACACGGCTACAGACGTATTTCCCGGCTGGGGATCTCTGGCCAGCGTCGAGCGAGCCGCGGCTGTCGCCTGCTGTGTGCTGGCCGGTCAGGCGCCATGTTCCGGTCAGTGGAGCGGCCAGAGCTGCCGCGCGAGCGGCCCGGCTCGCAGTCCTCGGGCGAGTACGAGAGCTCCGAAGAAGAGAAGCCGTACAACATGAAGCCCAGCTACTCGGACCCGCTGCTGGACATACTCAGCCTGCGTCTCTTCTGCCAGACTGACGCAGAGTCGGGCCGTACGTCGATCCGCCTATGCGGCAACGAGCTGTCGCAACCGCGGCGCGGCTGCTACTTCGACCGCGAGGCGGCAGCACTGGCGGGCCAGCTGGCCTCGCGCCACGACATCACCGACGTCGACTTCAGCTACAACCGGATCAGCGACGCCGGCGCCGCGTCGCTGGCCGCTTACGTGCGCCGCGGCTGGCGCGTGGAGCAGCTCAACCTGATGAACAACGAGGTGGGTCCGGCGGGCGCGCTGCACCTGAGCACGGCGCTGGCCGCCGCCGGCGCGTACCTCACCGGCCTCCGGCTCAACGGCAACGCGCTCGGCGCCGAGGGCGGCCGCCACCTGGCCTGGCTGTTGAGCCAGCCGCAGTGCGCGCTGCAGGAGCTCGACCTGGGCCAGACGGGCCAGACGGTGGCCAGTCTGACGGCGCTGCTGACCGCGCTCCGCACCAACAGCTCGCTGCTGCAGCTGGTGCTGGACCGGCCGCTGCTGGCCGACGGCTGCGACGACGCAGCCGCGCAGCTGGGTCGCGCGCTGCGTGTCAACGGCGTCCTCCAGCGGCTCAGCGTGCGCAAGTTCGGCCTCACCGACGACCAGATGCGGCTTGTGTGCGACGGGCTGGCCGGCAACGGCGCGCTGACGCACCTCGACCTGACGGCCAATCGGCTGCACCGGGACGCGGCGCGCCACCTGGTGTCGGCGCTGGCCGAGAACAGCTCGCTGCGCGTACTGCGGCTCTGCCACAACCACGTGCAGACCGAGGGCGCCATCTGGCTGGCGCAGGGGCTGGCCGAGCACGGCGCCAGGGAGGAGGTGCACGTGCGCTCCAACGATATCGGCTCCGACGGACTGCTGGCGCTGCTCAACGAACTCAAGTACGCGCGCGTGCGCCTGCTCCACTTCTGGGGCAACCCGTGGTGCCTGCGCGTGCCGGCCGAGGTGGACGTGCTGTGGAAGACGGGCGTGGTGGACGAGACGCGCGTGGACGTGCGCCCGTACGTGGTCGACTACGTGCCCCACCTCGCGGAGCTGCGGCAGACGGAGCGGCAGCGCTACTACAACGTCACCAAGTACGCCGACCGCACCAACGACAAGGTCCGCATCGGCTTCCCCGTGTAAGGGCGGCCGCGTCCGGGTGAGAGGCGGACTGACGCCGACCAGCGTCGGAGACCGGAGACGATAGCCGACGTTCCGGCGGGGGGCAGACGGAGATGAAATATCGGCGGCGCTTTCTAGCTTGCTCTGGAAATGACCATTTGCTAGCCCGTTTTGCAGTGTCTGCCCCAGCATACGGTTAGTGCCCATGGCGTCCGCTGTTTGCCTGGCGCGTGAAACATCGCCGATCAATACACAAAAAAAGATAAGAAAAACACAACTGAACAGTGCCGCTACAGGCTATATGGCATTCTTATCTTGATTTAACATCGCAATCTATCGCACCGCTCGTCGCGGAGGACGAAGAGGCCGTTCACCAGAATCCACACTTAGAACCAGGACTTTCCGCAAAAGGCTGTCCACCACGCACCACCAGCGAAGCAAACCCAGCTCCAGACCGTGTTCCCCAAGACCTGGCGACCACCACCACAGGATTCAAGGTACAGACAAAGAGGGTGAATTGCCCACACAGGCAGACCACACGAAAATACTTCGGAAACCGTAGAACTATATTTTCACATCTTCATTTCAGTTATATATTACTTGAAAGCTCCTCTGGTTGAGCAACACATTAACTGGCACTAAGTACGGAGACATTAACGGCAGGACAGGACAGCCGATCAATGGTCAGTATTCCCAATATAAATAACAGCACTCCCGGAGTAAAGTTCATCTCTGTGATACAACCAGTGTCATCAATGCGTCGTCTACGAGAAGACTGGTGGGATGGCAATAATCGCCTCCTGATATCAGACACGCGAGAGCCCAGTGCATGGGGTACTACGGTTACAGTCCGGGAGCGCCACAAGGCAACCGGGAGTCGCTCTTCGCGTTGAACCCCGGCACATCAGTTACGTTGGGACCTGTGGGCACAGCGCCCTCCGGGAGCGTCCAGGGCCGAGCCCACTGGGGGCCGATCACATTACAGCAGGCAGTCTGCCGACCCTGCCGGCCGGCCCGACCGAAGCTGAAGCACAGCTCGGCAGCTGTCGAAGCTGCCGAGCTGTCACTGCCACATCCAATCAACGCCGAGTCGTGTCGAGGCGTGGCTTCCAGAGCACTGCCTCCTGCTCGGGGGATATATACCACTGAGAGGTGCCCGACCCCAGTACAGATAATGACCGCCCGCGGCTGTAAGCATGCACGACGGTAACGTACCCTGTTAAACCGTAAACACCGTCACCGCCGTCCGTCTGGATTACTTTGATGTAACATCCAAATAATAATTATTGTCCTACATCACTACCGAGGGCAGGCACTAAATACGCGCCATGATAAAGCTGCCTCACAAAACCAAACCGACGCGTCTTGCCTTCCGCTCTCCAATGACCCTACTTCTGTGTATTCATCGGCCGACGGCCAGCCTGCCGCACCGGCCTGCCACCTAGCGGGCATCACCGGCGACGCGGCGGGGCGGGCGGCGGGGGCGGCGGCGGTGGCGGCCGCGCCGGCGGGTCGGCCGGCTCGGCGCCGTCCAGGCCGGGCCGCACGACGGTGGCCAGCCGCGGCAGCGCCTCCTCCAGGCAGCCGGCCTGCGCCGCGCTCATCAGCCGGCAGCCGGACACGTCCAGGTACTGCAGGCTGGCGCAGTGCGCCATTATGGCGCGCAGAGCACCGTCCGTCAGTTCCACACAGCCCTGAAACGGCCAGGTCACGTCAGGCCCGGGGGTTCATATCAGAGTCGGGTCAAGTCAGCATTGCCAGGTACGGGCCATTAGGTCAGTGCATCCCGTGTTCCGCGAGGTTCGAGTCACGTCCGGCACGGTGAAAACGGCCAAGGGTCAGGCTCAGGTCGGGCGCGTCGGGCAGGTCAGGCCAAGTAATCGGCTGGGGCCACAGTCACGAAACACTAATCTGGGATCAAAGCAGGTTGGCAAGAGCCCAAGACAGACACGCACCACGGGCTCTTGTGATTTTCTATTCCACGCAACACATCGCGGCACATCCTTCACCTCCACCTCCAGGTGTTTGAGCCTCCCTCACCTGTAGCTCGAGGTGCTTGAGCCTCCCTAACCTGCGGCTCAAGGTGCTTGAGCCTCTCTCACCTGCAGCTCGAGGTGCTTGAGCCTCCCTCACCTGCAGCTCGAGGTGCTTGAGCCTCCCTTACCTGCAGCTCGAGGTGCTTGAGCCTCCCTCACTTGCAGCTCGAGGTGCTTGAGCCTCCCTCACCTGCAGCTCGAGGTGTTTGAGCCTCCCTCACCTGCAGCTCGAGGTGCTTGAGGCGCGGCGCGTGCCGCACCAAGCCGGCCAGCCCCTCGTCAGTGAGCGCCACGCAGTGGGCGAGCCGCACCACCTCGAGGCCGGGGCAGTGGCGGCCGAGCCGCGCCACGCCCGCGTCCCCCAGCTGCGGGCAGTGCGCCAGGCTCAGCCGGCGCAGGCCGCCGAAGCGCACCACGTGACTCACGCCTACGTCACTGATGCGGCTGCACTGCGACAGGTCCAGCTCGGTCAGACCTGGCGGCGGCGCAGAGGAGCCGTGTCACACGGGCGGCCGCGGTGCTGGCTCCAATTCGAGTGTGACGCGGTCGTGACACGAGGAAATCGGTGCATTCCGACCCCAGCTTTGCGATATCGGTGCTCGAGAACCCACATGAGAGGGTTCTTGGCTTGCGCCGGTTCCATGTCAGTGCCTGTTCAGATTTGGATCAGGTCACAGAAGGCCACAACGCCACGAGCAACATGGCGAAACGGTCAGCAGTGCACCACCGCGATGGTGCTGATCTGGGCGATCAATTCGAACCAGAAGCAATGCAGGGTCGCCCTGACAGGCCAGCTCAGTGTCAGGCCAGGTCAAGCCAACGTCAGGTCAGGTCGGTCTTATCTAATCGCCCCATCCGACCGAATCCCGGACCGACTTGCCGCGACACGCGAGTCCGTCGCAGCCGCGCCGGCCCGCCCCCCCCCCCCCCCCCCCCCACTGACATTTCAGGTCGAGCAGGCTGACCCCGGAGCCGGTCTCGTTCAGGTCGATCTGGCTCTGCACCAGCACCTTGCGGCCAGCGTCGCTCCAGATCTCGCGCTCGTGCCGGCTCCTCAGCGAGATCGCGTGCTCGTTGCGACGTGGCGTGGCGCGCGCTGCCGGCTGCTCCGGCTGGGCCAGCAGTGGCGGAGGTCAGGCACGGCCGGGGCCGGCGCGGGGGGATGGCGGCGCGCGCGGCCAGCGCAGCCGGCCCGCTCCGAGCGACAACACAGAACACGAGAACTAGCGTGGAGATAGTGATGCCGGTGGATGGCTACGAACGACAGTAGATCGGTGCCGACGTATCTCGCTGAAGGCGTCAAAGGATTGCCATAGGGCAATCATTTCATTTTAAAAATCCGAAGACAAGGGCTGCCAGAGTTCACTAGTGAAGATGATCCCGATTCGCACAGGTGCAATGGTTAGCGCCATTGGCGTGACGTGAGCACGAGTTTGGGTCGTTCCCTTCTCACCGACAAAAATTATGTCTCGACTAACTATAACTACATTCGTTCATTATCAAGAGACAACATTTTCTGTCAAAATATTCAAATCAAGTCAATTTCATTTTCACATATGAAAGTGCATTCACAAACGAAAGCACAGCCGGACTTGCATTCGAAATACGTCGTTGAATATGTACGATCACGTGGTCCAGTTTCCTCGTGATTATGCCTATCGGCTTGTTTACGTGCCATGTTTGTGGCACGTTTGCCCTTCAAAGGGAGTCCTACGTTATATGGCAACAGCCAAGCGATGTTTTTTGATCAGCCACGCACGTGCTGCTTGCTCCTTCGGTCAGTGGCACCGGTTCCGTGACAATGCGTTGAAATGTCACATTCTACGAAGTAAACAGGTGACCTTGGCTACACTGATCTTTGTCCCCAAAGTGGAGAAACATCGTAAAATTGACTTCCACGTCTTGTTAAAATTTACGTTGCATTTGATGCATTTTTAGGACCAATTCGCCATCATCGTCGCACGGCATACATATAAATATATACATATATATATACATATACATATATACATATATATAAATATATATATATATATATATATATATATATATATATGCATATTGAAATCAGCAAAATACGGACTAAGAGCGGGGCATTACGTTTTAGCAACATAATACTGCATGGTCCGTGGCGAGCGTATCCCTGCGTTCACGAGATCATAAGTCACGTGGCCAGGGGAACTGAACATTTGACTGGTAAAGACGGAGGGAGGGACGACGGGAGAGAGCGGGAGGGAAGAGGGAATTGGGGAGAGAGGGAGACCAAGGCAGATGAGACAGGGGTGAGTGGCAGAAGGCAAGTAGAATTCTGGGACGGAATAGAGACGTATAGAGGCCCACAGAGCGAGACACACCGCGAGAAGGAGACGCAAAGACGGAGACACACCTGCGCGCCGGCCTCGCCATGCAAGAAGGTCTTGTTCGGCTTCAGCTCGGCGCCGTCCGAGATCGGCGTGAGGCCGAGTCCAGTCAGGCCCGAGTCCGTCACCAGGTGGCACTCGGAGATGCGTAGCACTTGCAGGCCTCGCATGTAGCGGCAGATTGCCTGGCGGCAGTGCGGGACGGGTGCGGTCACAGGCACAGCCAGGACGTTCGGAAGACTTAGCGGACTCGACCGGGCTCGCTAGCAGACCGCCTCAGTCTGCTGGCGTCAGGCCGCGGGGATGGCTTTCTCGAGTGGCGCGGTGCACCGTGACCAGCGGGGAGCCCCCTCCCGCCTGGTGCTGGCCGGCTCGCACCTGCAAGCTAGCGTCGGTGACGGCCGTCAGGCAGCGGCTCAGGTCCAGCTCCAGCAGCGTCGGCAGCTGCAGCGCCAGCCGCAGCACCCGCTCGGCCGACAGCTTGGCGGCGCGCAGCCGGAGCCGGCTCAGTCGACTCCCGTCGGCCGGCAGCGCCGCCGCCGCCGCTTCGGCCGGCAGCCGCTCGTTGTCGGCCAGGTCGAGCTCCTCCAGTGCCGCGCCCGCCAGCGGCGCCAGCGCCTCGGCCGTCAGCCGGTCGCAGCGGCGCAGCGCCAGCCGCCGCAGTGCCGGCAGCGCTGCCAGCGCGCGCACGGTGGCAGCGTCGGCGCGCGTTCCGCTCAGCTCCAGCTCGATAAGCCGCGTCTGGCCGGCCAGCAGCGCGGCCAGGCCGGCACCGCTCGCACCCCGGCACTCGGCCAGCGCCAGCCGCGCCGGCCGCAGCGCCGCCTCGGCCGCCAGCTCGGCCAGCGCCGCGTCGTCCAAGTTGGTGTGACCGAGGTCGAGCGCGCGCTACGTCGGCGCCGTGCTCGCGCAGGAACGACAGCACGCACTCGAACGTGAGCACCGAGCTGGAGACAGCGCCGGCGCCGCCGGCCGGGTAGAAGCGCCGGTAGATGCCCGGGTGGAAGCCGATCTGACAGCCGCGCAGCGAGAGCGACTCGAGCCGCGGCGAGAGCGCCAGCAGCCGCACCAGGATCGCGTCCGAGAGGTAGCGGTTGCTGGAGAGGTCCAGCTCGCGCAGCGACGGCAGCGTGACGCCCAGCGCCGAGTCGCGCGAGAGGATGCTGCCTGTCATGAAGAGCGCGTCGCAGCCCACCAGCGCCAGCTCCTCCAGATTCTCGCAGAACGCCAAGATCTGGGATGAGCAGAGCAGAGGCCGGTTGTCACAAAGTATAAGCAGTTTATTGCGCATGGTAAGCAGTCATAACGTGATGTGCCCTGAAATGATTTGCATACCCATTGAACGTGCGGCCATGCGTAAAATGGCGGTGCGATACGCAAACCCAGAAATCGGCAACAAAAGTAGCCATTTCTCAGCATCCAATGTGGTGTATTCAGAGTAGCCCAACCGAAGACCGCCGCACGGACGGACCGGGTCAAGCAGCGGTCACCGGCGACTGCACCAGCTCGTCCGGCGGCGCGCCCGCACCTGCAGCAGGTCCGTCTCGCGGATGGTGCAGCTGTGCAGCCGGAGCGAGGTGAGGCCGGGCCCGGCGGCGCGCCACAGGCCGGCCAGGTGACCAGCGGCCGTCACGTCCGCTTCGCGCAGCAGGAGGCGCGTGAACGGCGCCGCCGGCCGCGCCAGCAGCGGCGCCGCGCGCTCGGCACCGGCCGCGTCCAGGCAGACGGTGCGCGAGCGCAGCAGGACGGCACTGCTGACGTCGTGCCACAGCCGGCACACCAGGCCGGCCGCCAGCACATCAGAGAAGGACAGCTGCGAGAAGATCTCCACCAGGATCTGAGGCGGCGCGGCGTCCGGTGAGCCATGCGCCATTGGGATAACACCAACATGCTTACCGAATCAATGATCACCGACTGGTCGTCATGTCGCTCCTAATTAGATGACTGGAAGAGTAGAAAATCCACATGGTATGGCTGATTTGATGCCTGGTCTTTTTATAGGGAGTCGTACTCTCACTTAATGTTACATCAGACCCTACAACCCACAATTTTCGGAATCAGCGTTTGGAGAGGGCCCTGTACACCCAACTTGGAGGCAGACGCGACACCCCGCAACGTCCATCTGGCGATGTTACGCGCTTTGTAACTCGGAAGCCACGCAAAATCCCATCCCAAAGACCGTGAACCATAACCACAACCTGACAACCACAACTCACCAGGGCCTACCCGACACGCTGATTCCAAAAATTATGGGTTGTAGGGTGGAATTTTATGTAACTTTCCGAGATACGAGACGCGTAGCATGCCAGCTTGATATTGCAGGGCGTCTCTATTGCCCTAAAATGCTCTGTGAAAGGCCTTCTCAACACGCTGGCTCCAAAAGTCACTGGCTTTGAGGTGCGATTTTGCATAACTTCCCAACTTTACAAGACACGTAATATGGCAGTTTGATCCTACGAGGCGCCGCGATCACCCTCAAATTTGGTGTGCAGGGCCTTCTCCAAAGGCTAAGTCCGAAAAAAACATGGGTTGCAAGAATGGATTTTGCCTAACTTCCTAGTTACAAGAAGTGTAACATCCCAGTCTGATATTGCGGGGGCGTCTCGATTGCTTTCAAGTTTGGTGTGCAGGGTCTTCTCAAGACACTGATTTCGAAAAGCATAGGTTGTGGGATGGTATATTGCGTAACTTTCGGGTCACAAGACGCATAACATGCTAGTTGAACATGGTGGGGCGTCTTGGTTTGCTTTCAATTTGGTTGCAGGGTCATGCTCAGCACGCTGAATTCGAACACCCAATTTGGAGGCAATCGAGACGCTCCCCAATACCAAACTCAGGATGTAACGCGTCTTGTACTCAAAAGTCACGCAAAATCCTACCCCGAAGGCAGCAATGTTTGGAATCAGCGTATTCAGAAGGCCCTGCACACCACATATGGAGGTAATCGAGACGCCCCGCAATATCAACCTAGCGTATTACGCGTCGTGTGTCTCGGAAATTACACCAAGCTCCACTCCAAGGGCAGCGATTTTCGGGATCAGTGTGCTGAGAAGGCCCTGCAGACCAAATTTGGAGGCAATCAGAATGTCATGCAATATCGAAGTGGCGTGTTACGCGTCTTGTAACTCAGAAGTTACGCAAAATTCCACCCCACAAACCACGATTTTCGGAATCAGCGTATCGGGAAGGCCCCTGCACACCAAATTTGGAAGCAATCGAGACGCTCCACAGAATCGAACTGGCATGTTACGCGTCTCGTAACTCCAAAGTTACGCAAAATCCCACCCCAAAGACTGATTTTCGGAATCAGTGCGTTGAGAAGGCCCTGCAAACCAAATTTGGAGGCAATCGAGATGCCCCGCAACGGTGATCTGGCGACGTTACGCGCATTGTATCTCAGAAGTTATGCAAAATCCCACACCGAAGGCAGAGACTTTCGGCATCAGCGTGTCGAGAAAGTCCTGCACACCAATTTTGGAGGCGATCGTGACGCTCCAGAATATCCAACTGGCAGTTGAATATCAATCTGCTGCTAGATTGACGGACTAAATTACAGAACACACACGTTGGAAAAAAACGACGCAAATAAAATGTTTTACTTTCGTAATGGTGAACGGGGACGGGAATGAGATTGCTCCCGCAGGGACGGCTACTTCAAATCCAAATTCTGGACTGCAGGATTTCGGGAAAATTGGTATTACTGATCAAATTGTACGCGTCTCTTGTGACAATAAGTGAACAGTACGAAAAAGTGGGATACTTTATTTAAGGGTGCTAGAGGTCCCGTAAGTCACATTCAGTGAGGTTATAGGCATCTGGCATGCTCTAAGACCTAACCTGCAATAAAACAGAAGGGAACATAATTTTCAGGGTGGCAATGCTTAGGGCCTCTGTGAGGTGTGAGGCATCTCTTCGGGAAGCCGTCATTGGCGAAATAGCCAAGACGGTGTCCTGTCAACATCTCATCAGTTTCAACACTATAACAATGGCGCAGTACAGAAAACTATGCATGTAGAGACCGGTATATAGATAGAAAGAAAAGATCACAAAACACTTTAAAAAGAGCAAGATAATGGCAACAACATAGACAAAGGCAGAACAAATCAAACAGAACAAGCCTGCAGAATATCCATCTGCTGCAATCCTACAGCCTCCAAGACTTTTGCGACACCGTTGCTATGCACTGACCTCGTAGGGAACAACACGGCCATTCTGGGCTCCAGCAGTCATAGTGCTCTTCTGTTCATCCACTCAAAATAACATCTGAAACCAAAACATTCATTCAACTTCCCAGAATCGCGAGCTTGAGTTGGTTTGCTCCTGGCAGGTCCTTCAGCTACGTGGTTTGACGTTGATCAGCTTTGCTCATCATCTCTCATCTCATGTTACACTCCATCTTCCGAAAAGTCTGCAAGAGACTGCACAATATCAGAAATTTGTGCATGGTCTGCCATCTGTCCATTCCCTAAATTAGCAGGCTCTCTGTGAAAATGGTCATAGGCCTGCTCTATTGCCGCTGACTTGAATGCAATGTAAGGGCGAGGGCATTGTTGCGCTGTAATGCACTGCAGGAACAATGATACCATTTACAATGATGGTGACAGTTTGAAGATGTCATCATGATTTCAGCATATGTAACATGCTGGTGCAAATTTGCAATGAGCCAACAGCACAAAACTGTGTGGAGCTGGAGAGTTGTCCCCCAATGTTTCAAGTGTGTTGGGGGTTGGGTCATCATGCCTCTGATGCAAGCAGTAGTTTCTCTGTAAAGCATAATGACACAGAAAATGTTGCATCACAGCTTATTAAATAGCTCTAATAAAAGCTGAACTAAAATGACCAAAACAACAGCATGTACTAGCAAACAGTATTTAGAGTATGGATTAGCTTAATACTTGGCTGTGAAGTCATGACCAACTCCCAACATCATGTTTCCTTTACCTCCCCAATGTGTTAGATCTCACCAATTTTGAGATCTTTACAGCACAAACAAGCATTTGGAATGAGCTGAATTGTTCCAAGAAGAAGCTGATGTTCATTTAAATGATGCATAACATGCAGCTAGTTTATGTATTATCAAGCAATAAACACTTGTTTAACAGCATAAACTTTGCCAAGATCCAGACTAATTAAACTTTGTTTTATAACAGGGTAAATGCATGATTTCATGAAAGGAAGGGACAAACTTCAAAATTATTTCCTAAAAAGCATATTTAGCATGCAAGATTTCTTGCATAGCATGCAGCTTAGTTTTCTGGCCATTTGTAGAGGCACATGTTTTTTTACTAACTTACAAGATTTAATTATATCCATCTGGAAAAAACTTTTAATAAGGGAAGGGCATCCTTTCTCACCAGGTCTGAGGAGCATTTCCTCCCTTTCAATGCTACCAAGCTTAAGGTGTGAAGAAGTTACCTCAGAACTGTTAGAGACCACAAGCTTGAATTCCTTGTGCAGATAGTACAAGTGGTCTCACAAACATTATCATGTTAACATTTTATGCTGCTAATGTTGTACAGGACCATGGTGTATCCATTTAGGGAGTAAGACAACTTTTTCTGGGGCCCATTTTGTAAGCTGGATCAGGAAATAGCTGGAGCAGGTTTATCAATGCTGGCAACAACAAACTACACATTTTATCAAAGAAATGAGGCACCAGCCCTATCCTGAGAGGGTCTTAACTCCTCCAGATGCCTTTACTGCACAGCCAACAGTGCTGAGGATGTTTCTGGGGGCATCTTTCCACTGAGGCATAAGTTCCTGACAAGACATGTTTCAGGGGTGACTCTGGGACAACAAGAGAACATCAATGGAAGCTAGAAAAACCTGGAACCATGATGATCATTGGTCAAAACTCATTCAACACATTACCACCTCCAACAGCACCATAAATCGCTAGTGAGCAGCTTAAATCTAGGCTTAATTTATACTGGGCTTATATCATGAATGACATACCTCCCTGATCCCTTCCCTAAAATGAGACTGGTTGCCTGAAGAGGAGCCCAATGAGACCAAGATTGATCAACCAAATATTCCTCAAATTTTCAATCAACATAAATTAAGGTAAGGTGGTATGAGGCAAAATATAGCTTAGTGCCCCCCACTTGAATATGTCATTGTTTTACCGAAGGATGGAACATTAAGAATTACTTACTTTTTATATCAAGGGAAAGGTAGCATGGACTGTTGACAAAATTCTGTACTTTAAAGCCATGCTCACTGACCTCTGGTGAATCATGAACAAAGCTTTGAAATATGCATTTTTAAAAAAGCTAATGCATCTTTGGAAACATATCTAAAGCAGTACCTCCTGGTGTATTCAAAATCATTATTATCAAAATAAGGTTCTCCAGTGCACAACGTCAAAAATAAACTTGATGAAAGTTCTTTCTTACTTATATTAATTTGAAAATACCATTCCCCTGTAGGGTGGTGTCTTGTTGGTTATTTGACCTTTCAAACTGCCCTCACCTTACTCCTTCAGTGTGTGCCTTACTAATGTGCCTAAGTGCCTCACTGATGAGTTGTTGAACCTGCATATGCGCGAAGCTACCTCATCTCAGAATAAGAATGGCCAACGTCCAGAAAAGCTGAAATAGTGATATGGAAGCTATGGTACAGTTACGATACATAAACACAATAATAGAATAGGACGGTAATTGGACGCCGCCGGTCAGGCCTTCACATCCAGTACGCTCTCTCGGTCGTGCTTCAGGCCGCACAAATATACATAAGAACAAATATGCATCATCATGCGTACTGGGAATTCTGGACTTGAAATCTTTTACATGAAAATTCACAACGCCCCCAACCCCCAGGCATCGCGGGAACCAGAGCACCCGCAGACCACTTACTCCGCGGCAGGTTTGTTATGGTACACTCAAATGTCATAACAAAGCCGTATTTGTCCTTTTATGGGATCTCGTATCAATAAAACTCGTGACCATAGCTGCCATATATGGTCATCTCCGTGGGAAAAATGTTTGTTTTTCGTTGCTCTGGTTTTCGTTTAATATTTTGCAGATTTTGTTTGGTTTATCCATTCCACTCATCTGGGGCATGAGTGTCGATTTTTATTATTTTGGGTAGACAACTGTCCTCCCCAAATGCCCAATTCACACCTAACGGTGAGCTTACACACCCCGTATTCTGGAATCAAGTTCAACTTCAAACAGAACATTGAAAAGGGTATTTAAATGACAACATTTTTTAAGAAGAGTTCTTATTTTGTGCACATGTGCCAACCACAAAGAAAATGAAAACTGGGATGCAACGTTTAATTCGGTGCAGATGATTAAGCTAGCAAGATTGCTATATTTTTCGGAAGATGACGTATTTGTCAACCCAATGTTTTTCTCGAAATACACCAGGTTTTGCTAGGTAACGGGCACCGTACTTAAAAAGCTAAATGCATGAGCGATCAGCTAGCGAGACTTTAGGTGGGCATGGGTATGGCGGATATGATGGAACCATAACCACTCGAGTTATGCCCAACTGGTATGGCGATTAGGTCAGCATCAGGTACGGGGATTGGTCAGCTCGAAGAACAGCATGCATGGTTCACAGCTGTCGGTATAGCACATACGGATGGGCTGGACTCTATAGTCATGATACTCGCACTACCAGTAGCGCAGGAAGGGGGGGGGGGGGGGCACAGAGAGCACGTTCCCCTCCCTCCTCCCCTTAGGTTCTGAGGGACCCGAAGGGCTCCTCGGAAAGGCCCCTGAGACTGAGTCCATAAGGGCGTACAATTCGGTCAGACGCCACCAGTAGCGCACAGTCGGCACCGTGGCGGCATGGGCCTAAGGGCCCATTTCTCAAGCAGGGACAACGCCGGAGCCAGGCATTTACATTGTTCGAGGACCCCACAGCCCCTAACAGGGGCCTGTGTTGTCAATGGTCCCCGAGTCGGCCAGCGGCAATATTCGAGGAGGCCCAAAAAGCCTAGAGGGTGCATCCAGTCCGACAAACAAGGGCCCGATTGGAGCGTCTAAGGGCATGAACGACTGATCGGATTCTTATTCAGGGGCCGGACCTGCGAAGACGGACCATCAAATAGCGGTCAGAGAGCCCTTTGCGTTAATCGGGGACCACCTGAGTCGATATGGGCCTATATGTCGGTCAGGTACCACCATACCATGTAGTTGGCTCCGTGTCGGTACGGGCCTGAGGAGCCACTTCCCAATCAGCTTTGAAGCCGGGGCCAGTGATTTGCGTTGGTCGGGAGCCTTGTATCTGTCAGCGTCCTACGGCGCCTAACAGAGGGCCCTGTGCTCGCAACGGCCCTCGAGCGGCGCAAGGGAAGTGTTTGATGAGGCCCGAAGAGAGACGCGGGTGTCCTACCGGACCTGACAGTTAAAGGCCAAGAGGGGGGGGGGGCACACGGGTCTGAAGGACTGGCTGTAGGTCACATAAAGAATCGCGGCCAGTAAGGTCGTGACCTGAAATGTCAGCCAGAGGTCCTCTTGCACCGTTTTAGCAACCCCTGAAACAATGCAGGTGTCTATGTCGTTCAGAGACCACGAGCACCGAACAGCCGGCTCCATGTCCGTCTGAGCCCTTGAGGTCCATTTCCCAAGGGCTTCTGTGTCGGTGGGGGGGCACAGTGCCGAACAGGGGTCCTGTGGCGGCAAGTGGCCCCGACTCGGAGCGGTGTTTGAGGTGACCCGAAAAGGGGCCGAAGGGCCTCTCAAGACCAAAGATCAAAGATCTGATGGGATGGCTGAAGGGTCCGAAGGGCTGGCTGAAGGCCACCTTAAGGACCCCCGCCCATAGGGTCGTGATCCCAAATGTCACGAAGATGATCTCTTGCACCGGCAGGGACCCTGAGACAGAGTGTTCCTTTATTTCGGCCAGAGTTCGCTACCAACGAACAGTCAGCTCCGTGTTGGTCCGAGCTCTGTAGGTCCGTTTCCCAAGCCAGGGCAAGGCCGGGCCCGCGGTTCACATCGGTCCGGCTCCCGTATCGTTCAGGGGCCCACAGTACCGGACAGGGCATTCTGTGTCAATAAGAGGCCTCGAATCAGTCAGGGGAAGCTTTGTTCAATAAGGGCGTGGACGGGAGCCCGAATGGCTGGGGATCTCTTGCGTTGGTCAGGGCCCTCGGACAATTGAGGGAAACAAGGACTTATGATGAGTGTTCACATTGAGGCAATAGAAGAGTCCTGTGCCAGTTGGGGCCCCCAGTACCGGACGATGGGCCCTCCAGCCCTTTTTCAGCATGGGTCCCTTACGTCCAAGTTGAGTCTATGTGCCAATTATTTGATTACCCGCGGTGAGTAGAGGTGTTGTTGCGTTATTGACGGTTCATACATCGATCCGGGGTCAATTGCGCGGGTCAGAAGGCCTCCCGTGTCAGGGAGCGAACCAATGTGATACGATGAATCCCTCTAAGGGCCTCCGGATCGGCCAGGGGATGCCGCCCGTGTCGCCAGAATGACCTCCGGAGGACGCACCGCGGTGGGGCAGAATGGCCCTTCAGTTCTTGACCGGGAGCAGAAACGTGCCCCGTGGTATTGTATTCAAGGGGGCCCTGTACCACAAGGAAGTAAGAGGTCTCATTAGTGCTGAATGGAGTGGGTCGAAATGAACTCAAAGCGCACAGGCCCATCCGATGTTTTCCTCAGAACGTTCTCTGTTTTGCAGAATCAACTAGTGAAACAAATACCACCAAAATGTTTGCGCGTGCGCACCGGGCGCCGATAGTGCAGTGGTTTACGCGCCTGTGCTAACCACTGCTCGTCAAGGAACCCACAGGCATCAGGTTCGATTCCCCGCGGTGCCCGCCCTTCCCGCCAGGGTAAGAGGCTGGTGGCGCATACAGCCCCAGCAGCTGATTGCGTCATGAGGCCCCGATGACAGGTCGTAATATCGAAGAGCAAGGATAGCGATGGTCTGGGTCGCAGTTTTGGCCAAACCGAATGGCGTTGGCCACTGCAAGTAATGCCAGGGGGCGCGCGCCGGGCACGCGACAATGACCATAGTAAGACAGTGTTTCTGAATGTCTTTCGAAATTAATTCGTACAGTTCAAGGATTACAGTACGTGAGTATGTTTTACAGCTCTGGGTGTCCTTTTGCATAGGATTAACAGTTACAGTAGCACGGCAAATATGATTTTTGTTCTTTACTCCTCTAGCTCCACATCCAGATTCCAGCACCACTTCGCGGTGCTGTAGCCCAGAACGTCATTGTCGTCAATCTAAAAACTGCACAGATGATACATACGCCTGGAGTATGTCTAGATGTATAATTTGGTGTCTAAAAGCGTTCAAAGGTACTTCTTTCAGATGCGTCACTTTTTGTCCACCTGTTGGCCATGCCCTAGAGCAAGCCACGTGATGCCGACGCTAGGCGGCCAAAGGAGACTGCAACGCCTGGCGTGGAGATTTTTGTTTCTGAGACGTAGGCGTAAGAGCGTTTCAAAAAGTGGAGGGGGGGGGGCAAGCTAAGGGCGTACTTCAGACTTTTTCTGGAAAGCAAGCTCGAAGCCCGGGGGAGGGGGAGGGTGGAGATAGAGGTTGTTATCACTCTTTAGATTCGGAAGCTTGAAACTGCCGAAAACAGTGTGATAAAAGCCATAAAACTGGAGATTTTCCTTTAATATAGATTGAATAACTTTCATATAGAATGAAAGCTCTTCCGTCATATATTCCTTATTTGAACCCTGCTCCCGTCTGCCGTCGGCGGCCAATGCTCAGACCCGGTTGTCTTCCGCATGACTGCGAGCTGACCTTATGGCTACTTTGTTGCATATTTCTGGATGAGCATTGCTACCAATTGTTGCCTAAAACATGTCGGACACCTGCGACAGTGTCTTTTTCTGAATCATCTTCCTTTACACCACGCCAACTCAGAAAAAAAGCCTCCGGGAAGCCAGGGGCGGATCCAGAGGAGGGTGCGGGGCCATACCGCTTAGGGTCCCGAAGGGGACTATTGGCTCCGAGGGGGCCCATGGCCGCTCGAACAGGGTGCAGTCTTTTTTAACACAAAACGCAATAAAACTGGGTATCTCCAGCCTTGAAGACCACCATGAACAGTTGTAAGCAGAAGTAAAGGGCGTATGAAAAGTCCAAAAAATTATTCAATTATTGAAAAAGTTGTGAACTGGAAATTTTAAGTCTCATTATACTGTCTAGGCACCCCATGCTGTTTCTGGGGGATCTATATGTTCACTTACAGGGATCACTTCGATCGTTAAGGTGCACTCAATTTTGCCACTCATTTCGTTGCATTTGTTCGGAGGGCCCTGCGCTGCTCTTGGGGTCCTTCCTGCTAGCGTGCCGGGGCACTCTTGTCAATCACGGGCCCTTCCACGGATTCTTTCCATTCACCAGAAAGGCATCATGAGCTATAGCTGGGGTCCCATATATTGACCTGCCGGGGTATTCTCGGTTGCTCAGGGGCCCGTCACGTGGGTATCGGTTAACCAACCGACACACTTGCGATATGCTCATGGGCCCTCTTCATTGGTCTGGGGCGTTTTCAATTCTCTGTCACTTGCTTAGGACCCTACATTCTTGTCGGGGGTCTATCTGATGGCCTGCTTGGGCACGCTCAGTCGTTCGAGGACCCTCCACACTGGGTATTGGGTATTTCTTTTCTGAATGGGGGTCATACGCTCTTGCGGGGGGTCTATCTGATAACCTGCTCGGGCACATTCGATCGTTCGGGGCCCTCTGCATTGGGCCTTGAGCACGTGCTACTTGAATGGAGCCCTTCACACTTGTCGGGGGGCCCATCTGCTTGCCTCCTCTGCTACACTGGATTGGTCGGGGGTCCTGGGCATTGGTTCTTAATGTTTGAATTTAGGGCACTCTGCTCGTATCGGGGTGATCTGATAACCTGTTCGGGTACATTCCATCTTTCGGGGGCCCTCCGCACCGGGTTTTGGGTATTTCTTATTTAAATGGAGGGCCTTACGCCCCTCTCGGGGCCCCTTCTGGTAAAACAATCGGGCCCATTTGACCGTGGGGACCTCTACATCTGGTTTTCGGTACTTTTTTAATGGAGGGCCCTCCGCGCTTTTTGGGGGCCCTATCTTTTAACCTGTTCTGGCGCACTCGATTATTCGGAGCCCTCTACATCGTATCGCGGATATTTCATATTTGAACGGAAGGCCCTACGCTCTTTCTGGGGTCCCATCTGTTAGCCCGCTCGGGCACACTAATATCCGGTGGCCCTCCACATTGTGCCTTGTGTACTTTCTATTTGAATGGCGGGGGGGCACGTACTTGTCTGGGACCTCAGGCTTTCATCTCTTCGGGCACAGTGGATTGTTCGAGGGCCATATATATTGGGCCTTAATGTTTAAATTTAGGGGCCTATACTCCTGCCTGGGCCACCTGATAATCTGCCCGGGAATATCCCATCTTTCGGGGGCAATCCGCATTGAGTTTTGCGTACGTCTTATTTGAATGGATGACCATATGCTCTCGTCGGGCCTCTTCTGATAAGCTGCTTGGGCACATTCCGTCATTCTGGGGTCATTTACATAAGTTCTTCTGTATTCCCATTCGAATGGAGGGCCTTACGCTCTTTGTTGGCAGCCCTATTTGTTAACCTGCTCGGGCACACTCAATTATTCGGGGGCCCTCTGCATTGGGTCTTGGGTACTTCCTGTTTGAATGGAGGGCCCTACGCTCTTGACGGAGGCCCTACATGTTAACCCGCTCGGTTGCACTCGATCATTCAGAGCCCTACACATTGCGTCGTGAGTATTTCTTATTTGAGTGGATGACCTTATATTCTTAGCGGATCCCATTTTATTGAGCTACTCGGGCCGGTGGCGGATACAGAGGGTGGTGGGGGGGGGGGGGGGGGAGGCACAGGACCATGCTTCGTGGACCATGCTGAGGGGGCCTAAAGACTCCGAAGGGGCCCTTAACCGGGCGGAAGGACGTAGTTTTCTTACAACAAAAACACAACAAAATTGGATGCGTTTGGATCTACAGATCACCAAGAACCATTGTTAGCAAAAGTGAAGGGTTGATAAGCAAACGATGATCATCTTTCGCTTATTGAGAAAGTGTTGCTCGGCGTAAATCTTGGGGCTCATTACGCTGTCTAGAGGCATTACTCTGTTGGTTTCCTGGCCGTATAGGTCTACTTGCCGGGTCAGTCTGGCCGCTAAGGAGCCTTCCACGTTGCCCTTGATCTATTTGCATTTTCTCGTAGGGCCTAATGTGCTGTTGGTGCGCTATCTGCCGCCATGCCTGAGCACTGTTGATCGAGAATGTTTTCCCCCTCGGATTCTTCCCATTCGCCCGAAAGGCCCTGCATATTTTTTCCGGGGCCCTATATGCCAGGATACACTCAGTTGCTTAGGGACCCTTCACATAAATCTCGGGTTTTTCTTTCTTGCTTGGAGGGCCTTATGCTGTTGCTAGGGCTTTTATAAGGCAAGGCACGGGGACACTCGATGCTCAGGGGCCATCTGCTTTGATCGAGGGCTCTCTCCCTTTGGTCTCATTTGCAGACGATTCTTCACTCCTCTCGAGGCTTGTGTTGTTAACCTGCCCATGCACTCTTGATCGCACAGGGGTATTAATTTATGGTGTTCGATAATTCCTCTTTGCTCGGGAGGTCCTGTGCTATGGTCGGGGCTTCATATGCCAGTCTGCTAAGGCACTACCGATCGTTTAGGGGCCCACCAAGTTGGTATCGGGTTCTTTTTGTTTGCTCTGAGAACCCTATACTTGTTGACGGGAGCCACTTTGTTGGCCTACTGAGGCATCCATTACCGCTCAGGTTCTATCCATATTGGCCTTGGTGCCTTCGCCACAGAGCCGCAGCAGAATTTTGAATCGCCACGCCGATTAATTTCTACGCGCAACTGCCGAACGTGATTTTACATGCCGCCGACGTTGTATGGGTCATTTTCATTGACCATTGAGTGCGTGACACTTATTATACTTGTGCATCACGTTCTTAACATATTTTGAATGCTGGAATATGCTGTACTCCTTGATAACAAAGGAAAAATTATACATTGGCATCAGCTAAGAGCTGATTACATCGCCCAACCAGCTAGCCGTAAATACATAAGCTCGGAATCAAGTCCATGCTTGGTTTTGATGGTTGTTAGCAGCCAACTCAAGTTGATTTTGCCTGTTGTCCCGGAACACTTAGCCCCTAAATCACAGCATTTAGCATGATCTGTAGAAAATGAGTGAGCTCTATGTGTATGCATGCATAGCACGCCTAGTTTTATCGGGCTGTGCGCAGGAAGATGGGTTTCCGTATTTACCAATAAATGAATAAGAAAATACACACACACACACACACACACACACACACACACACACACACACACACACACACACACACACACACACACACACACACACACACACACACACACACACACACACACACACACACACACACACACACACACACACACACACACACACACACACACACACACACACACACACACACACACACACACACACACACACACACACACACACACACACACACACACACACACACACACACACACACACACACACACACACACACACACACACACACACACACACACATATATATATATATATATATATATATATATATATATATATATATATATATATGTGTGTGTGTGTGTGTGTGTGTGTGTGTGTTGCATACGACTCGTCTTAAAATGCAATGACCAAAATGCAAGGATATTTTTTGGAGGGGGCCCCCGAACTCCAGGTTGCCCCACAATGTTGCATGCCCCCCCCCCCCTTAACGAAATCCTGGATCTACCCCTGCGAGAAGCTGCCTGCCATAGGTATCAATCGGCCGAACGAACATTTAATTGCCAATCAATCTATATAAACGACTTGATCTGCTTTTGTGTGTAGGCGGGGGTGTAGCCAGAGACTTGCTAAGGGGAGCACAGGACTGGCAAAAGTCCCTCTTATGGTACCCCCCCCCCAAAAAAAAAAACAATCCCCAGATATAGCTGGCTTGTTAACAAGGGATAGCGGTTTCCTCCTTTCATTGTTATTTTTATCTTGCAACCAGTTCAGAAGCCAGAAGCCATCGTGAGATAAATTCTGTTTGTATCTTAAAGTCTATAAACGGCAGAAATCAGGCGTTGAACGACCACAGGGAAAAGATCACCGATGCCCTTAATCTACAACAGTTAAGAGGGATCTTTAGAAACCGATAGCATTCAGAAGCCTTATCAGCATATGCTATCTGGGTTCTATGGACATTAAGGGCACCGTGGAGGTTGATTGTAGATCGCTATATTTGATTGAAATTTGAGATGAAAATAGCATTCAGTCAGAATTGATTAGTGATACAATTTACGTACCGCGGTTGTTTAACATGCGCGCTCGCAAATCTTAGCAACGGAAACCTCAACTCAGGCGGTGCAGTCTTCATATTCCGCGGAGCGTTAACCCAGAGACAACTTTTAGGCGTGGCCAAGGCTATCTAACGGGCGTGGCCCACCGGCGGATGAAAATGATGACGATTCTTAAATAAGTATCTTTAAACACTTAAATCGATCAGTAATGCAAGTTGTGTGACGTAATGTTGAGCATGTACACTCGTAAATCTAAGTAACAAGAACCTCGGCGCCAGGCGCTGCAGTCTCCGTGGGCCGCGCAGCGTCGGCCAACGAATCTTAAGCTAATATTGGCAGGTTACATTGAGCCGTGGCCATCGGGTAGATGAAAATGATGACGCTCCTGAAAGAAGTACCTCTGAAGGCTTCATAACATTAAATCTTGCAATGAGAAGACACGCTGGGCGCATATTTAACGTACGCGATTTTTAGGCTGATGATTAGGACGGACTGGCCCTTAAAGCAGGGGGGTGTTGGAGTCTTGTAGTGGAACTGGAAGACCTTATCTTAATTTATCGTGTTTCTGTAATTATCAATCTGTCCAAAGACAGATTAACGCGGCGCCCGCCGTCTGGTGGCACTTGCAGTGGCCGACGCCGTTCGGTTTTACGGAAGCTGCAACCCAGGCCATCGCTGTCCTTACCCTCGAGGTTGCGGGCAGGTATGTTCAAACCATTTGATATAATTTTTCCTTAATCCATTCTGAAAAATGAACGGCAAACACGGGATGGGCTTGTTTGTTTTGTTTTTAAATTTATTTCGACCCACTCTATTCGACAACAATGAGACCCCCTTTTTCCAAACAATAATGAGACCCCCTTCTTCCAAACAATAATGAGACCCCTACTCTACTCAACCATAATGAGACCCCTCGTTTCCTTCCCGGTGAGGGCCCCTTGAGTAGAACACCAGGAGCACATTCGCTTCCGGTCAATGGCTGAAAGGCCACTCCGTCCCAACGCGAAGTGTCTTCTGGCTGTCATTCTGGCGGCACGGGGCGAGATTTCCTGGTCGATCCGGAGGGCATTAGCAGGCTATATCATATCACATTGCTCCCCTCCATGACATAGGAGGCCTTCTGACCCGTGCAGTTTACCCCGGATCAGCATAGGAACCCTCATTGATGTGGCAGCATCCCTGATCGCCGCAGGTGATCCAATAATTGTCACATAGACTATAGTTCCATGTTTTTTCCTGTGTTCTTCAGAGATATTGAGGACTCCCTGAACGTAGATTGCAGATGAAATGGGGTCCCAAAATTGTATTAACATGGCTAATCCATGCTCGTCTTGGAATGTTCAAGATTCAGTCGGAATTGATTACTGATAAAAAATTATGTAATATGGTTTTGAACATGCACGCTCGCAAGTCGTAGCGGCAACAGCCTCGACGCACGGCGCTGCCGTCTCTATAGGCCGCGTGGCGTCGGCCCGCGGCTGTGACACTTGGCGAACGAAATGCATTGCACTAATATATATATATATATATATATATATACTGGCAGCAATAGGCAAACGAAAAGGATGACGCATCTTGAGGAAGATGGCTGGTGAACTAGGCAAATCGGTACGAATGTTTAATGTGGTGCAAAAGTAAGCTAAAAGCAACCTTAATCTGGAAAGTGGGCGGGGGGGAGCAGTTAACATTGCTGGCCCACCACCCTGAAAAGTGGGTGGGCCATGGCGCCCCTGATCCCCCTGTTCCTACAGCCATGTTCTTAGATATACGGGCGCGCATGCTTTAAACTACGCTACATAATTTGTGCCCCTTATCAATTCTGACTGAATGTTGAAGACATCCAGACAAAAGTGGCCTGGCCATGCTTATACAAATTATTGACACACTTTGATCTCCAATCTGCATTCGCGTAATCCTTGCTATTTCTGTACAAACCAGATAAAAATGTTTTTTTTTATTTTATTGTACGCATTTAACTTTTGCCCGCATAACTGCTGCCGTTGTAGGCAAGTTTGACGCTTGCCCTAAATAGCCGCTTTGCGCAGAACGCACTTATATATGACAATGGTGATGTTGTAAGGCCGGCGCGCGAAAGCAGCTGAAAGAGCCTGACATTTTCTGACGACATCTTTGTTTTTATGAACACACCGGTTTCTAAACCCTTTTCGCGCTGTCCCTGACATTTCCGCTGGCTGACGCTGAGAGACCGGGATGAGATACTGCAAATCCCGGATGGGCTTTAGTATGATTCCTTTGTTTGCTATGGCTGGTGCGCTTATGTGGTCGACTGATTCATTTGGTCTGGATAGCGTCGCTGTGCAGGTCCGGGAAGTGGCTTTGTTTCCCGGCAGCACCGACAGGCCATCAGTCTCAGCTCCGCTGTGTCCAGTGGTGGCGGCACGGGTTTTGAGTTAGGGGGCTGGGGGGCCTCCTAGACAAAACGAGGCTTCCTTACAGGGGGTGTCCTGTGTAATGTATGCAGCGAGGAGGAGTATCGAGTGCACGTGCCCTGTTGCATGCATCAAATTCAAATAAATAAACGCTGGCAGTTGAACAGTCCAGAATGGGGACCTAATTATTCAGCAAAGGCTTCACTTGCCTAAGACAGGGCGTTCTGTTCCAGAAAAGGACCCGCGATATGAAGAGACCGCTCTTAATCCAGCACCGAGACTTCCTAGTTCGTAACGGAGGGCACCCAAACCAGCAAGAGGGTCTCCAACACAGTATGAGGCCTCCAGGAGGTCTCCAGGGGGCCTCCAGCAACACAGTGTGGATTAGAACGTGAGCTATCTCGTTCATAAAGGTGATCTCATATTCCAGAAAACGGGCTTCTTGACGCAGAAAAGGCTCCTCTGAGCGCGATGTTATACTCTCTAGCTCAGTTATGTGTCTCCTTGATTTGACTTTCGGCACTCTACACGTAGCTGCAATGCTTTTAGTTTGGAAAAATAGGCCTCCCATTTTGCTTTTAATTTTGGAGGTAGCATACTCTTGCCACCCTGTCTGCCGGCAGCGGGACCACTGCCCCTCCATCCCTTACCCTCCCACCCACCTCTGCTGCGCTGTTCCTGTCAACTGGGCAGACTAAAGGTGGCCTCCCAGCTTCGTGACTTTCACTGCCAAGCCTCAGGGACTGCCCATTCCACCAGCGACTCTCAGCTGATCCAGCCGAGATGGGATCTGGGCCGCACGCAGCCACGTAGGCCCTATATTGCGTATATAGGCACGATGTAGATAATACATGCATGTCTACGTGTACATATGCAATCTTTTTCAATTGTGCTGTAGAGGTTTGCAACTCCGCTTACATCGCCAGGGATTTTTTTCCGGCTCGGTAGGTACTGCCAGGCTGGGTCCGCGCTCACAACAATCTGGAGAGAACACGTCAGTTTCCTTCAAGTAGGATATTTGTATTGAGGTATAGGAAACAAAATAGGAATAAAGCAGCTTTTGCGATTCCATAGTCGGATGGGCTCAAGGCGTCTATTATTTTTCCGTGACGCCCGGACCGCCAAAAATGTCACTAAGTATGGCACACAGTGGCGATTGGGGGAGAGAGGATTAGGTGTTTCTTAAAACAATTCCGTAAGTGAATAGGCGTTATTTTATATGCCTTGGGGGAGCGATACCCCCTCCCCCATATGCTGACTTAAGCCGCCCCAATACATTAGAGCAAAAAGGGAGTACCACCTAAGAAATACCCAAGACCCGAGAAATATGGACAATTCCTCTGACCTGTTGGTGTGCTAGGTACCTCACACGTCAAAAATAACGTCATGTTGATATTTGTACCGAAAAGCAGCATATAGGTGCGTGATGTTTTTGTCATACCAACTCTCTTAAACGTAAAGCTAGTCTGCAAATGATGACATCAGAAAACCCACGGTAGATCGGGGCAAAAAGATGAACTGCAAAACGTGTCAGCTTTCAAAGCGCTGGGTGAACCAGATGAAAGTTAACCAACGTCTTCCTGAACAGTGGCAAGCGTAGGCGAGAATAGGGAGAACTGTATCAATTTTTACTCTAAGTTTCTTCTATGTGCAGGCAGCTACAACTTCGAGCTGCATATACAGTGATGAAGTTTCAGAGAATACATCTTCGTTTTTTTTGGCCTATTACCTCTAAATGAGCCCCTTTCAAATGAGGCAACTTGCTTCGCTCTAGCTGTATCGTGCCTATTTTACAATTAGTCACCTCGGCTTTGGTTGCTTAGGGAGGAACGTACTGTGAACGTGGACTTTTTGCCCAGATGACGAAGGTCATGACAACCATGTCTGTCAATAAGTGACAGTACATCAGTCCATGGTGTCACTGTCGGTACAATGCATCACTGATACATGTCCATGCATAGCTGATACAGTATGTACTGCCCGACGTCTTGGAAGAAATCTCGCGCTACCTAGGAAACTCCTGACCATCGGACGCCAAATGTTTTGCGGTACGTGTGGCACACGCACTTCCCACCATTCAGTATAGCATTCAAATCAGTCTGGCCATCCCGTGAGACCTTACACGTAAAGCTCCACCGATAGCTATTGTTTTGCAGAAGATGCCTCAAATGGCCACCTGACGGATCAGGGCGCGCAACAGCTGAATCTGCTGCAGGTGGTCGATTGTACGGTCGATCTTGTCGACGGCGATACGTGCTGCCTCAAGCCTAAATGCGATCGTGCGCCCTTTAAAGTTCGCTGGCTTGTCCATGTGGACATGGTTCTTGCGGTTGCCTCACAGCATGAGGTCCGGGACAAGCTTTCTTTTTCCTAGAATTGCTCAGCCCTGTCGAATGCCTGGGGGACTTATCAGAATTGCTAGCAAGACGGGTAAGATAAAGGATTTTTTGCGGGATATATCAGTACAACAAAAGTAATTGTACAAAAAATGATTAAACGAGAAACGCATGGGTGATTGGAGGATCAAGATCAAGCAACAACGGATCAATACATAAAATGATCAAGCGAAGAAATACAGCACAACATACAGGGAATTATGTCCTCCGTTGCTGCCCCGCAAAACAGCGCGGCTGCGCCGCACACGACTTACATAGTGTCGAGGGGAGTGCTGGAAGACTGCTCGGGAGACTGCCCGGGGGGCACTTACTTGGGAGACTGCCCGGGAGGCACTCCCTCCGAGGACTGCCCGTAAGGCGCTCCCGCGGAGAACTGCGCGGGAGGCATTCCCTCGGAACTCTGCCCGGGAGGCTGTCCCCCACCGGAGACTTTCCCACCGCTCAGGCACGCTTCACGCTACACTCGACACGCGCGGCGCGCGACATAACCGGTTCGCGCGGCATCCGTCCGTGATCGAGCTCACTCCCCTCGCACAAACGTCAAATCAAGACTGACTGAAGACTCTACGTTCGTCACCTCGTGGTGCATAGGAGCACTCAAGCAACACCCAGCGCTCACTGCAAACAGTCTTACCGCATTCGGCTGACTTTGTACGTTTCCAAACGCGTCCGAGCGGCCCCGGGGACGGCGCAGCTGTCACGTGGCGCTGTGACCGCTAGGGGTCCGGTCGGAGGTCGGCGCAGTGACAGTTGTCCTGTCATCTCTCGGATGACGACACTGACGCGTCTGCCAGAACCGGAGCGTCTGACGGACGGTGATGTTGGCTCTGGATGGGCTCGGGTCGGCTGGAGAACAGTCCGTCGAGCGTGGTCTCCGGCGAGTCCCAGCACGGTGTCGAGCGTGATCTCCAGCGAGTCCCGGCACGGTGTCGAGCGTGATCTCCAGCGAGTCACGCACAGTTCGAGCGGGATCTCCGGCGAGTCCTGGCACGGTGTCGAGCGTGGTCTCCGGCGAGTCCCAGCACGGTGTCGAGCGTGATCTCCGGCGAGTCCCGGCACGGTGTCGAGCGTGATCTCCGGCGAGTCCCGGCACGGTGTCGAGCGTGATCTCCGGCGGGTCCCAGCACGGTGTCGAGCGTGATCTCCGGCGGGTCCCGGCACGGTGTCGAGCGTGATCTCCAGCGAGTCCCGGCACGGTGTCGAGCGTGATCTCCGGCGAGTCCCGGCACGGTGTCGAGCGTGATCTCCGGCGGGTCCCAGCACGGTGTCGAGCGTGATCTCCGGCGAGTCCCGGCACGGTGTCGAGCGTGATCTCCGGCGAGTCCCGGCACGGTGTCGAGCGTGATCTCCGGCGAGTCCCGGCACGGTGTCGAGCGTGATCTCCGGCGAGTCCCGCGCGGTTCGAGCGTGATCTCCGGCGGGTCCCAGCACGGTGTCGAGCGTGATCTCCGGCGGGTCCCGGCACGGTATCGAGCGTGATTTCCGGCGAGTCCCAGCACGGTGTCGAGCGTGATCTCCGGCGAGTCCCGCGCGGTTCGAGCGTGATCTCCGGCGGGTCCCAGCACGGCGTCGAGCGTGATCTCCGGCGAGTCCCAGCACGGTGTCGAGCGTGATCTCCGGCGGGTCCCGCACGGTCCGAGCGTGATCTCCGGCGGGTCCCAGCACGGTGTCGAGCGTGATCTCCGGCGGGTCCCACACAGTTCGAGCGTGATCTCCGGCGGGTCCCAGCACGGCGTCGAGCGTGATCTCCGGCGAGTCCCAGCACGGCGTCGAGCGTGATCTCCGGCGGGTCCCAGCACGGCGTCGAGCGTGATCTCCGGCGGGTCCCAGCACGGCGTCGAGCGTGATCTCCGGCGAGTCCCAGCACGACGTCGAGCGTGATCTCCGGCGGGTCCCAGCACGGCGTCGAGCGTGATCTCCGGCGGGTCCCAGCACGGTGTTCACAGCAGGCTGACGACGGGTGACAGCGACTGCGACAAATGGGCCTCGGCCGTCACCGACGGCGTGCCGCTGGCGGTGGCGGGGCCCGGCGGTGGTTACAACGGTGGTGGCCCCAGCCGGTGCCCCACTGGCCGATAGCGTGCCGCTGGCGGTGGCGGGGCCCGGCGGAAGTGGCGGTGGTGGTGACCCTTACCGGCGCCCCACATGCCGACAGTGCACACCAAGACCAGGCGTTTGTCCACCAGGCTGCATTGCGTCGATGTCACATAAATACAAAGTCGACTTGAACACCGCACGGCAGGGGCAGAGGTGGCACAGCAGGGATAAAGAACGGGCAACTGCAGACTCTGTGGTGGTGATTTGGTGTTTAAGGGCGCATCGGCATCGGGGTCATTTTGCAACCACTCGATGACGGTTATTTACGTCTGCGACGATGCGATAAGTGTGTTGTCAACTAATAACAGACAGTATCACTGGCCACTTACACTGAGGGGTGAATGAAAATAACTTCAAGGTCAATGTGTGCTAAACATGCGAGTATATCTCAAAGTTCACTACATGGGTGTCGACTGAGTAACCGATGAAGGGGCGCTGGAGGAAGAAAATCTTTGCCTTTCCGTCTCAAGGCGCCGGCATGAGACGAGGATATGTTCTACAGACAACCGATCCCCACATCTGTCACACCGTAACACATCCTTACGCGTCAAGTAAAACGAGTGTGTTGCATGTGTTTGACCCAACCGAAGCCTACAACGGGCGACTTCCTGGAAGCGGCTTCAGCGATGGGAAGATTCTCAATCACCCAGTTGGGACTTGATTTCCATGAAAGCGTGAAGATGTTGGTCGAACTTGTTCTACTACGTATTGCGGGCGTATTTGGAAATGACCGACTTCAGATCTTAAGTAGGTATATAAATTGGTGTTGATTTTCTCTCACACGCCGCAAATTTCGCTACGGCGTCTGCTTTCTCATTTTCCATGATCCCTATGTGGCTGAGGATCCACGTGAATGTGATACGGCAGGAAATGTTGCCCAGCCATTCTAGTTCCTCCCAAATTGAGCGCATAAGAAATGAGTGGTTACGCAACATCGCCGTCGGGTCTAATGATGAAAGTGCACTAGGTGAGTCGGTCGAAATGACTACACCGCTTTCAGGGCGACAAGTAACGTGCTGAAGCGCTGCCAAAATAGCAAACAGTTCTGAGGATAAACTAACGTTTGACGCGGGAGGCAGAAACCTATGGTGTGATCACCACAAACAAATAAGCAAACCCGTTCCTGTTGAGCCCTTGGACGCATCAGTCAATATTTGTAATGAGTTCACGTATTGTGAAATATGTTCCAACGAATAGCTGAGGAACTATCGAATAGCTGTGGTGAAGTGCCATTTTTATGATGTTGACAAAGTTCCAAATTATACTTCAGACTCAGACGTCTCCACGGAACTGGGTCCCGAAGAGTGTGCGAGGCAATGTTATCCTGCGTAATATCCGCCTCATCCAGCCATTCCCAGACGCGCAGATACATCGGCCGCGCTGACGTGGGCCGCCCCCTGAAGAAAGAACGGATTAACGTCTGAGAGAAGATGAACTCAAACGTTGGGTGATCCGGAAATTGTGAAACCTTTGTAGCATAATTCAAGTAAGTCGTGGTCTCCTAAGAGGCAAGGGCGGTTCATTCGCTTCCACCAGGAAGTTTCTTGTTCGGGTCGTGCGAAACGCCCCAGTGGCTGTACGAACACGTGTATGTTGGATTGTGTCCAAAACCTGCTTCGAAGATGTGGGAGCACTATCGTAGACAGGGCCAGCGTAATCGATGACAGATCGAATTAAAGATCTATACAAGCTTAACAGGGTACATCTATTGGTTCCAAAGGTCATGCGGCACATTAATTTAATGAGGTTTATGCGCTTTAGACACTTAATCTTAATAATCTTGAAGTGTTACTTAAACGTGAGCCGACGCTCAAACGTGAATTCTAGGAAACAGATTTCGCTACAAACTGGAAAAGCGGCATTATAGAGTCGCAACTCCGGGTCTCTACAGCCTCTAATCCGTAAGCAGAAGTGCATGCACTTCGTCTTGGTGATCGAAAATTTGAAATCACTCTTAAGGTTCCACTCAGTTAGTCTAATGAGGCATAACTGACGCTGCCTCTCTGCAGACGCCGTTGTGGATGCTGCGCTCCACATGGCAAAGTCGCCCACAAACAGTGATCGACTTATGGTAGGTGGCAGACAGTCGGCGATATCATTGATCATCAACGCAAACAGGGTTATGCTAAGGACGCTCCCTTGGGGAACACCGTTCTCTTGTTCGTAGCGATCAGATAGCATGCCGGCCCGCTCGAAAGCGGATAAATTCACGACGCAAAAAGTTTTCAATGAAGAGTGCCACGTGACCTCGGATTCCACGCTTTTGTACTTTGTTTGGAATGTCATGGCGCCAGGCGGTATCATGAGCCCGCTCAATGTCAAAGAAGATGGCTATCGTGTGACGCCTTCGTTTGAAAGAATGTCGTATAGCTGTGTCTAAATTCGTTAAGTGATCAACACCGCATCGGTTCTTCCGAAATCCGCATTGCACTTAGGAATGACAGCCGTGAGTTCCAAGATACCACATGAAACGGTCATTCACCATCCTTTCTAATTTCATAGGGCTGAAGTCAGTGAAATTGGGCTGTAGTGCAGTGGGTCGGAATCATCCTTTCCGGGCTTCTGTATCGAGGCTATAATGGCCTCCCGCCACGACTTCGGGAAGCCATCATGCAGCCATATGTAGTTGAAAAGCTCAAGTACAGAGTGGAAGGACTCCTTCTTTGGTGATCTAACATATCATTGCAGGACTTTATCCAGTCCATGGGACACACTCTTAGCTCTCTTAAGAGCAGTGCAGAATTCCATGACAGTAAATGGTTGGTTGTACTTGTAAATTTCTGAGTCAGGAATTCTAAAATTGATTGCCGTGTTCTTACTCTATTCCTTATAACGAAAAAAGTGTGGGTCGTCTGTTCCATGTCGGCACCTTTTTGCAAATGCGACGCCTATTTCGTTGGACACTTCCTGGGTGTTCAAAAATGTGGCTCCCGCCACTTTCAACACTGGAACTGCAGTAGAAACGTCCCTACCGGAGATGCGACTGACCCGCTGCCACACTGCGCTGGGTGGGGTGTGCGATTTAAACCATTTACATATTCCCTCAATGATGCACGCCTTGCCTCGCGTATTGCGTGTTTCGTCAATTCTCTGGCCTTTTTAAAAGCGCTTAGGTTGTTGGTCGTTGCAGAACGCTTAAAAACCATGAACGCCCGCTTCCGCTTGAGAATTGTCGCCTTGCAATCCTCTGACCACCAGAGGACAGGGATCCTGCGCGGCTGAGGTGACGTCAAGGGAATGCAAGACTTTGCAATGTCGACAATTGTGGATGTCACTTGTTGTGTAAGAGATGTTGCTTTGTCGTCCTCGGTCGGCTGCATTCTAATATGATACTCGTCGGTAAACTTTTGCCAGTTAGCACGTGGAAGGTTCCAGCAGGAGGGCCTCCTGCCTGGATGTCCAGCATTCATCCCAAGTCATATTGGAAAATGGTCGGTTCCACACGTAGCGCTCTCAACGACCCAAGGCAATCGGCAGAAAAGGGACGAAGAGCAGATGAAAAGATCTATCGCTGCAGTGGTGCTGGACGGCAGAGATATGTGGGTATGCCGGTCGGTGTTAACAACTCAAAGATAATTTTAATTCAGCAAACGTTCGAGATGTCGGCCTCGGCGGCTTGTGTGACTGCAGCCCCACGAGGGGCTATGGGAGTTGAAGTCACCTAGCAACAAGAACGGCGATGGAAGCTGATCGAAGATAGACTGTAATATCGAATCCGGTACTTCCTCAGGAGGTAGGAGGTAGATAGAACAGACAGTCAGCCTCAGCGACCCAAGGTCGACGACGACAGCAACAGCTTGAAGGTTAGTGTTAAGACTTACAGGAGAACACGGCATGTCGTGATGAACTGAAACCGCCACCCCACCATGGGCGATCGTGTCAGTTCTCACGTCTTTCCGAAAGATGCCGTAAAATTTGATATTAAGGTGAGTGTCATTAGGTGCCTTTGTTTCTTGTTAGCATGCCACAACCGGGTTGCGACTAGATAAGAGTGTGTGTAGGTCAAAAATATTGACCCTCAAGCCACGCAAGTTTTATTGTAAAAATGTCAATGGCATGCTAGATATGCTTGTATGCGGGCTGTGCGGTTAAGTTTCTTCGGTACGGCTTACATGTGCTTTAAATATTCACCTAGGATTCCGCACTACATAAATCTCCCTGGTGACGCTCTACTTCAGTGGAGCTAAGCCGGACCCTTGGCCGAGCCTTGGGACTTCCACCCCCGGTTGGCGACGTCGGCCAAGGAGGGGCACGCTTTGCTGCACGACCTGCCGCCGGGGACTGCTGGGTAGGCCGACCCGGGCCCCTCTCTAAGTGGAGGAATGGGAGGCGGACCCATTGACCCTCTCGGCGAGTGGGGCGGAGTCGACAGCGGGAGCCGGCCTCCGGTCCGCGGTGCGGGCGCCGACCTGGCGGCGCGCCCCGCAGGTCCAAGGTCCAGGGAACCCGGACAAACAGCAGTTTCAGAAGGGCGGCTCCGGGAGAGAGCGACGACTGGGGGATGTTGAGCCTTATCCGGGATGACCGGCGCTCCCGGCAGGGCCACTAGCTGAGGAGCCAGAGGGGGTCAGCTCTCGTAGCGCCGCTGTGCCAGCGTGGACAGATCCCGTCGTAGCTGGTATGGATGGAGGGGAGATGGAGCCCGGGGGGGGGGCGTGCCTTCAGCACGGGCTGGGCTGAGTTGCGAAGATGATGGGGGGGGGGGGGCGAAGTCCACGGCCTCGCTGGACCGCAGTACATCACCCGTTCCCGGGTCGCACCCCATTCCCGGGCTCTCTGGCAGCTCCACCAGGGAGCTCCAACCCCGCAGGTTGAGCTTCTCTAGCAGCGGCCAATGCCGCAGAAGGATCCTTTTTCGGAGGATGCGACTTCCAGGAGGACGGGACAGCAAGGCCAGTTCGTACAAGTGTGATTAGAATTAGCTGCACAAATTCGCCTACGGTCATGCCTTCGAAATAATGTGAAATGAAATCAATCAATCATTGAAATCAAGTCCACACAGATTCAGTACCTCGTTGGCTGCGGATGTTACTTGGGCTACATTTCTTGCCGGTTTAGCAAGGCGTCTTTGTATGTCCTTGTGATGGTCGCATCGTTATGTCAGCGTTGGACCTCCCGAAACGAAACTCCTTCCTTCACCTTGATGTTCGGGACAGCTTTCTCTGACAAGGACTGACAGCTACGATACGACGCCACATGACCCTGACCACAGTTAACGCATTTCACTCTTTCAAATTTACCTTCGGAGTGTTGGTGGCCCATTTCTGCACACCCTCCGCATCTAACTTCTTTCCAGCACTTATCAGTGAAGTGGCCATACGTCTGGCATCGGTAGCACCGGACTGGGTCGGGTGCATAGACCCCAGCAGGGACCAACTGATATCCGACGCGGACCCTATCTGGCACTCTCGCAGAGCAATACGGAAGGATAATCGAATCAGTATCGGTCAGCTCCCCTATCCCCCTCTCTCTCTCCTCTTAATACGTCTCCCCGCCGCTACCCCTTCCACACACAAGCCCGCAGCAACATCCTCATCACTCACATCGCGAAGTTCCCGAAAAGTGATCACACCCTTGGAATAGTTCTTAGAAGGGTGAGGGTGCACCGATACGGGCACCCTAACCTCTCCCTATCCTCGTACTTTGTAGATTAGTATTGTTGTCTTGAGCATGCGCTGAATCTCGCGTTCGTCTGTTAAATGCACTTCTATGGCCCCATCCGTATACGAGAAGACATTCTTGGGTGTTTCGATCTTATAAAATGCTTGTTGGCGCTGAAATGGGTTCAATCGGAGCGGTACTCTTTTTCCTTGATCATCAACCTTGGCGGATCTTACGACCAGAAACTGGGATAGTGGCACAGGACGACGGTCGGAGATTTGGGGATTGGTTGATGATAAAGTGTCCATGGGTATGTGTTTATATTTGGCGCGCTGGTTCCCCGCCCTCAATGGAGTCCAACACGGGGGCGGTCCACTTCTAAGAGAGGAGCCGCCAGGACTACCAGCACCAGTGCTATACGCAGACCAGTGTGCCAAGAGTTGCTGCGAGAGCCGCCCGGCACGAGTCTGCGGGCGCCAGTGCCTCGGTTTGCAGGGGCTAACCAGGCACCCTGGTAACAAACCGAGGTACAGCCACTTAATGGTGTCAGGAGGCAGACACTGCACCGGGAAGCTCCCCCTCAACATCCATCACATGGCTTGCTTGTCTCCAAGCCACTGTCACGAAAACACGACGCCTGACCAGCCGATTACCTCGTGTGGAGACCTCACGAGGCATCCGCAGGATCACAAATCCGGGCCAAAGTCATATGTTGGTAGGCTGCTGCGACTGATCCGCAAGGCAACTCCCCCAGTGACCAGGATTCCTTCATCGCTACCTGTGGATCCGACGGGGTACGGCGAGACCCAGATAAGACTGGAAAGCTGGGGCGAAGGGTAGCTAATCCCTACTCTGAACGAGTCAGAGCCCTTGCGAGAGGCACGTTTGGTCTGCCCCCTCCCGTTTGGCAGGAAGGGGCGCTTTACAAGCCTCCCCAACCGCCGGAGGGACCCTTAGAGTTCACAATCCACCCCACCACGGAAAGGTGGGGCCTCACGGGGGGAGCTGCACACTCTGTCGGCAGGAACAGGAAGGAGTATGTTTTTGCCCTAACAAAACTTTTTGGAGGCCCTTTTTTCAAACTACAGACATTGTAGCCCCCACCCGTAGATTGCCCCCCCCCCCCATGAATGAGCTAGACAGTAATGCATCGATTTCAGAAAACCCTTTTCTGAATTAAGAGGCCCGCTTTCTGGATCTTATGAATCAGGTAGCCGTTTATCTAGATAAGTAGGCCAATGTTATCTTAAGTAGGCACTTTGCTTGAGAGGCCTCCGTTACGAACTAAGCCCTGTTCGGGCTTTGAAGACACACTCTATATCAGGAGGCCCCATTTTAGAACAGCAGACACCTCTCATGAATCAGGTGGCCGCGGTCCCGGGTGATGATGCCCTTTTTGGGGTAATGAGGCCCCAGAGGTAGATTAGATGCCCCCTTTGTGAATAGGAAGCATCCTCTTCCATATAAGGTGGCTCTTGTATGGCAGGGGCCCTTTTCTGGAACAGAAGGCCCTGTTTTAGGAAAGTGAGACCTTTGCAGGATAATCCGAGGGCTCCTTTTCTAGGTATCACTTGGATATGACGCATGTAGCAATTTGCTCAGGGTACCCTTAAAACGTCTCGTCAAAGGCAAACTCGGGAGACTGGCGGAGGGGGGGGGGGGGACAGCGGAGAGGATGGATGACGTCTCCCGCTTTAAGTACACCGTAACGCATTTTGGAGATAAGTAAATGTTATGTCGCTAGGTTATACGTATACCTGCAGCTGTTTTGGGATAGTGCACAGTCTTACCTACTCGACACATCCCTATCATCCAGCAAACAAGAATATCCAATTACTCAACGTCGTTTATCCGTCTCAGAAATGTTTCCACTGGGAAAGCAACATTCCCTGAGCAGGGAGGCTTTTGAGTCGTTCGGAAGGCATCCGCCTCCGAGTTTTACAAGCAAAAATAAAGATCTGGCACAGAGTGGTAGTTTACGGAAGACGGAAGACGAGTTACTGGTTAAAAATGAGATTCTGAAATAGAGTGGCCGAAGTCTGAGGACTTTTTATAAGAGGGAGGGGGGCATTATGTTTCGAGGGGCACCACGATGAAGCGCGGTCCCTCCATTAACGAAATCCTGGATCCCCAGGGCCCACCAAAAGGTATCCTTCGCCCGGGTGGGGTTCAATTTGACCCCCTAAGATCTCAAAAACTAATAGAGCTAGAGACTTTAAATTCACTGGATGTATTGGCCTATACGTGAACTCACTTGGGTCAAAGTTTGAAGTTCCTAGGTTACAACCTTCGGATCAAATAAGTTCAGATATGGTCAAGCTGTATGTTGAATGTCTTAGGTGCCCTCAGAACCTAGATAGCAGTTCTAAGCAAAAGGTCACATGCTCGCTTGAGATCAGTGTCCTTGTTTGATCTTGAGAAGATAATGGTAACAAAAATCATACAAGACTGCTTTGAGTCTTGCATATCAATGAGCGACAAAGGCTACGCTAGACAGTATGTTCCTAAAAGCAAAATGTTGACCAGTTTCAGCTTAGGTTAGTGACCTATCCTGACCTTTAAGAAGTCCATGGAAGATGTGTGATGCGGTTCCTGTTATCAGTAAATTCGAAAGTACCAGTACCAGTGAGTACCAGAGTATGAGTACCAGAAACTGTCCCTTGCAGCAAGCCTTAGAGTAATAAAACGGATTGGTTTTGACCTTAGTCTGACCTTCGTACCTGACCCTAGGCCAATGGATTTTGTTCATGTAATTGTTGTGTTGCCTAATAAGGCATCTCATAGATGTATGGCCTTGTCTAACACTCTGTCGTTGTATCATATTGAACGATTTCCAAGAAACTGACTTCGATGAATCGATGGCCTAATTTTGGCCTGCCGTATGGCAGCGACCTTACAAGCTACATCTGAATTAATGATATCAGAGGATCCGTGATTTAATTGTATATAGCCATGCCATATTTAGTGTGGCTCCACCGAGCCGTTTCGAAATCATTCTGGAAAAAGATTCGGAGGGGTCAAAGTGGCTCCGAGCACGTCTTAAAACCGACACCGATGTCTGAGCCATTTATAAGTGGGAGGGATGCAGCCAATATTTTCTTAACCTGCGCCCGTCCAGGGGTCTGAGACAACCGCACCCGGCCAGGAGGGGGATTTGACTTCCCCTCCCCCGGACCTCCAAATTACAGACGCCGTATGAGAAAAACACAGATACCGCTGTAAAGATCTCGTCAAGTCATGAAGACTGCACGCCAAATTGGTGGCCCTAGGTTAAATATGAGGCCACAAGAGGTCAAAAAGGAAAAAGCGGTTGTTCCTGTAGATGCAGTTAAAGCATTTCTTAATGCTTCAAGACATTGTGGGCACAGAGGTGCGCGTTAAGATTGTCGGGAGTCCATGCCGAGCAGTCACGCAGCCGGAGCTTTGGCAGGGGGGGGGGGGGGGCAAAGGGTTGACAGGGAGACCCCTGATAGTGACCACCCCCCCACACGCAACCAAAAATCGCCATATTTGACACATCTATTAATGAGGGCATGGTTTTCATCGATATTTTTTCTTTTGCCCCTTCTATAACTGGAACAGAAGCCAAAAGCTACCGCGAGATAAATCCTCACTTAATGTTGCAGTCCGTAAACTGAAAAAATAATGCTTTGAGCGATTGCATCTTATACATCGCCGGCGCTCTCCATTTTACAATCATCCAGTGGACTCTTTTTTAACCGATACAACTCAGGAGCACTGTCATAACTCTATTTGGGCTCTACAGAGATCTTAGGGAAGCCGCCAATGTGGAAAGTAAATCAAAGTGGGTTAACAAGTTGCATCAACTTGGCCAGCCACGTTTATCTACAAACGTTCAACATGCAGTCAGAATCGATTAGCGATATGAATAATGAGCGTAGTTTTGAACATGCGCGCTCGTAAATCTTAGTAACAAAGACCCCACGTCGGGAGTTGCAGTCTCCGTAGGCCGCGCGGCGTCGGTCTCGTGGCTGGCTCTAAGTCGAGGCTAACGGGTGGACGGAAATGACGACACATTTAAACGACGTACTTTTATCGATTTTTAGATGGATGATGGCAATGAATTCGCATTTACAGCATCGCAAAGTGATGTTGACTGGAATCTGGTGGTGGGACTAAACAGGCAAAGGCAGAATCTCTGCTTTGCTTGTTGTTGTAACTGCGCTCCTGTCCGAAAGCACAGCCTCAAAGTTAAAAAAGATATGCCTATTCTCATCTTCTAAAGGTGCGAAATAATTTTGACAGACATCCAGAACCATTATTTCAGGACGGTCGTTCCCGCGTCGGGTGCGTGGTGTTACTTACAATGGCTAACGGCATTCGGTTTTACGGAAACTGCAACCCAGACCATCGCTGTCCTTTCTCCCGAGATTTCGGGCGCGCAGGCTTAAACCTTTTGATGTAATTTGCTTTGCTAACTAAAAAGGCTTTCACTAAAGGCTCTCTGACTGGTATTTTGGGCAACGCCCCATGGGGCCGTGATCCTTCATTCTACCTTCAGCCAGCTCCTCCGGTCCTTATGCCCTTCAATCGGGCTCTTGATCGTCAGTTTGGGCCTTTGTGTCGATCAGGTGTGGCCTGACCAACTTAAAGGCCCATATCGACTCAGGGGTCTCCAATCGGCGCAAAGGGCCCTCTGACTGTTGTTTGAGGACCGGCCCCTGCAGGTTAAAGTCTGAGTAAGACCCGACCAGCACCTCTTGCCCTTAAGCCCTCCAATCGGACCCTTGATTGTCGGTTCCAGTGGCCCTCCAGGCTCCTAGGGCCTCCTCGACCACTGCCTCTGGCTAACTCGGGCCCGTTGTCAATACAGGGCCCCGTGTTGAGCGCTGTGCGTTCCCTAACCCACGCTGGGCCCCAAACAATGTAAATCGCAGGCTCCTGCTTTGTCCTTGCCTGGGGAATGGGCCCTCAGGCCCATGTCCACGAGGAGCTGACTGTGCGTAATTGGTGGTGTCTGACCGATATATAAGCCCTTTTCGACTCAGGGGTCTCCCGATCAGCGGGCACGGCCCTCTGGATGGCATTTAGGGGCCCGACCCTGTGGGCCGGGCCCCTAAATGCGACCTTTTGTCGGCCTTTCGGGCCTTTTGGATTCTCACAGCGGGCCCCAAATCGTAGGTCCCGAGGGGCCCGAAGGGCCTCTCAGAACCTAACGAGGGGGAGGCACGTACCCCTTCTGCACTCCCTCTAACCTGCGCCACTGATTCCGACCATTCTTGTTCCCGACAAGGGAGGGGGCAAAATAAGGTCAGGTCACTGTCCAAAATTGGTATACCAATAGCCTACAAGAACAATATTTTTTGTTTCCTTTGACAATATGCTCCTGAATGAGTTCATTTTATCAGCTGCAGCTGCGGTTAAAAGCATCACAGACACGAAAACTCCATTCTAGGCTGGCTAAGAAGTCAATTGTGGTCAGCTTAAGTCAAATTCACAAGCCATCCAAAAGAAAAATAAAGTGCCAGCCCGGTCTAAGTGACCAGCACAACGCTTTTCTGTGGTCAGAAAAAGTGTGTCGTAACTCGACAGGCACTTAAGATCGCACAGCTCTTGTACACGTTAAGCAGAGTCCCTTCGGCGCTTGGCAATGTATTTGTAACAGACTGAGAATATGCACGTTGATATGTGACATCATAAGTCATTAGCTTCACAGACACGACATACAGGCGGTTGACCGCGTCGCATTCATTCATGAAGCCTCTCCGCTGCTGAAAGCAAAGGTCGTTGACATTGGATGACCTCATATGACCTTGCATATTCTCACGCGACCAACGGTGACCTCGGTATGCATAAGAATGGTATGCATTATGTTTTCTGTGGAATTTTGGCGTTCTGTGCCCAAAATTGCCTTCTATACTTCTTCTCGTATTCAAACACCAGGACTGCACAAAAATCCGTACAAATTTGCATTACTTATGACAAATTACAGAAACTGACCTCACTTCAGGTAAGTGACTTCCCCTGATTCTAAAAATCTGGAAGATACAAACTGTAGGAACTATCATGTTCTATTCAAGGAACTATCATGTTCCTGAATTATGTACTGAGCCTGCACCCCTCCCCCACCCCCTATGTGAAACGTTCCTACGCCTATGACCAGAAGTGATCGCATTACTAACGTCACATGGACAATTCGTTCTAAAAGTTAAGCTCTTTGGTTCGACTCATGTCACTGTCCTTGGCAGTACAAAACTTCAAATTTGAACAAAGGATACCAAATTGAAACATGGACAGGTACTGAAAATTTGGCGATACCGCGAGCTTTCATTTCTGAGCTGTGCTCGAAAGATCGTAGGGGGAAATCAACTCCACCCGAACGGGTGCGGGTGAGGGGAAAGGGGGATTTACACATCACGCCGATTCTCATTTTCCTGTTGTGAGTCATGTCTAGTGAAAAACTTTCGCGTCCAGGATGCTTTTGCCTTTCCTAAAGCATGCAAAAAGTACGCAATGCAGCAGTGCCAAAGGTGAGGAGAATACAAGAAGAAGAAAAAAGTGCTTCCAACAGCTGATTGTTGCACCACTGACTGACAAAGATCGGTTGCGGGTGAATCAGCGAACGGCTCAGGGGGGGTCGGCGTGTTTACGTGGTTGTTGGTGAGGTCGGGGGCTACGTGTCGGGGTGGGAGTTTGTTCTTTTGAAGGCGACATAGGAACCAAGCAACCATCCTTTCACGTGGGAATGCTGTTCCTAGGATCACTGGATAGAGATACGTTGACTGCTCATCAGTGAAGGACAGGTAAGTCTGTGCCACTGCCATGGATGGTCTGCGTGGGATGGGGACGGCTGTTCCAGGAGCCGCGTATGACAGTTGTAGTTATGGTTAAGAGGACGGGACAGTGACAGTGAAAGGGACACTGGTTAAGATCGGACTGTCCTCAACCTATTTGATTGGAGTCGTGGTCAGTGTGATTCCGGTTGCCAGCATTCAGCATTATTGCGTCGCGTTTGACACGAGTTGGGGGAAGTCCCACCGTTGCCCGCCGCCGTCATTTGGTCCTGTAGGCAGGTTATCTCAAAATGTTATGAACCACTCAGATTTTGTCTGGACATCTCCTTTAGACATTCCACAGACATGACATGAACTCCCTTTAGACATTCCAGTGCTCCTGGAGCCTGGGGTTGCGGTGAGCAACAGTACAGGGGTATGTATTTGTTAATGTGCGTCAAGGCATAACGGATACCCCTCCCTGTTGTCTGCAAAATACAGAAAGGAGTGGGTTTCTCCCTGGATTTCACCCCCATTGCTCCCAATGATAGAAGGGTTTACCAGTCCTGTCATGGTATACATTGCTACCTCATGTTTAAAACGGTGTTGTACGTCAGTCATGGTCTGTAAGGCAGAACATATTGTAATGAATCGTAAAGCAGGTCATCTAAACTCTTACCTTGGAACATAAATATCTATGATAGCAAGCATCTGAGCGCCGCAAACACGCAGCAACCATGGTTCCTGTGTCATTGCTACGCGTGAAAAAGTTGTTCAGTAGCTTGTGTAAACTACAAAAAGCTTGCTGCTGTATAGCATGGCACTGGAATTGTTACATCCACAACTGACAAAGGACACTTAGGCTGTTACAGCAAGGATTTGTGTCTTTTTGCCCCAAAACACACAGGTGAAGCATGATAAAGAGCTGCTTAATTATGCAAGACTGTATTCTTCTCTCTGTTCTAAATATATTTATAGACATAATGCAGGCAATATTGAGCAGTTCTTGCCATAAAATGTGTTAGTACTTACCCATATTTACAGCACTGAATTGGGGTTAAAGTTATTGGCAGCTTAAGAGTCATCCTGAAAATGCCTGGCATTTTGTTGTTCTTGTTATGATTTGTGTGTTTTGTGAATGAACTAGTATGCAAATGATGCATCTTAATGGTTTGAGATCTAGAATGTGTTCTGGAAAGTTGTGTTTTATTTGCAAGGAACAGCTGCTGCCATTTGCTCTGTCTGCAATCATTTGTACAGCACACTTATTATTGAAAAAACTTATTGTGCAACATACTTTTTCTCTGTCTATGTTTATAATCTGTGTTCTTGTTGCTGCTTTTTACACTTGAATGTTATCATGCAGCAACTTCTGTTGATTTTTTAACTACACTTGCCACTGTCATGAATATTACATTTGCACTGATATAAGGTCCAGGTAATATGCACTGACATGACATGTGTCTTGGGTGTGGAATTTCACTTTGGATGTAGGTCAATAAAGCTGTCACATATGTTAAGCAATTTCATTAAGCCAGATAAGCACAAACATAGCAAAACTCTTGGATTTAAATTTTTATGTAAAGGTGAAATCCTATAACACAAAGTGATGCTGGATATGAGGCCTTTTGGTTTTCTGAGAGTAAGTCTAGGGCAGAACACTCAAGATTTCTCATTACAGTGACAAAAATAAATTCAGGCTGATTATGTCACTCCATTGGACCCAGTTGGGTCACCAGGAGGAGGGGATTGCAACATCTGATAAGATTTTTCCATTGTTGGTACTTGTCATGTAGTTGATGTGACCTCACAGCATGTGGTTTAGTGTATTATCACTGTAGGATTGTGTAATGCCACTGGTATGCCATTACCCTGAATGCTGTAAAGCCTGACTGATTTTTGTTTCACCCTTGTGGGGCAAGTTTCAGCAGGGCCATTTTGAACTCATGTTCTGACAGGGGTTATTGGGCTGCAATTTTTGTGTGTTTGAGAATGACTGGACTAGACCTACATTGGGTCAGGTTGAGGCCATGCATAGGCTGGGACTGATTAGGGATGACATAGTCTAATGGATGGGATAGACCTACATTGGCTCAGGCTGAGGCCATGCGGAGGCTGGGACTGATCAGGGATGGCATAGTCTAATGGCTGGGCTAGACCTACATTGGCTCAGGCTGAGGCCATGTAGAGACTGGGACTGATCAGGGATGGCATAGTCTAATGACTGGGCTAGATCCACATTGGCTGAGGCTGAGGCCATGTGGAGACTGCGACTGATTAGGGATGGCATAGTCTAATGACTGGGCTAGACCTACATTGGCTCAGGCTGGGGTCATGTGGAGGCTGGGACTGATTGGGGTTGGCATAGTCTAATGACTGGGGTAAAGTTATGTTGGCTCAGGCTGGGGTCATGTGGAGGCTGGGACTGATCAGGGATGGCATAGTCTAATGGCTGGGCTAGACCTACATTGGCTCAGGCTGAGGCCATGTGGAGACTGGGACTGATCAGGGATGGCATAGTCTAATGGCTGGGCTAGATCTACATTGGCTCAGGCTAAGGCCATGTGGAGACTGGGACTGATCAGGGATGGCATAGTCTAATGGCTTGGCTAGATCTACATTGGCTCAGGCTGAGGCCATGTGGAGACTGGGACTGATTAGGGATGGTATAGTCTAATGGCTGGGATAGACCTATGTTGGCTCAGGCTGGGGCCATGTGGAGGCAGGGACTGATTAGGGATGGCATAGGCTAATTAGATTCTCAGTAGCCTAAATATTATCACAAGAAGTTTTTGGATGTTATGGTGGCCTCTAGAATCAAGCTATTTCCTTTTTCAATTTCTTGTCCCCTGCCATAGATTGAGTGAGAAATGCTAGTCTAACAAGCAATGCAATGTCAAGCAACATGAACTCTTTTAACTACTCGCATGTCATAGACGTGAAACATGACGGATGATGATATTGTTGCGAACGCGTCGTAGATATCCCCCGAAAGAGGCGGGGATGCGGACATTTTATTTATCATTGATGTGAGATGGGGGTCAGGTGTTAGGTGTTCCACATGGGGAAAGGGTCAAAAAGTGAGACAGCAGATGTGTTAACCCAGTGAGCTAGAAACACTTCTGAACTAGGGTGGGAGTGAAAAATTCCATTACAAAAAGATCATACGAGGGTGAAAAATTCAACTCACCAGAAGTGGAACTTGTGGGTTAGTGAGAGATGCTTCAGCGAACAAAGACATACATTTCAAATTGTCGTGGATGTAGTATCATAAGCCTGACAAAACTTTTGTATTTTTAACATCTTAGGCCATTAAAGGGAAACAGAATATATTGAAGCATAATAATTTCATGACATTGAAGTGAAACAAAATACATTCAAGCATAGCAATTTCATGACAGTATAATGAGCATAAAAGCCATGACACCAATAATTTTATGCTGCACTTTGCACTTCCCTTACCATCAGCATTTTTTAACACAAAATAATGAAAAGGAATTCAACAACAAAACAACAGCAGGAAATTCAACAAGCATAAAGCACTCAGACAAAAAAAAACTTGGACTCCTACACATCAGAACATTGTCATCATCATCATCATCATCATTAAGTCAAACTCAGTAGACATACTGCTGGCTTCTGTTAAGATGGGGTCTGGGAAAACAAACAATATGTCTCTGTTTTTTTCTCAAAATACCAATGCTTATTTCCATGAAAGTAGCCTAACTATTCCTAACCTAAAGAGGCCTTACATCATCGCATCCTGTCTAACCTGTTTGTATCACAGCAGCATTTGTGAGTCACTGATCCTTGCACAATGCCTTTTACCACTTGCCATGCAATTAACCAACTTGCTTAACTTAGAGTAGCCCATGTGTTGAACATCATGTCAACTCACCTCACCTATCTGTTGAAAGCAGCACTCGTGATAAAAGCATCATAAAGCTCATTTTTAGCTGGTTTCAACTTGCATTTTGATTCAGTTCATTTGTGCCAGCTTGTGGACACCAGATGAAGTTGACAACACACAAATCAAAACACTTAAAATCACTTCACTTTGAACAATTTATTCCGATTGGCATGGTTAATTTCTGTCAAGGGGAATACTGGGTGTGCTCCACAAAGCAATCTCTCTTCTCCAAAAGTAATATAACTTCCAGATGACCATGCCAGCTTTGCTGTTTGCCTTTTCAGTTGCAGCAAAGGAATCTGTTAAGGTTTATTTATTAATATTTAATGACATTTTGATATGTTGGCTTCACATTTTGAATGGGATGGTCTGACTATTTGTTGCATACTGATATTTGCCCCATATGATAAATGCTATGTAGCTTAGAGTATCCCTGTGTTAAAAAATATGGTGCATACACATAGTAGTCATTTGCCAGTCAGCAAACCATGACAGCTATGGACAACATCTGGTTAAAGCGGCCATGAGGGACTACTTCAAGAAATATTTGGCAAATAATCAAGAATATGGAACAAAATGGGTAAGTTACAGGTCTTGTGGGATCATGATTTGTCTCACGACAAAATCGATGGATTAAGACAGGAAATGGCTGGCTTTGGTTACAAATAATATGTTGAAAGCAGATAAGGTAAGCAATTACTTGCTCCACAGGAGACTTACTGACTGTTTAATGGCACACTTCTTCCTTCTCCTCCCAAATAAAAAGTCAGTACATTTTGCATGGTTTGCTAGCAGATAGACTGGGTCATCTCACCCACCCCCAAATATAAATATTAATATGTCCACCAGCTTACGAGATTAAAATGCGATACAAGTAAGAGGTGTGCTTTGATACACAGTTCCAGAGGGCAGAATGTAGCCTTCAAACACTTGTGTACTAGCTGCGTCGGGTCTGTTCCAAAGCTATGTATGGCAGCATAAGGTAGCCTGGTCAGGTAGCCTGGTCGGGTAGACACTGGTAAGGTCTAGATTAATCAATATCGAGCACCGCCGTGAACAAACAAAAAATCTGCTAACTGAGGGCTTAATAGGGTAAAAATGGCGATAAAAATAAGTTCCCTGCTTCAAATCGCCTCCTTCATTCCCTGTGAATTGTTCACTCTTGGGTGCATATCAAACATGTTCGGCGGCTGGCGAGTTAATCCATTTCATATATAAAATACGTGCAAGTTTGCAGTTGGAGCATTTTGCAGAGAAATTGGTCAACATTTTAAGCAACAGATGGTAATTTTAAGGCAGTTGGAAAGGAAGGAAGAATACAGTTGTATCACACTAGTATATAAGATTGCCTACAGTTGTTTGCATCCGTGCGTGCTCCGTTTTGTCTAAGACACACCGGTGGTCCGCGAACAGGCAGATGACGCTGACAGAGCTCCCTTCGTCTACCTCGCCTTTTTCTACATTTCCTTTGTCTACCTCACCGTTCTGAGACTAAACAGACACCTCATTTGGCGGCTGCCGCCCCAAACGGCACTGTTAAAAACCGCACCGGTCCGTACGCCCGTCTCGGGTGCTGCAGCCGTCACGCGAGGCAGCTGGCCGGTGCCGGGCGCGGCGGTGTCGGCGCCCGTCCCCACCGCCGCCCCGGGGCTGGCCGGTGCGGCTGGACGGCCATCGATCGGTCGCTGGGCCGGCTCCGGGCCCGCCGACCTCGTCGCCTGACTCCGGCCGACGGCAGCTGGCGGTCGGTGGCGCGCGCGCCGCCTGCCGCCGCTGCAGCCGCGTTCAATGGCGGCGCAACTCGCGCGGGCGTGACAGGCGTTCACATGGCGGCGGTGCAAGACGAGGTTTGCCACGAAAGGCGCGACTGGCTGCTGCTTTAAACAATGGCAGCGCCCGATCCAGGGCAGGTTGCCACTCGTTTATCACGCGCTAGATCGCAAACATGTTGTGGGTTGCCCGTGTTTTTGGTTTCGGCGTTGAGGACGCGGGTCACAGGGTCCCAGACTGCTGTGCTTCGCCTTGCCCCCCCCCCCCCCACCCCTCCGTCCCACCCTCCCCTTCCCCTTGACCTGTAACGACTGTCGCCCGAGTTGGTCCCCGTGGTGGCGTGGCCGGCCGGCCGGGCCGCGCGGCGCCCATTGTCGGCGCTCCATTAACGCCGCGCCTCGAAGCGAGCGGCGACTCGTAATGCCCGGGCCGGTCACAATAGCCATCCGCCGGCCGGCATCGAGTCCGCCCTCCTCGGGGCCGCTCAGCTGCGGGGGCGCCCCCGCGGTCCCAGCTGGTGTCGTAGGTCCACGTAGGCGGCCGATAGGAAAACGTCGCACTGGAAGATCTGGGTCTGGCGGTGGCCTACGCCGTCCGCGGCAGACCAGCGTTGGCTGACGCCGGTGCTGGTCTGGCAGCTGTCGCTTGAGCAACATTCGCTCTGTCGGGAGCGTGTCCATGGTGAGGTCTGCTGCCTGAAGGCGCGCCGTGGGAGCCGTTGTCTACGCCGCGTCCTGCACGTGCTGCACGTCCACGCCACGTCCTGCACGTGCTGCACGTGCACGCCACGTCCTGCACGTGCTGCACGTCCACGTCCCAAGCCTGGAGCGAACATAGTGGGTTTGGGCGGACTCTGCAGCTAGGATTTGTCCGTCCCCAGGGTAGTAACAACAGAACATAGCTCTAGCAGTCTTGACGGCACCTTCACGCTATTGCTCGATTGCGTCTCCGTGTCCAGGGTCGGAATGAAACCGCTCTCAAAACCTCGCGGCGGTCAGCTGAGATTTTCTTCACCACGTATCATGCAAACGCAAGACCCTTGGCTGATTTGCCTCCCTCACGTACCGCCAGCTACTGTAAATGCACTGCGCCTCGCATGTGGACAGTGGTGGCGACACGGTGGGGGGAGGGGGGGCGTGTGGGACACAAACAGAACGTTCTACAAAGCAGCGGCACACATACCAAGGCCAGACAGGGGTGGATCCACAGGAAGGGACATGGGGCCTTGCCCTCCCCCCCCCCCCCCCTGGGCTATCCATGGGTCGTTAAGCATTGAATGTGCACCAAAATGGCGGGAAAAAGGGGCACCAGGGGCTTTGTTTTTGAATTACATATATTTGATATTGAAGCGGCACCGAATTCCATTGGAACCACAAAGCCACCCCATCCCCACCCCGAAACCTTTATTTTCGAAAGCACGGGGTTTCGACCACGGATTTCGACCACGGATGGCGAGGCGCAAGCCCCGCCACCGCCGCGGCTCTGGCGGGGCTTGCGCCTGTCACCCGTGCGCAGAAGTCGATAGCAAAATATGTGATTTATGAATCAGCGGAAGGATGTGTCGTTTTTCACGGCGTCGCCTTGTAGACCATGGACATCGAGATTATATCTAAGGCTCATGAAGGGGCGAAAGGATGTGTTTGCGTGTCGTTCTTGCAGTTTTTACAAGTTACCATTTATAACAGGTTTTGCAGATTGACAACTTGCATTTCATTACAATTTGCACCATGTTTCGGATGCGGACAGTATGACGCGATGCTGCCCCACCAACGACGACCACTTTGCTGCTGTAACTCCTGATACCCTGTTTACGGAGCCTATGTCCCATGCACCCAGCTGTCGCGACCCCCTTGGCTTTCGTAGTATGGCACACTCGCGCACACTTACGGCGCTGTCGTGTGGCCCGAGCCAGCCTGCCCATTAGCAGAGCTTCCAATAAAATATTTTAAGAAACGTGCCGAGTGTTGTGTGGATTTATTGTGGATGTAAGTGGATATAAATTTTTGCAATAACCGTGTTTTGATCAATGCTGTCTGACGGCATGCAAAAGCTCCTTTGCTTTTTCCTTTGCACTGAGGTTCTTGCAACAACAGCAAAAAATGTGCACGCACGCATGAACACTTCAGAGCGTTCTGTGTAAGTTCCGTGTAGACATTGACTTAAACAGGGACTTAACACCATCCCTGGGCTTTACTTATATAATCAAATCAAACATCAGATAAAACTAAACTGGGGGTCACTTTTTGTTTTCTGAGACACTGCGTATTGCGCAAACATGACCTCTGGTGTCCATATAAACCTATTTTATTTTATAGATTTACCTTGCTGTCAAAAAAATGCGAATAGCCAGGTATGACTGCGTACACGGCTGAATTTTGAGGTACTAAGCGCGTCTTTAGCTCCCATGTTGCTGCCTGTTGCATATTGCATGCACACGTGCACGCGTAACGGATTTGCTGGCGCGTATTGAAGCGACAGACTGTCATTTGAGTTTGGACCCGACAGAGCGGGATGCAAATTGAGGATTGGGTTTGGACCCGACAGAACGGGATGCAAATTAAGGATTGGGTTTGAACCCGACAGAACAGGATGCAAGTTATGGATTGGGTTTGGACCCGACAGAATGGGATGCAGATTAAGGATTGGCGTAGCCATCAGAAACCCTTTCGGAAGTTTTTGACACAGGTCATGACTGGTATCAGAGGTCATGACGTGTGAATCCGCCGACGCAGAGTCCGCCAGCTTTCGTCGTGCCGACGGCTTCCTGGCGCGTCGTCTTAGGGGACCTGATCCTGTAGTGACATCTCAGATGGTGGCGTGTCGAAGCGTTCTTGTCGGGGTGTCGAGCGTACGGTGAGTGATGTTGGCGAACGTGCTCTGTCGCATTTGTGCGACATTAGCCGTTTTCACAATCGATTAATGCACTGAAAGTTTTGGAGTTTTTAAATGCTTTGATGGAGTTTTAGTAGACGCTTAGCACTCTGACAAGAAAAGAATTATTGCAATTACATCAACATGTAACAGATAAACCGCTTGTATCCAGCGTAGAATGAGTTTGGAATATTAAACGGACATTTGCTGACGGACGGACATTGATAGCTGCGCAATCTGGCCACTGCCGAAGACAGAGCCCACACCCAACGTTGCCCGCCGGCAGGGCCTGGACCTTGAGCTCGACGCCAGTGCCGATCTGGCCACTGCCGAAGACAGAGACCACACCCAATGTTGCCCGCCGGCAGGGCCTGGACCTTGAGCTCGACGCCAGTGCCGATCTGGCCACTGCCGAAGACAGAGACCGCACCCAATGTTGCCCGCCGGCAGGGCCTGGACCTTGAGCTCGACGCCAGTGCCGATCTGGCCACTGCCGAAGACAGAGACCACACCCAATGTTGCCCGCCGGCAGGGCCTGGACCTTGAGCTCGACGCCAGTGCCGATCTGGCCACTGCCGAAGACAGAGACCACACCCAATGTTGCCCGCCGGCAGGGCCTGGCCCTTGAGCTCGACGCCAGTGCCGATCTGGCCACTGCCGAAGACAAAGACCACACCCAATGTTGTCCGCCGGCAGGGCCTGCACCTTGAGCTCGACGCCAGCGCCGAGACGGTCGCACCACAGCCATCCGGCAGTCCAGTAGATTGGATTGTGTCGTGACCGCCATATTTGCCGCTCGGCTGGTATGGTTAAGCTGGTAGTAGCTGCCCTCAGGCAACGCGAGCATGCAAATTTTTATCAAAGGCTGCAGCGGATAGAGGTAGGTTGTAGTGGGTCTAGGATTGTCAGGGAGCAAATGTTTCTTACGTTCAGGAAGCGTCTGCTCCGTTTTTTCGCTAGCTGTTCCAGGAGCAAGACACATGGGGTTGATTCGGATGTTTGTAGGTTGAGGGTCAACTTCAACAAACGCCTCTATATGTGTGGTACATAACACACGCCTACAGAAAATGAGTCAACCCTTTAATAACGATTCCCCTGCATATTTAAACGTGGCATGTACGTAGAATTACGAGCGATTCACGATAACTCGTTCCGCGCCTTCCCGGCCATGGACCCCCGTTAAATGATGTAGCGCATGATGCGGCGGATTTTTAGCATTTTTATTATCTCGATCACGTTTTGTCGCAATCCGACATTTGGACGTACTAAAAGCATACATAACGTTAAGCCCTCTCTTCCGCTTCAATTATGTGCAGTATTATTCTTCACTGTGTACCATGCATTAGTTTATTGTGCATGGATGATGGACTTCTACGCAGTAAACACTTCGGCCGACACCCATCGCGTTGGCGCCGGTATCCGGAAGCTTGGCGCCGATAACGCGGTATCGGCGCAGCGGCGCCAGCTGGTCCTATCGCCACTATCTAGCATTATACGCTTGACTGACGTTACATTGGCACGTGACCAATGACGTTCATTCTTTTCCTTTTCCTGACCCTCATTTTTCCCTTTTGCCCATCACTGCCCGCAAATATACAACAATTTTACGCAAGGCTATTCTACGAAATTATCTCGTGTCTGTAGATAGCGAGTCCCTATACAAAGGTTTGTCACCCATCGGTGGACTCCCTCGTCTCTAGTGTTGCGTCATTTGTGGATGGCCCACACTTTTCCTGAACACTCTAGCTTATGTAAACAACACGTGCTCGGTATCAACAATTCAGACTAACACGTGCTATCTTTGCTCTCGGTGGCCGGTGCGCTGCTTTGGAAAGTCGCCGATTGCACTGAAATCGCTACGGCCGCATAGATGCGCCACCGCACACAGCCGGAGCGAAGGTGTGTGTATGAGCCCGCCAACGGTGATGGGGATCGGAGTCAGTGAGATTTTGGAAACCCAACGCTTCTCCGACTTCGGCGCACTCCGTAGTTATGTTTTGTGTACATATATGTCATAACATAATTGGTCCTCATCGGGTCCGAGAATGAAAATACTGACCTTCAGTCAGTGCGGTGTTTGCAAGTCGTCGAACATTATGGCGCGTAGTGCACCCTTGACCCAACAGAACAGTTCCATTGTAATGCAAGGCTTAAAGCGGTCGGTTGCAGTGGTCGGCTGATGTGGATTTGTTTGACGCCGTAATACAGCGTGGAGTCAGCAGGATATCCGCCCCGTCTCAACCGTAGCAAGTGAAGAAGGCAAGCAAAGTATGGAGGATCGGAGGCGGATCCAGGAATTTGATCGCGGGTGCACTCTCTCTGGGGGGGGGGGGGGGGTCAAACCTGAAAGGAGTGTAAACCTTGCGGACAAATAAACCGAACCGTGGTTACTCTAACTTATGAAATTATTGGGAATACCGCAATATTCACACACCAGGCTTATGAATCTGTGCCAAAGAGACTGCTGTATGACATACCGTAACCTTTACATCGTGGAGCGACGTGTGATGAGGGCTTGCGCACCCTGCGGTCCTGCAGCACTGTCAGGATGTTGGAACACTCGGCACTCGGCAATGGTTTTACTTTCGTGCTTGGATCGACAGTTAGATGATATGTGCAGTAAAGGAAACTGTCATTCATGTTCAATGTCACTGGGCTGTCAGAGGGTCCATAGGTAAAAAATCACAAGTTGTGTGCAGTTGCCTTCGCTCTTTCTTCAAGAAACGGCTAGTTAACTCGCGCAGATGAGAATATTGCACCATATAACTTACGCCGCTTTCAGACCGAGGCACGGGCAGTTTCCACTACCTCCCTAATGCGTCACTGTTAATCCCCTGGGCACATTGCAAGCATGGTGGCGTAACAGGATCTCAGCAACCCAGCTACCGGAATGTGGTGCTGAGCGTGACACACGGGAGCGAATCGTTGTACGAATGTCGTTTGGGACGTTCCTGAAGCGCGGCACACTGACGGGGATTTCACCCTTTCATGTGCTCGATTTCCTTTGGCTGACTAGGCGGTACAGTTCTTATTCCGCACGGGTGCGTCTGTAATTGGAATGTCTTACTCGTGCGGCTTTTGTATCGCGTGTCTTGAAATTTGAACGTCCTGAAGGAAGCACGTAAGCATTTTTAATACTTGCGGGCGCCACTTCAAAGCACCAAGTCGCTGAAGGCCACAACAGGTGCTCCTTGAAGTCTCCACTTCTATTTAAAATGACTTATTGTGATTTAAAATATACGAATGTACGGTATGTATGTACGTTCGTGTTGTTTGGCAGAGGATGTGGCATGCGGACTCAGGTATGTTTGAAGAGATGAAACCGGCGATAGACGAGTGGACAGGTGGTAATATGAAGCACCTTGCCCAAGAGGTTGCCCTTTTCCGGCTCCTCTGGGCCATACACACCAAACACACATTCATTATCTCTTGGGCAAAGGCCCACCACCGTGCACTTGAGTGTCTTTTGAGCCCTCGAAACATATTCTCAGACCGCAGGGACATCTTTCGAGGTCTCGAGGGGTGCCTGGGTGTATGGTTTGGGATGCTCTTTTATCCTTTATGGCGTTCTTCGGACTTCGGGACCATTTGTTCATGCACCATACACACTCTTTTAGCTCTCGGGGGTGTCCCATCCCGGTTTGAGACATTTTTGTCTTATGGAACGTCCTAGACCCGATCCTGGAACATATGTTGGACATCAGTGACGCGTTTTGAGACGTCAGGATACCACTTCAGGATGGAGACACGCTTTGATGTGGGGGCAATATTTTTGCCCTCGGAACGTGTTTTCAAGCTTCAGGAGCAGAAAGCTGGAGAGGTGCGTACACTGGTTGTAGTCACCCTTCCAGTTATTTGTGCGCCTGTTATCATAAGGGGTTTCCTTCCCGCCATCGGTGCACAAACGTTGGGGAGCGGGGGGGGGGGGGGGGGGGGCCAAACGAGTCCTCGGATGCCACGTACCAGCCCGGGGACTTGGGGCGTCCTTGTGGACGTCTTTCTGTACTCGGAGACGTATTTTCAGATCACATGGGCACCCTTTCAGCTGTCGGGGTGCTTTCCCTCTCGCCAAGATTTTAGGCACGTTTGGCTCTTCATGGTCGTGTGACAGCCTGCCTTGTTCGGATCCGTGTCGGGTGCCTCTTCAGGGACGCGTTCGGATCCGTGCCGGGTGCCCTTCTTGGGACGCGTTTGGATCCGTGCGGGTGCAACGCGTCCCCATTTGGGAGGCGCCGCTTTTCGATTGACGAAAGCTACCAAGCCCGAAGTTAAAACTTTCGTTTCAAGAAACTTGTATTCATGCGTACGTTGACATTGGCATTTATCTAGTGGCTTTATCCTACCCCATATGGGTGTCAAAGTTTGGTATCGTCTTGTGCGCCGTATGCCATTTCGTTGCAGTGCAGTTTCTCCTGTATTTTTACGCATCCCCGCCGTTACATAATGTTAGAGTCGTCAGACGTACGGCTTTTCTTGGATTTTCCTTGGGGTTTTTGGAGGGTGTATTCGTCACTGGAGACCGGTCATTCCTCCCACCAGCCGCACCGCTTTATTCCATCGGGAATCACAGCTTCAGTTCACAATCTGGCGGTCGGTATGCCGTAAAACCCCGCGCGTCATCGCCTCCAGTTGTCAGCACCGACTCACCGACGCGTCTAAGTGGCCGCTAGAATCGGCCTCCCCGGACGCCGGGCCTGCCGGTCTCCAGACGCGGCGCCTGTTGCACACTCGTTGCCAGACGCGGAGACCCCGCCGCCGCGACCTGCCCTGCCGTGTCGGGGCGGCCCGGCCCTGCCGACCCGGCGGCCCGCCATACTTTCTCGTGGTGCGCCCGGCCGGCGCGGCGCCCCAGTGCGCCACAGTCGCCGTCTGGCAGCCGAGGTCGATACAGCGGTCGCGCCCGCCGACCAGACACGCCCAGCAGCCCAGCCAGCGAGCCGCGCGCGCGCGCCATGAGCGGGACGAACGGCAGCCAGGTGGAGCCGGCCGCCGCCAAGAGGGCCGCCGAGCAGAACGGCGCGGCGGCGGAGCAGTCGAGTGCGCTGGTGCGCCGCCAGAGCTCGCTGCTGCACGATGGCTGCATGTTCCACAACGACGTGGAGCTGGACCACCGGCCGTCGCCGCGCCAGCAGCTGGTGGCCGAGATGGCTGACAGCTACCGCCACCTGCTCTCGTCGCTCGGTGAGAACGTGGAGCGCGAGGGCCTGCTGCGCACGCCGGAGCGCGCCGCCAAGGCGCTGCTCTACTTTACGAAGGGCTACGACCAGAGCATCAAGGATGTGCTCAACGAGGCGGTGTTCGACGAGGACCACGACGAGATGGTGATCGTCAAGGACATCGAGATGTTCTCCATGTGCGAGCACCACCTGGTGCCGTTCATGGGCAAGGTGTCGGTGGCCTACCTGCCGCGGGGCAAGGTCATTGGCCTGAGCAAGGTGGCGCGCATCGTGGAGATCTTCAGCCGCCGGCTGCAGGTGCAGGAGCGGCTGACCAAGCAGATCGCGCACGCCGTGCTCGAGGCCATCAACCCGAGCGGCGTGGCCGTGACGGTGGAGGCGGCGCACATGTGCATGGTGATGCGCGGAGTGCAGAAGATCAACTCCAAGTCCGTCACCAGCTGCATGCTGGGCGTGTTCCGCGACGATCCCAAGACGCGCGAGGAGTACCTGGCGCTGATGCGCTAGCTGGGTGGGGCGGGCGGCCCGGCGGCGCGGCCGGCCCGGCTCTGGCGCCGTGGGCTTCGCTGCAGCCCCGCGTCGGTGTAGCTGACGGAGTTTTCGTTGGCATTGCTGTGGGCCCGAGGTAAGCATGCCTCGGCTTTGGTTGTTCACGCAGCTGTAGTTATGACAGCTGTCTGCACATCATGTCTACGCCAGTCTCAGCTGGCTCGCTGTCGTCGCTTCCCACGTTCGTTTCACCATATGCTACGTAGGCGGGATAGTTCAATGTGAAGGCCCTGCTAGCTGGACGCGATCGGTGACGGTCGCGGCACTCAGGACCCGTCGTCTCCCGCGCGCAGTGTGCTTTGGCCGTGGCGTAGTCTCCGCAACGTCGTCTCTTTAGAGGCCGGGCAGCGCTGTGCCAACTATACGTATCTGTGACAAGGTGGGACCAAGTCGGCTGGGCCGATCCGATGATGAAGGGACCAAGCAGTCGTGGCCGACTGCACATCCGTTGTCTCGTTGGTCGTTGCGCGCTGTAAGGTGGCAGCGGTGGCTCGCGACGCGCTCGGTCGCCGCTGTCCGCCGCTAAAACCCTTGGTGGTGTCATGGTCGTCAGTCTCTGAATAAAGCCTGGCATCCGCCCCGCCGTGTGTGTGCGTGGCTGCGTGAGTGCCGCGTGGCGCGGGGAGTGGCCTGCTACGTCAGCTGACACTGTGCGGAGACGGAGGAGTGGTGGCTGCGTGAGTGCCGCGTGGCGCGGGGAGTGTCAGCTGAAGCTGTGCGGAGACGGAGGAGTGACCAAGCACGCTATAGACAACTAGCCCGAGAGCGGACTTACGTTCGATGTGGCTGGTATGTAGGCTGAGCGGCTGGTTTTGCAGCGCTTTATCGGTTGGGCAGGCGGGTGGGGCAGGCGCTGCAGCCCTCTCCGCAGTGCCGAGGGTTGCGCCCCTGCCTCGTGCCCTGGGCCGCGTGGCCCGGCAGCGGCGCCGGCCCCGCACCGCCCGCCCGGTTGCGAAAGTGGTCGGCCGCTGCGGGCGGGACGGCCCTCCCTGGGCGGCGTTATCTCGGCCCGGGATCAGCCGGCCGGGTCGGGGCGGCTGTAAGACGGCAGTGGCGGCGCCGAACGCCGGCCGCCGCCTGTGGCGGCCCTCCCTCCGCCCGGCGCCCAGCCCTGCACCCAGCCCTGCACTCCGCCGGCCTCCGGCGTGTGGCATCACCACCCGGTCAGCTGGCCGCGCGGCCAGGCTGGGGCAAGTTGTCGTCCCCCCCCCCCCCCCGCTCAGTGTTGGAGGCACCGGTACTGGGATGTAGGACTTCAGAAGTTGGATCATTCAGGAAATGGTTGGTGCTGTTCGCGGCAGCAAGTGGTTGGTGCAATCCGGGCAGGTGTGGAATTGCGTCTGTAAGTATAAGCTGCTCGGATTTTGTGTTCAGCAGGAAGGTTCTAGAGATACCAGACAGCGCACAGCCTATGGTGCTATCTACATCAGTTAAACCTCTTAAACCTACCGCTTAAAATAATCACTGGCTCCGCAGAATTAGGCGACAGTGAGGTTTCTCAATGCGTAGTTATCAGATTAGTCGTTGAGGCTGATAAACGTGCAAGCCACCGCACGCTACCACTGGAAAAGAAATGTGGTTTTATGCGTTTGAGAAAGAGAAACAGGTTTTGGGCGATGTGTAGAAAATGTAAACTGTGGTGTTTGTTCGAAGCGGCGCGAAACGTTCTTGCTATAAGAGAATCGGGACAGAGATACGTACGTTAAAAAGGCTGATTTGGGGTCGCTCAGAACAGTTAAGGGATGCGATGGAATCCAAGAGCGTTAAATACATCTGCCTAAAAATACATCAGTATATGATCTGATCACGATCGGTAATAAATAAGCAATAGATTAGATATAAAGATTCCAAAATAAAAAGGGTAGGTATATGCATACGATAGCTTTTGTGCTGTAATGAAAAATATCGGCAATGCAAAGTTAAACATTTGTATTACTGCACAATCGCCGGAGTGGTCTGGAAATGCCTGTGCCTGGAGGGAATGTGCCTGGAACGGCTGAACTTCAGTTGTCGGACCAACGCAAGATGTCATCAAATCAGCTGTCCAATTCCATCCCCCTGGCGAGAGATGCCTCCACGCACAGCTGCCCGGTCAGAGAAGAGATGGCCTCGGGGCGTGCCGGTGCCGGCGGTAGTGGGCTGACCCGCGGGACGGGTGGGCCGAGGGGCCCGCGCCGGCGGTGTGGGCGGACCCGCGGGCGGGTCGGCCGAGGGGCCCGCGCCGGCGGTGTGGGCTGACCCGCGGGCGGGTGGGCCGAGGGGCCCGCGCCGGCGGTGTGGGCGGACCCCGCGGCGGGTCGGCCGAGGAGCCCGCGCCGGCGGTGTGGGCTGACCCGCGGGCGGGTCGGCCGAGGAGCCCGCGCCGGCGGTGTGGGCGGACCCGCGGGGCGGGTCGGCCGAGGAGGCCGCGCCGGCGGTGTGGGCGGACCCGCGGGCGGGTCGGCCGAGGGGCCCGCGCCGGCGGTGTGGGCTGACCCGCGGGCGGGTGGGCCGAGGAGCCCGCGCGGCGTCGATGCCTCCGCTGATCGATGCTGCCTCTCTGCTCTCTCCCCTCGAGTGGCCCGACTGCGCCACTCGAGAGACGCCGACGAACGGGCCGCGCCGGTGGTGCCGGTCGCCCGGCGCCGCCGCTGGGCTGGACTCCGGTCCGGAGGACAGCGGCGACGCACTCTGTCGGCTCCGAGCTGCGTGGCGGTCGGCGTGGCCGCTATGTGCTTGCGGGAGAAATCGGCGGCCCTTTCGTCAGATCCAGGCTGTGATTCAGATGTGCTTTCATGAAGGGTCCGTAACTATGGCGGCTATTCACACTACAGGTCAATAACAGTAAAGCGTAAGTGCGTCGGAATGATTGAGGATTATGTAAGTAAAGCGCAGCCCGTCAGCTCTCAGAATGGTGCGGGTCGTTAACGATAAGCAATGGATTTTCCAGATCTGGCGGACGTCTTTATTGCGTCGTTGTACTATGTGGGCAATGTCGGGGCTGCTTCCTGTTTCCCCTGTATCCCACTGATTGCGGGTTTTCTTGTGACTACTGACTACCCGACCACGGCACATAGTCCGATTCATTGTTCCCGCCACAGGAGTGGCGCCCAAATTGGCAACATTAAACACTAACCTGTTGACGTTGCGTTGGAAGGAATGTAACCCCCTCCCCCCTGAGGTCTTCCAACTTTATCCCGTGGCGGAGCGTAACACCGTATCACCTGTGTCCTCCTGCGCCCGTTCACCAGGAGCGGTGCTCCCGCCCGTGTTGGCTCTCCGCCGGCTTGTCTGCGCCCTTCGCCCGTGAGTGGCGGCGCCTCGCGTCTGGAGGCCGGCTGGCACCCTGACTCGACGGCCGGCCGGGGGCGGCGCCCGACCCGCCGTCGCTGCCGTGTCGACACAGGCCAGGTCAGGGTCGGCCGGCTGACTACGGAGCGTGCCGGGGAGCGTGGGGGTGCGACCGGCGGCGCGGCGGTGACAGGCGGCGTACCGGGAAAACCAGGCGCCGGACGTGAGCGGCCGGCCTCACCGCCGCTGGCGTCGCGGCCGGGACTGAGGCTGACTCAGCGTAATTACGGTCTGCTGCACTTACTTTGTTCTGGCGCTATCTGTTCGTTCGGGAACCTGATGTGTTGTACTATCTTGGTCTGATGAGCGCCAGGGTTGGCAAACCTGCATTATTATGGCTAATGAGCCACGTCGTAGTTTGGATTGCGACCGAGCAGTCGCGCGGGGATGGGATTGCCACGTTTGTTATCAACCTGTCACGGATAACATGACCGATTTGTGCACTGGTCCCGGATTAATGCGACTCGTCGCCTCGTAGTTGGTGTCAGCGTTTACCCTGAAAGGGCAAACTGCCCTCAGCGATCAAAAATTCAGTACAGCTCCAAAATAAAAGGCCAAAATCGAACGGCAGGTCCCGCTGGCGCTGAGGCTGAAGGGTGTCATGGCGTACGCTTCGAGTCTTCCAGCAAACGTTCACCGCTCACCCGGGCTGTGCCCAGGTGACGCGTGCAGCGGCTCGGTCGGCAGTGCTCCCGTTACGGCAGCGTCTCACGCGCGCGCCGCCGGCGGTCTTGCCGCACCGTCTCTGGTGGAGCCGGCTGAGCGGCAGCGGCGGCCCGCTGGGCGCCGCTGTCGCCGTCGCCGGCCGCCGGCAGTTGCGGGCCCGCCGCCGGCGCCAACGCTCGACCCGCAGTCGGCCGGCGGCGGCGCTGAAGTGGCCCAGCCGGGCCGGCTCGGACACCCCCCCCCCCCCCATCCCTTCCACCCAGCCTCCTCTCCAGCCTCCGCAGGACCGTGTGGTTCCGCGCGGCGTCCGTCGGACACACCTCCCCCCTCCCCATCCCTTCCACCCAGCCTCCTCTCCAGCCTCCGCAGGACCGTGTGATCCCGCGCGGCGTGGCGGCCGCAACAGTCGTCACCCGACGTCGCCGACCGTCTTCCTGGTAGAGCATGCCAGCAGAGCTCTGCTGCATCGGTGACGTGTGGGTGCTCTCGGCAGGCGGCGGGTGTGTGGACGCCGGGGCCGGTCGTCAGCGTCGTCAGGATGCCGACGGACGTCGTCTCCGTGTGGCTCCGCGTGCGCGGTCGCGACCGCGAGCGGCAGCTGCGCAAGAAGATCCGCATGCCGCTCAGACAGCTGACCGCCATGACCCTGCTGAGGTTCCAGGAGTTCTTGGTGAGTAACGTCCTTTGGTGGGCGACTTCACGAGCGGAACCTGTGCTTGAGTGACGTCACGCGGCGCGGTGAGGGACGTCATGGTAGCGGCCGCCTCGCGTCTGCAGTGTGTGCGGTGTACCGTTGGAGGCTTCTCTCGATCTGAGGTTCGCGCGGCTGGTTGTGGATGACGTCACTATGATTGGCTCGGACCAGCTCGCGGCAGAGTGACGACTGGACTAATGCGTCGTTATGTGAGCTGTTCGCGATCTCGGACAAAGATGAGACGGCGTGAGACGTTCCCGAGTACCGGACGTCGCGGCAGTAACCAGTTCTGGTGATGACGATGCGGTGAAATGTCGCAGTCGGTCTCAGACAGGCTTGTAATTTACATGCACGTGGGGACGGCGCAATGCAGTGCGTCATCACTGTGAGGCTGTTCCTGTGCCTGATGAAGCCTGAAACGCGACAGCTTCAGAGGTGTCGTCACGAGTCTGGGTACCCCCGCGGACGCTGAACCCACTTAGAACAGCAGAGCACGTGCGTCACCCATGTCTCACAGCCGCGCTTGTCGGCGATTCCTTCACCTTTGCACGCTAGCCGTCTCAGTCGGCGAATGCGCAGGCAAACTGCCGCCCGTTGGCTCGGCGCTTGCGATGAGAGTCAATGCCGAGCAGTCACTTCAGGGTCGGGCACTGACGGCGCGGCGCGAGCATGACCGCGACCGTGCTCCGTGGCTCGGTCAGAGCATGGAGCACGGCCATGCCGTTGTGGTTGTGCTGATCCACAATACACCGCTGCGAGCGTCTCTCGCCGCAGCGGCGCGCCGGCGGACTGCCGGTGTTTGCCCTTTCGCCTCCCGAGCCGCTGGCCGCCGCCGGCCGCCGCCGGCCGGGACAACTGCGCACATGGCGAGAGGGTGCCGAGTGGAGCTATCCGGCCGGCGGCGCCGCAGCGCCCCCGCCCGCCCCCACGAGCGCGGCGCGCCGTCACGGGGTACTTACCGTGCCCCTGCCCCCGTCCGTCTGCCCCCACTCGCACGCAACGCGGCGGCCGCCGCCCCATGAGCGGGTGCAGGGCTGGGATGCCCGGCCGGTCCCCCCCTCCCCCCCCCGTCGGCCGGCTGGCTGGCCGCGCCGCCCTGACGTGTCGCCCGCGCCTGCCTCTCACCCGCAGCGCGTTCAGCTGGAGCTGGAGCGACCCACGGCGCTGGCCTACTGCGACGACGAGGGCGACAAGGTGAGTCCTGGCCGGGGCGAGCGTGACGGGAGGGGGCGGGCGCGGACGCGACGTGACCGCGGCGCTGTCATGGCGCGAGGGAGAGGGGAGGGGTTGACCGCTCAGTGCGCCGGCTGCTCGAGCTCACTGAGATAGCCGGCCCGCCGGGGTCGGGGCAACGCCGTGACCTTGGAACTGCGATAAGGTTGCGGCACATAATGCCGGCTGGTTCACGGGCTGCACAGTCACTGTTCGTGGAGAGGTTCGTTGTCGCGCTGGTGGCGCTATGTTGTGGAAGAGCGAAATACGTGCCGGGGGTTTTCCGGGCGTGTGCAACTTGGGATACTTTTAGCTGTCCTACCAGATTCGGCCGTTCTCGTTGCTCGCTGTTATACTTCGCCCCCTGCAATATTATTTTGGTCAAGTTACTTATTCTGGCCTGACTTCATTGGCCGTTATAGTTCTTTCTGTATGGTTCCTTCTTTGATCTCGATCATTATGGGTAAGCTACATGGGGGCATTGGTGGTCAGATATGAAAGGAAGCTGGAAATGTCACTTATCCGGAAAATGTGGCGCGTAATCTCCCGGTCTGTGCTGGTACAAGATTGAGCATGGTACATGATGGTACATGATTGTACATGATGGTACATGATTGTACGTGATGGTACACTAGTACATGATTCTCTGAAGTGCATCTGCTCGGGGGCCAGGCTGTTAGCGGCTGGCTCTGACAACCAGCCACCCTGCATCGCTCGAGCTCGAAATCGTTTGCTTGGCTTGCACTGGCGATACATAATTGTTAACTGGCAGCTTGCCCGTGAAAGCTGGTCCGGCACGTACCCGGCAGTGTCGTGCCTCGTTGTCTGGCTCTCCTGCCATGTTCAGTGCCGAGTCCGTGGTAAGAAAAGTTAGAGATGTCTCACCATGAAGTTGCTCATACCTCGTCGGTACAAATTCTTGCGAGAGGGTTCTAAGTGCTCGTGATGGGAAGATCGGTCTGGTTGCCAGCGATGTCTGGTGGTGGCTTTTACGAAGACCGATTGTTAAAATAACGCATTCGAACTACCTTGAGCATTGGGAGGGGAGGGCCACCCAGGCAAGGCTGGGAAAAGCGTGTTGTGGTCGAAGGCTGCTGCATTGTGATGTAGCACAAGGGTTGTCTGAACCGTGTCAGAATCCGGCCAACGGTGTGGAGTTTGTGGCCAGCTGTCGTCCAGTGGGCGCTCCTCTCGAGGCCTCCGTGACCTTCGGTCGTCCCATCCGCGGCAGATCCCGGTGACCACTGAGGACGAGTTCAACGTGCTGGTGTACATGGCCGAGATGGCGGCGCGACAGGGCGGCGCGCTGGAGCTGCGCCTGCGCGAGCCGCGGCAGACCGACTCCACCAGCCGGCGCGTACAGGGCTGGCTCAACACGGCCTCCGCCAGCACCGCCCGCGCCCGCGCCCGCGCCGCCGCAGCCCGCGCCGACGCCGCCGACGCCGCCGCGGCGGCGACCGCCGCCGCCGCCGCCGCCGCCGCCGCTCACGCTGACGACACCGAGTCGCTGACGTCGGCCCGTCAGCTGGCGCAGCGACGTCCTGCAGCTCCAGTGGCTCCGGCGGCTCCGGTGGCTCCGGCGGCTCCGGCGGCTCCGGTGGCTCCGGCGGCTCCGGTGGCTCCGGCGGCTCCGGTGGCCCCGGCGGCGGTGTACGCCCCGCTATGGCCGCGCGGCGCTGCATGCGCGCGCCGCTCGGACGGATGGGCCGGATGACGGTCTGCAAGCGCCGCTGCCGCCCGAGCCGGCGCGCGTCGGCACGGGACGTCACCGCGAGCGCAGGAGGGAGCGCGAGGTGCCCAACTGGTTCGACGGCTACATGAAGCAGGTGAGGGGGCACAGGCGTGGCGGAGCTGACGGCGTGAGGCGGGTTGTGGCCGTGCTTGAGCGGCGTCGCGGTGTTGGCCAGGTGGTTTTTAGTGTCCTTAGCACCTTTTGCGCGTGGGATTTCGCCTGGACGTCTCGTGCGGAGTTGTTAAGCGCTTCGCGTTGTTGGGTTAGGCGGTGCGGTGTCCGAAGGATGGTAGTGGTAACGAAAATGCTGCTGTAATTGCGACATTAAAGATGAACGTTTATGTCGCGGCTCTGACGGAATGGCGGCTAATGCCGCCGCGGCCTCCGCTCCAGTTCCAGAAGGACATCGTGACGGAGGTGACCGAGGCCGTCAAGGCGGAGATCCAGGCATCGCCGGCTGCCGAGATGACCTGCGCGTGTCCATGCGCGCTGGCAGACTCGTCGACCGCGGTGAGTGCTCGACCTGACCCCGGCCAGCTCACCCTGTGACTCCTCGCGCCTTCCTGTGCCCCGCGTGTTCGCTCGCCGTTCCATTCGCACCGGAGGAAGTGCCTTCCGCAAAGCCGATTGAAGACCGAGCTGTGTCATCGTGCGGTTGTTCTCCAGCCGTGTCGCCACCCGTTCGCCGCTGATGCGCTCACATGCAGCGTGTGCGGCTTGTTTGCAGTCGCTGGGGCCGGGCTCGCGCGTGAGCCCGTCGCCGTCCAGCCGCACGGCGAGCCCCGCCCCGCCGCTGGCGGCGCGGGAGGACCGCGCCTCGCAGACCTCCCCGCCGCCGCCGGCCAGCGACAAGTGCTGGGTGTCGGAGCCGGCGCTGGCCGCCGCGCCGGCCGCCGCTGCCGGTGGCGGGCCGCCGGTCGACGAGTTCGGCCTGTTCTCGGTTTCGGCAACGGCGCCGGCTGCCGCCCCGCTCTCCGGCAAGTTCTGGTCGTCGGCGCCGGCCGTCGACGGCGACGGCGGGTCCAACGTCGGCCGCAACGTGTCGAACGTGCACACGGGCAAGACGGTGTTCAGCGCCGGCGGCCGCTCGGTGGTGACGAGCCGCGCCCGGGCGCCGCCGGCGGGCCTCGCCCGGGCGCCGTCGGCGCCGCTGCTGCCGCCGGTCGGCCGGCCCCAGCCCCGGCCGCGCCGCTGCCACACCGACGTGGATGACGCCGACTACCAGTGCATGCTGGTGATGGTGGAGCACTCGGCCGCCGAGCTGGATCCGGAGCCGGAGGAGAAGCAGGAGGAGCCGGAGCAGCCGGAGCAGGAGACACTGCCGAAGGAGCCGCAGCACCAGCCGACACTGGCACAGGAGCAGCAGCAGCAGCAACAGCAGCCGCCAGCGCAAGAGCAGCAACAGCCGCAGCGGCAGTCAAGCTTTGATCAGCTGCTGCATCAGCTTTCCCAGCGGCCGCAGCCGCACGCAGCACAGGAGCAGCCGCAGCTGCAGCAACAGCCGCAGTCCAGCCCGGAGCAGACGCAGCAGCGGTCTCAAGCCGCCGTCGACGAACCGGTAAGCGGTTTGGCTGTTGGCGGTCCGGGGCGTGGCGCGATCAGACGGATTGGGCGACACGGCACTTGTCGTCAGGCCATACTGTGCTGAGCCATGGGGCTACACGGCACTTGTCGTCAGGCCATACTGTGCTGAGCCATGGGGCGACACGACACTTGTCGTCAGGCCGTGCTGGCCACAGACTGCCCTCTGTCGATTTCGTATAGTAGACCCTGGGCCGTGCACAGTTGCCGTTCTTGCCCTCCCATGCTATGTTCTCACATATCACGGTATGATTGCGCGGACCGTGTCCTTCATCCGCGGGCGCCGGGAACCGCTCCCGGCCGGCGGCGCGCTGGCTGCGCGCCGGCTCTGAGCGACGGCCCGACCCGACAGGAACCGGAGACGGCGGCCGCCGAGACGGACGACGACTACGTGACGGTGAACGGGCGCCGGTTCAGCCTCTCGGAGGACGACTTCTCCGACATCGTCATCATCCCGTCCCCGGACGGCTCGGAGCGCTTCGAGATGGTCGAGGAGGAGGACGAGGAGGAGGAAGAGGAAGAGGAGCAGGGCGGACTGCTGGATTCGGTGCGGGAGGCTCGCTGCGACGGACAGGTGCGAGGGCGACATGGGTTCTGTCAGGGGCTGGTGACTCGCAACATGGCTTTGATACTTTCGATCTTTAAAAAGCCTCAGACGTGGAAAATGAGACTGACATTTCAGCATCGATGGGTCGTTTCACGCTTACGTCACCCAAACAGAGTGGAAGTGAGCCTAGGCTTCGACTTTCTGCGCATGACGTCTGAGGCTACGTGCTCGTAAAGGCCACTAAGGATTGAGAGATCAGTAGGTGCTGGCGAGCACTTCTTCGCAAACAACAGTGTCTCGGAAAACTTGTAAAAACTGTGTACACGCAACTGCGTAAGACAGACGCTTTGCGTCTCTGCGGGAAGAGGCTCAAGCGTAACATCATTATTGTCGCAATAAAAAAGTCGTGTTGCCTACCGCTCAACTTCAGGAAAGCTCGCTTGTGTTAGAAAGTACTACTGTGCGCCTCATGTGTAGAAACTGTCGCTGTCTTATTTCAGACGCCTGAAAGTTATGCCGTTCGGCACAAACTCCAAACCAGCACATTCGGGATTGTAACTGGTCGTGGATGGTACTTTTGATTGTTTTACTGCTGAAACCAGAGCCGGAGAGCGTGCTTTGCCCTTCTATGCTGCTTTGCTTAAAGCAGACTTTTGTGCACAAACGCTAGGAAGCTGCTCACCATCAAGATCTGTTTCGTAACTGGAAATTGTGAAGTGCCTTTTCTTGTGCATACCCGAACGCTTTTTTTCATTGTTGCGTCCTAACGCGGCCGCGACCATTGTCTCCTCATGTTGTCTGGTGTCAATGACACTTGTGTGGGGGGGGGGGGGGGGTTGAAAGGGGCCCGTCCCACTGGGAGCGGCGCGCTTGGTGCCGTTCGTCCCGTGGCGCCCGCTCGCTCGCTCACCCCTCCGTGACGCGCCCGCACAGGTGACGCCGGTCGCGCCGGCCGGCGACGCGCTGGTGGCTTCGGCGCTGTCCGACAAATGGTGTGACGCGGCCGTCTCGCTCGGTGAGTGACGCTGAGTCCTCGGGACAGGGGCGGCGGGACGCGCCGCTCCGGCAGCGAGGGAGCCAGCGCCCGACACTCGACCTGGGCCTGGTCCAGATCAGGGCTCGGCCGGACTGATGGGCTCCACGGGTCTGGCCTGCTCTCCGTCTGGTCGTGGAGCCTGGATTGTCGTCGGTGTGCGAGCCAGGATGGATTGCTCGGAATGGGCGTAGCTGTTTTGGCACTGCCCTCCGGTCGTCACTAGCCGCGAGGGCTGCCGTTGCGAGCGTTATGTGCCAGCTCGGTACGAAAAGCGAACATCTTACGCTTTTTGAAGACTTGCAGTAATTTTTTGTCGTCTGCCATTTGTTTCGGGCTTCACATAACCGTTCCATGCGACGCCTAGCCGCCGCAGCCCCCCTCCCAGCCTCGGTGGCGCCTGTCACCGCGCGCCTATCCCCGACAGAGGCCTCCTCGGAGCTGGACGCCCGCAGCTGGGTGGCCGCCGAGCTGCCGGAGGACGCCGACGCGCGCCGTGACTCGAGCCCGCAGCGCTCACACTGTGAGAGCGCGCCGGCCGCCTGCCCGCTGGAGCTGAGCGCGCCGGCCGCGCTGCCGTCGGCGCACACCGTCTCGCTGCCGCTGCCGGCGCCGGCGGCGGCCGAGGCCGAGCCGCTGTGCGGCCGCGACGACCCGCTGTCGGCGCTGCCGGCGGCCGTGCGCCGCGGCCTGGCCGACAGCCTGCAGCGACTGCCGGAGCCGCTGCAGCGCGAGCTGGCGCTCCAGCTGACCGGCCGCCGCTGCGCCGAGGTACGCCGACGCCGCGCCGCGCCGAGACAGCCGCCGTGCGGCCGGTGGCGGGTTGCGGTGTGGACGGCGTCTGTGGGTGTCTGGGTGTGAGCGGCGTCTGCGGGTGTCTGGGTGTGAGCGGCGTCTGTGGGTGACTGGGTGTGAGCGGCGTCTGCGGCGTCTGTGGGTGTCTGGGTGTGAGCGGCGTCTGCGGGTGTCTGGGTGTGAGCGGCGTCTGTGGGTGTCTGGGTGTGAACGGCGTCTGTGGGTGTCGGAGTTTCAGCTGCCAGACGTCGTGCGTGCCGTGGGTCGGTCTCGGCCTCTGTGTCATATTGTCGGGGCGCTGGCGTCGGACGCTCTCCTGTCCGCCCGGTATGTGGTCGGACCGCGGCCGTCATGCGTCTGCCTCCTGTGTCGCCCTGCCCTCCGATGACAGCGGCCTGCCGGCAGGTGTTCTGGGAGCAGTTGGGCGAGATGGCTGCCGCGTCTGGCCGCAGCCGACCGCACGAGCTGCTGCTGGATCAGGCGCAGCGGCCGGGCGGCGTCGGCCTGCTCGTCGACTCGCTGCACGGCCTGCTGCAGGAGCTGAAGATGTCGGCCGCCTCCAGCTCCGAGCTGGACGGTCTGGGTGCGCAGGCCGTGAAGCACACGGTCCTCCTGCTGCGCGGCGCGCTCCGCTTTGAGGAGGAAGAGGACCAGCGGGAGCGGCCGGCTGCCGAGGCGGCCGCGGAGGAGGCGCCCGAAGAGACGGCGTCGGCGCCGCAGTCGGCGACGGCCCAGCAGGAGGAGACGTCCGGGGAGCCGGCCGCTCAGCCGCCGTCGCAGGAGCCGGCGCCCGAGGAGCCGCTGCAGGCGCCCGAGGAGCCGCTGCCGGCGCCGGAGGCCGACGGCGCGGCGCCACCGTCGCTGGGCCGGTCCCGTCTCAGCGCCCTCCTGCCAGAGTGGGTGCTCAACCTGCTGCGCTACCAACACGAGCGGGGCTCGCAGGAGGCGGTGCCGACGGAGGCCGAGGCCATGGTACGTGACACCGCGGCCCGCTCGGGGCATGGCCGTCTGGCGTCGGGTGTCAGTCACCTGCTGGACGGCGATGCTGGGCGCGGCCTCAGACCGTCGCGCGGACAGATTGTTTTTTGATGTGCGAATTCATCGTTGTAGTAAGGTGTCGAAGGGCGCTGATGTTGGGACCATGCTCCTTTCCGTGTTTTGTTCCAGTATTGTGGGCTCAAAGTTCTTTATCGGCTTTACGAGCTTGACCGTAGCTTGGTGGTCGCCGACTCAACATAACTTTTGAACTCAGGTTCAAAAACTAGGAGCTGAAGGCTTTGCTGGCTTTTGCTCTGACATCGCAACTGCCTTGGATGGCGTTTCCTCATTGTGGTGTGTGTCTGGAGCCGCACAGCCGTGACGTGTACTGATGAGTGTTCTGACTGACGCTTTCGTCGGAAGAAGCCGCGTGATCACCAGCGGATGGACTTATGGCGCTACCGAAAGTGCCAGGCTGCGTCTCTGATGGGGGATACGCTGCTGACCTGCCCTGTGTGCCGCCAGATCATCTCGCGCCTCGTGGACATGGGCTTCTCGGATATCGTCCAGATCCGCGCCCTGTACTGCCAGTACGGCGACGACTGCAACGCCATCGCCTCCCACCTGCTGGACCGCTCCGTGTAGGCGGGCGTCACTGAAGCTGCGTGCCGGCCCTGCTGGTTCCGTTGGCTGCTCTTCGCTTGCGGCGGTGGCGGAGCGTTGGGTGCTGGCGTGGGGCAGTCCTCGGACCGGGCGGCGGCACAGGAGCGAGCGGCGCGCCCGCCGTACGGTGGTTCGCGCCGGCGCCGCCAGAGGCGCGCCAGGCGAGGTGTAGGTGGCGCTGCGGCTGTGTATGAGGACGAGTCAACGGCTGCGTTGAACACTGATCAGCGTCTGCGAGTGAAGACGAATCAACGGCCGCGTTGATCACTGATCAGCAGCTGCCATTGAGGACGAATCAACGGCTGCGTTGAACACTGATCAGCGTCTGCGTGTGAGGACGGATCAACGGCTGCGTTGAACACTGATTAGCGTCTGCGTGTGAAGACGAATCAACGGCTGCGTTGGACACTGATCGGCGTCTGCGTGTGAGGACGAATCAGCGGCTGCGTTGAACGCTGATCAGCGTCTGCGTGTGAGGACGAATCAACGGCTGCGTTGGACACTGATCAGCGGCTGTGTGTGAGGACGAATCAACGGCTGCGTTGGACACTGATCGGCGTCTGCGTGTGAGGACGAGTCAGCGGCTGCGTTGAACGCTGATCAGCGTCTGCGTGTGAGGACGAATCAACGGCTGCTTTGGACACTGATCGGCGTCTGCGTGTGAGGACGAATCAGCGGCTGCGTTGAACGCTGATCAGCGTCTGCGTGTGAGGACGAATCAACGGCTGCGTTGGACACTGATCGGCGTCTGCGTGTGAGGACGAATCAACGGCTGCGAGCCGGGAGCCTTATTTTAGACGTGGCACCCTGCAGTCTGCCCGCTTTGCACCAGTAAGGGTGCGACAGTTGGCGCCGATGAATGTGAAATTTCCGAGTGTCATGCCTATAGACCGGAATTGCTTTAATTTGCCGATTGGGGCTGTGCGTACGGGGCGTTAAGATGGGCTTATTACCTTGGTTGTGGCGGGAAGGTGGCGCCGGTGCAGCTTTCACCGGTGGAGCTCCGCCCAGTTGCGGAGCAGCTGGAATGGGGTTTGGCGGTTACGCGTGGACTGTTTTATCCCCGTAGCGCAGATGTGCGGACAAGGGTACCGCAGACAGCGTGTGAAGCTTCAGGTGGCGGCCGTCTCCCGCGCGTTCGGCGCCCTTCGCCCTGCGCGAGCCGCTGGCGCGTGTGCGTCGCTGGATTTCGTCGGTGTGGTGTGAGCTGAAGGCTGACACGCGGACCCATCACGCCTTTCGCCACCTGTGAGCGCTGTTTGTCGCACGTATCGCTGTTGCCGCGTATCCGGTCGTTGCAGTCCGCTTGTAAACAGTTACAGCGTAGATATACTGGCACAGACGCCGCAGCGTGGTGTGGACAGATCGGTCATCTATTCTGGACAGTTCGGTAGACGTGGCGTTCCTTTTATCCATATTCATAGAAACCTAGCGACTAACACCGAGAGCGCCGCCGCGGCAAGCACCCCGCTGGCGCGTATATTTTACCGACGCGCACCCCGCTTGTCAGCAGCCGACCGGCGCGAGGCGAGATTTTCGCGGAGATGTGTAGCCCGGTTGCCGGCCGGGGCTGCTGCGCAGGCCGGGGGACCGCACCGGACCCGCGGCCGGCCCGTGCTGGACACGCCCCCGACGGAGCAGTCGGTGGAGCGAGCGCGACGCAAATCGTGTGGTCTCAGTCAATAAATACAGAACGCACCCAGCCGGCGTGTTCGGGGAGGAGTGGGGTACTCCTCGGATGTCGTCCTGGAGGAATGGCTGCCACTTCAGGCGAGTGGACTTCCTTCTGCTGCGTAGCACGGAAGCTGGGAATATGTGTTAGGCTCATTCCAGCAGCGTCCCAGCAGTTTATCCCGCTGGTTGGACATCGTGGCACCTTAGCGGGCTCGGATAAACACCCAAAAAATGCAGGAGGAAGCCTTGTCAGACATGTCATTTTCGGCAGCGATGCACGGCAAGGTTTTGTGGACATGCTGCCCAATTTCTGAGACCGTGCGTTGTGCGCTCTTTACTCAGCGTCGGGTCACATCGCAGCAGTCTAAAGACGAAGTCAAATGAGATTCTAATGGAAGGCGGCACGGTTTCTGCGGGGAGTTAGTCCAGGGTGCTGGACATTTCACGATGCCTTCTGCTGATGAAGCAGTGCCCAAGCGGACACCTGAAAGAACTTCATGTATTCCGACGGCTCGTCTACGTTCCATTGACCGTTCTAGGTCTTCGATGGAGCCTGAGGCAACTGCTAAGCGTCGCGCTGAGTGTCCAGGTCTCGGTCAGCATGGTCGGTGATATGTGGTGTGGGCTGATGCTGCAGCCTCGCGTGTGTTGGAGACGCTGGGTGAGAATCCTGGAATACGGCGGGGGCAAATCCGGCCGGACTTGGCCCGGGGCTCTTAATAATGGCATGGTTGCATGGTGTTTCCAATTCCTCGTGATGAGTATTTTGCGTTCATGTATTTAGTTCAGTCGGATATATATATATATATATATATATATATATATTATATATATATACTTCAATATATATATTTACTTCAAGTTTAATTACATTTCTGATAATACTTTTTTCTTTTCATTCTACTTCATTCGGGCTTATTCATCGTTACCGATGTAGCCATTTCTCAAGTAAGTACGCCTACACCCTGGACCACTACCTACAAAGCGAGTGGCGTTAACACATAACCCGCTCTTTAGGCGGATCACCTGTTCACCCCATGCGTGGTTGTGGGGTTGAATATCCATACGTTATGTCGACTGTCAACTCATGCTGAAACATCCACTTCAACTCATTGTGCATGTCAGGGCGGCACTAATATCTCAAGAAACGGGGCTCGCCGCTTTCCCTTGATTTAAGCTTTTTCCATGTACCACTTGATTTTAAGAGAAGTGAGAGCCCATATCCTCCTTCCTTATTAACTTTTAGGTGCGCAGAGGCTTTTGTTCTTTGTTGGTTTCGTGAAATATTTTAAAGGCCCCCGATCAAAGCTGCCACTAGGCGTAGAATCTACGTAGTCATTTTATGAACAACGCATTGCTTGGACCGCAATATAATGCATGGAATTGGCATAGCTTAGGCCACGAATTGGGCTCGTGCACCTCCGTGGCGCGTTACCCCAGGCAGATTTGGGGAGTAGACGCATGATCTATTATGCTCAAAAATTACATAGCAGTGCTATGTAATTTGGACTCAGCTGGCCGCTTTCCGGACTTGATAAAGGCACCTTGAACCATAACATGATTCCATCAGAGTCGATTTTGGCGACAAAAACAGGTCATTTTCTAACGTTTACAGACTAGATTCCGATATATGCAAAACTCATTTGTATGTACCACACGGGGCCATATGTAATGCTCTGCCGGACATGCGGGCTCTCAGAGCAAGAACATCTGGGTTTAGCTGGCTTGGCCCGGTCTGAAAAGCGTGCCTGCCAGTGTATTCATGCATCTGTGAGTGCATTCATGTGGTTAGATACCTGAGCAGATGATCCCACTAGTGAATCTCACATATTGCCTTTGCCGTGTGCTGCCAGGTGAGACCATTATCCTGTTTTTTGTGTGTTGTCAGTTTGTCTGACAGACTGGGTGTGCCTCTGGTTTGGCCAGCTGCCCTTCTGCCGATGTTCATGCGATTAGCCAGCTGACTGCCTTGACGTCGACTGCATCGCTGCTTATCCACACACACCGTCATCTCTCCGTAGTCGATTGACGCCGGCTGCGCATGAGGATTCGTGTTTGTTCCGGAAGGGCGTACTTTCTCCCCAGGTCCTCTGTGCTCAGCCTGACATGCTCACCAATATGAAGGGCATTTGCCAGTGACGCTGGTCGCTGCCAGAAGGATGCTGTCAATTCTTCCGTGTTTGGTCGGCTGACCCCACTAGGGCGCTTCAAGACGTCCCACAGGTGCCCGAAAATGACTGGGTTTCTGACTGGGGAATGAGTACTGGGCGTACGGGTTTCAACCACCGCTGGAGGGGTCACGGCCCGAAAAACTCCCCTATTGACTGCTGGCGCTACTTGAAAGATCGGAAAATTAACTTTATCCAGCCTGCAAGCTTGTTTGGTCTCAACGCCTGCCTTCCGATTCACCCACTCGTGGCGGGGTGGATTCGAGTCGGTTTTGGCAATCGTAATTTTCCCTGACTGGGACGGTCTGCGGCTGGTGGCACGTGTGCGGCCGCGCGGGACGGGGTGCCCGACGCGCAGAGGCACGAGAGCCGCACGAGCTGTGCAGCACGAGACGTATTGTTACCGGCGCTGACGGCGGCGGCGGCGGCCGCCCGCGTGGCGCGAAGAAGCACGGACGAGGGTGGGCTGCTTAGTCCTGTCGATTCTGTAACGTTTGGTTATACCGTCGTACTGTACCGTGGCATTAAGTATTCGAATTATAATTCAAATATATGGCACCGGCTGACCTAGAGGTCAGGTGGCGTCAGAGGCCCGAATGGACCATGCCGAGCTGCGGCGGCGCGCTAAGTTTTCATTGCAAACTTACGTCGTTGAACTGTGATTCTACAACCGGCGGGTGATGGCGGGACTCACGCAACAAACGCTGCTTAACTCGGGCTACAATCGCATAAATTCATCGAATCGAAATGTCCGGACTTATCAATTTCGAAAAACCACCCGCTGACCCGGTCGTGAAGTGCTTAAAATCATTTTCAGCCATTGATTGCCGACCGATGCAGCAACAAGTGCAGCTCTTAAAAGTTTCGTCTCATGCATTGTTAGGGATTTGCGTGCCGCCTGTTCGGTCAGGCCTGATGTTGAAACGGTATTTCATATTGCAAAAAAAAATCTGAAGGACGTGGGTCGCGCCGGGTCCAGATCCGGGCGGCCTGGTGTCGCAGAGACAAGACTAACAGCGTCCTCGTGGAATATAATCGCCGTGGCAGGCGGGGTCGGTCTGTGCGGGTGGCTAGTTGCCTCCGTAGTCTGTACGCAGACGGCGTGGGTTCACCCATTTCGGGGTGTATTAGGGGCTGTCATATTTCAGCTGCCGGACCAGGTGGAGACGTGAAAACATGGAGCCAGCTGTGCGATGCAGGCAAACTCAGTCCCCCCATGGTCCCATCCCATCCCAGTCCTAGTCCCAGTTCCAGTCCCATCCCAGTTCCAGTCCCATCCCAGTCCCAGTCCCATCCCATCCCAGTCCCCAGTCCCATCCCAGTCCCAGTCCCCTCCAGCCCAGTCCCAGTCCCAGTCCCAGTCCCATCCCAGTCCCAGTCCCAGTCCCATCCAGTCCCAGTCCCAGTCCCATCCCAGTCCCATCACATCCCAGTCCCAGTCACACCTCAGTCCCGTGGCTGCGTTCAAATTAGCCGGCAAGCGGCTATTGTCACCTCTTCTGAGACCGATCTCGAATGCATTATGTTGGGCTTAAACTGAAGAGATTTGACCGCGAAGACGACTACGCAAGCGTGGTGCTCTGTTCACTGGTGGTCAATGACTATGTATTTTTGTAATTCCATTTGTACTGGCGTAGGGTGACCCACACGAACGCGTGGTGATTACTGTCTAGAGTCACCATATAAGGTCAAGGCACACACAAGGCCATTACGTGCAAAACGCAGTTACACATGCCAAAAGTAGGCTAATCCTGTGACATCGAATCACGTCCGATCAACAGCCCGCCACTTAGCCCAGGAAAAACACTGTCTGGGTTGCGACTTGATTTCGCGGGTCAGCCCGTTGTAAGCGGCCGCGACTCGGTACCGAAACCGCCTCCTCCCAGGCTCGGCTCTCGGCTTAGGGAGGTGCAACAGCATGTCCCGCCTGGTCGCCTTCCCTCCCATGTCGTGGTTGCCTGGCAGCTCGAGGGCCTGAGACTCAGGCTGCCCATCAGCCAGAGCTCGCTGACTAGGAGGTCCACTAGCTTGTTGTGCAGTGAGCCGAGTTAGTTTCTCGCGCAGGTCCGGTAATGGAACAGCCAAAGGCTTATGTTGCTTTAAGGTGTATTATTTCCTTGCTTAAGTATAAAACTTGTTTTGAACCATTGCCACATGTTGAAAGACAGCATCGGAAGTGCCAGAGAACCAGGCTGGTGACTAAGGTGGTAACGAAAGCCTCCGAAACGCTATGACGCACATTCGCAGGCCGGCCAGAACGCCGTTACGACGGCGGCTTAGCAGTGACGCATGTGCGGCTCATGACACGACCCGGTCGGAGGTCACACCCAGACTCCTCACTGCGCGTTGTTCGAGCATAGTACTGAGAACACTGGCGAAGATATTTGGGAGTCCATGTAGATTCTACGAGTTTCCGAAAGTGACCCGCCGTTTTGTTTGCGTTGGCTTTAAGATAACCCGCGCGGTACCATCGACCTAGCGACTGGATATACTTTTATGCAGGAGAAGAGGCTCCGGAGGTCGTTCTTCCTGCCGTTTTCCAAGATTGAGTGTCACCAGGGTGCTGGCAAATTTCGCCAGCAGCCGCCGCTAGGTCGTTGGAGAAGACGGCGAAGAGCAGTGGTGCGAGAGCCAACCCCTGAAAGACATCCGCTGTTGGGAAGCAGCTATGACGTCACGCCCCATCCCGACGGACCGATCGCATAGAAGAGACACACTCTGAGCGTGCCCGCAGAGATGGGTCGAGAACCAGCGGATCTCAATGGCGCGCAGGCCTCATTTGCAAACTGGTCGCGGTTGATCGCGTCAAATACTTTACCAATGTCCATGAAGCACAGCAGTGAAACCTTTGCTTTATCGGTGCCGTAGCGAGGATGCGGTTGAAGACGAAAACAGCGGGGTTTCCGTCGTGTAGCGATGACGGAAACCGTGCTGGGCGGCTGAGTGGGGACGGTTGTGGGAGAGGTAGAGCTGTAGCTGTCATTAGACAACTCGCTCCACTATATCGATGAAGACTGTGACGAAGGATGTAGGATGTTGATGAAGGAGTCAGATGAGTCACCGGGGCTGTGGATGGTATTGACAAGGGAATGCCTCCGTGAATCATGGATATCGGAGTGAACTATGAAGAAATCGACGATGTCAAAGATGACGACGATGTGAAAGATTGCAAGACATTTGCGGCTTTTCTGTTCAGCCTTTGGCGTTTGGCGCAGTGCTGTTGTCACAGTCGCTAAAACCGTAAACCATAGCAAACTCAGTTAACGCCTTAACTGAAATCGGCCCCTAGAAACTGACACAACATCTGGCCAGACTCACAGCTGATCATTTTCAAGCAATGCCATTTCCGAATTAGTGCGGGATTTTGACATCAGCAGACCTTTGCCAGTTCAATTCTCATGAGTGGTAGACCTTCCGACGCGGTGGTCAAATCAATGTGTCGGATTCCACTAGCCGATTTTTGGCGACATCTACATGACAACATTTGACAATTATCACATCTGCTACGACCTCGTTTGTACAAAAACGCCCAAGATGACCTCCGCCTACCGTTTGCATACAGCTAGATGATCCACCGTCTGCGTCTGTGTCTGCCATCTGTGTCTGTCATTTTTGTCTGTCTGTGTATGTGTCTGCCGTCTCTGACTACCGTGCGTGTCTGCGTCTGCCGTCTATGTCCGTGTCTGTGTCTGCGTTTCCGTCTGTGTCTGTGCCAGCCTTCTGTGTCTGTGTCTGTGTCTGTGTTTGTCATATGTGTGTGTCTGCGTCCATGTCTTCCGTCTGTGCCTGTGTCTCTGCGCCCTCTCACCACCTGTCTGCACCGCCTGTCGCCATCTGCTTTTGTGGCCTGCACGAGCCAGGTGACTGCACTTTTTGTACCTGTGACGTTTTGTGCAACCTGCCGGCCACACCGTCCGCATCCCGTCTTCGTTTCCAGTTAGCCAAACTTCCCGGCCCGGCCACCACGCTGTGTGTTGAGCCGCCACGAGCCCCGGCCCCCCGTCCGGCCGGCTGCTGATGCCGGTGGGGGGGGGGGGGGGGCGGCAGGTGCCTGCCGGCCGTTGGGGACGTGCCGCCGCCGGGCCGGGGACAGGGGGAGGTGGCACCAGATGCCACGCGAGAGAAGCCGGGCGGCACGCGGCCCGGCAGGCGCGCGGCAGCCGCGCACCGCCGGTGCCGTCATTAGACATCGTCACTAGCCGCCGGCCGGCCTCCGACGCTCTCATTGTGCGTGATCGGGCAGTCCTGCGCCGGCGGTCTGCCGTCCCTGGCGCTGTTGTGGCGGCGCGCTGCGCCGGCCGCCGGCCGCCTGTTTGGCGTGATTCTGCACGCTCCCGCGGGGAGAGGCGGTCCCCGTGTTCAGCTGCCGGCCTTGGCTGGCGCCGGGGAGTGAGCGGCCTCCCCCCGCAGCTGGGCCGCTGAAGGACGCGAGCATTGGGAAAAGGGCGGCGCTGCCCAGACGACGAACGCCTGCTTTGCATAATGTGTGATCAATGATCTTGGTGAAGGTCTTAGGCGTGAGCGTCACCAAAGGGTTGGATACCTTTGCGGGATGTCTCATAGATCTTGCGTAACTTCGGGCCGCGTCGGCTGATCATCAGATGCAGCCTGTGAGGCGTGAAGGTCCATGCACACATATTCAGCTTTGGTATGACGAGCCCCTCGGATGCTCAGCTCTCCATGGTAAACCAGTTATGGAACTGAAGGCCTGCAGTACTAGCTGTCAAACGAAAGGCACGGCACGGTGTGCTCGCATATTTTCCTCGCCTGGATTCGATAGACCACGGCGCGGTGTGTGTCTAGCCAACCATCTCTATGAAAACGTAACCGATCGCTCTCGAGATTGTCACGTTCGCGGCTAGGGTACAAACCTCCTGTTGTGTTCTCGCCGCGGTCTTCAAACGTGACCCGTTGTCAAAGCTCCCGAAAAACAATCAGTATTTTGAGGAATATCACTTCCCTCCGGTGAAAGATCAAAGCGGATGAAAGCCAGTGACCTCCGTTCTGGGATGCCCCACCTCTGTGTCGGGCTGACAGGCTTTGTTCAAGCCAGCACCTGTTGTGTTCGCACTTGATGCCGCCTTTGTGCACACCGAACACCGTTCTCTATCGGATCGACACCGCCCTTGATCAGAATCGACACTACCTTGTGTACGCTGACAATGTGCCCAGTCCGTTACCACCTTTGTGATGACGTCATGCCGTCTCTGTGTCAGTTTGACTTGAAATAGGGTTGATGTTGGCCTAAACAATCCTGATCTTACATGGCTACAGCCCGTAGATTGCCCGTTTGTCCGTTAATTCATTCGGCTTGCTGACGCTGCATCTCCCTCGTATTCGCGGCCTCACGCCTGACTCCAGCGCTGCCTGCACCCACCACCGCCTCTTCCCGGGCTTGACTCCGTCCCTGCTTGCACCCACCACTATCTCTCCCCAAGCCTGACACCGCTACTGCCTGCACCCACCAACGCCTTTCCCCGAGCCTGACTTCACCCTTGCCTGCACCCCACCACTACCTCTCCCCGAACCTGACTCCAGCACTGTCTGCACTCGCCACCGCCTTCCCCCAAGCCTGACTCCAACCCGGCCTGCATCCACCACCGCCTCTCCCCGAGGCTGACTCCGTCCCTGCTTGCACCCACTACCACCCTCCCCGAGCCTGACTCCGCTACTGCCTTGCACCTACCACCGCCTCTCCCCGAGCCTGACTCCACCCTTGCCTGCAACCACCACTATCTCTTCCGAACCTGGCTCTAGCACTGCCTTGCACCCACCACCGCCTCTCCCGAGCTTGACTCCGTCCCTGCTTGTACCCACCACCACCTCCCCCCGAGCCTGACTCCGCTACTGCCTGCACCTACCATCGCCTTGCCTCAAGCCTGACTCCGCCCCCCGCGCGTAAAGCCGGGCGTCCGGTCCGTGGTGACACGGGCGGCGCGGCGCCCTGTCATTAGCAGACAGGTCACACACACGCGGCGGTGGCCGGACCGACGCTGGTACCGGGTCCCGCGTCTCTGACCTGTCCATTAGGTCGCCGGAATTACGCTAATTACGCGGGCCGAACGTGGTCCCCGCGCTGGCCGAAAACGCCCGGTCCGCCCCCTGTTTTAGGCGGGTTCAAAGACCGGCGACCACCCGCGAACGCCGACGCGACGGGCCCGGCGCCGCGAGAGCTGACCCCCGCGGCGGGTCACGTGACCCCTGCCTCACCTGTTGAGCTCCCGTCCTGCGGGTACCGAGCGACCTGACCTGGACACCTGACTGACCGACCTCGTCTGGCCACCGCGCCGCCCAGGTCGGCGGGGCAGGAGCAGGGAACCGCGACGCTCCTTATCACCTGATGTGTATGCAGCGCAGGTTTTTAAGGTGAAACCGTTTGTGAAGCATTACTGCTTCACGGAGTCAGCCGTGTTTAGTCTGTTCTGAGGAGCTGGACGTGGCAGTGCTGCGGGAGACCATCGTTGCTACCCAGAATGCACAGCAGCCCCGCTGCTGGCCAGCCGCAGGCCAGCCCGACCTGTTCCAGCTACAGTGGGCATCAAACGAGCATCCAGCGTAATGACCTCGCGCCGGTCTGCATTTGGCGACCTCTGTCTCGGCCGGCGGCAATGAGCAGACGCAGCGTGGCTGAAGCAGGGTGCGAGTCCCACCCCCCGGGCGTGGTCCGCTAGACAAGGGGCACATCTTGTAGATCGCTCTGCGCTTGTTCCGTTCTCCCTTAAAATGGCGGTATAGATTTCACGAAGTCGTCAGTTGATTGCTTAGAGAAAGATATAGGGAGGTCCCTTAAGCGTGAAGGTGGCATTCAGATCACGCACCAACTGAGGGGGCGAAGCATGCGATGCGCCCCAAACCGCGCAGGTGAGAATTATCCTGAGAGAGACCAATGAAACGGGAAATATTGGGGGGACCCCAGTGGAGAAAATATTTATAATTAATCGACGTACTTTACTCCCCAGAGAGTGTCCTAGAAACTGCACAAAGGTGCAGAAGATACTTGGAAATAGCTAAGAAGCCCGCTATGCAGAATACATACCTCCGATACAAAGTGTGCTCTGCTAAAGAGGACCAACGGTTAACATCGCTCTCCGCCTCGCTGCGTGACGCCACCGAGGACCAGTTGACTTGACTATTGCTATTGCACAGGTGTTGTTGCTGTCTTCAGGCTGCACTTTTTGTGTGCACTACGGTCGGGATCGTGGTCAGCACGCCCCTGACGCCGAGCTCAGGGGGGCTGGCCCCAGAGCGGTGCTCTGCACCTCAACATCACCCACAGTGCAATTAAGTGGCTCGCAGGCAAGAACCGATATGAGTTAGGACGTTCTTAATGTGCTCCGCCTCAGCCCCGACGCCACGGATGCGGCCGCCCTTTGTCTCCCGCGCCATCGTCTTTGCAGCTGATGGTATATCTGCTCAGCGGCGTCGTGCTGCGGAACGATGAGATAAGACCTCGCACATCAACCAGGCTTCTTGATAATAGCCTCGGTCCGCATGTGACAGGTCAGGTAAACGCAGACCTTTGAAACGCGCGCGGCAGCGCTCAAAGCAGCGCCCATCGAGGCCTAGACATCAAAGGCGGCACGACGCTGCCAAACAAAGCCGGCCGCCGCCGCGTCTCAACTAATGTCCCTCCTGGCCCGGGAGGCGGCCGGCGGGGGCCTGGGCGGGTCGCGCGACCCGCGCCTCCCGCCCGAGTGTCACCGCCGGCCGGCTGACAAAGCGGCTCTTCCTGCCCGGTCGGCAGGACGGGGGCGGCGCGCTAATTGCGGCGGCGGGTGGGCGGCGGCCGCCGCCCGCCGCCCGGGGTGGGGGGTCGGCCTGGCGGACTTGGGCGCCCCGGCAGGTGAGTGCCGCTCACCTGTCGTCGTGTGCACGGCGATGTTTTTATCTCGGCTGGGCAGCGGCGCACCTGCCGCCGCCGCGCGCTGGCCCAGTTTCTGGTATGCCCGCGTGGCGGCCGGGGCACCAAGGCCGCCGGCCGGCCGGCCGGCGGCGTGCTGCAGACGCCGTGTAATTGGCTGGGCGGCGGCAGGTGACGAGCAGGCGTCTGCAGCGACACTGCTCCTGATGCCGATCTCCCCCGTCCCGGCACCCGTTCCTGGTGCTGACCCCCTCCTGGTGCTGATCTCCCCGCTCGCGGCACCCTCTCCTGGTGCTGACCCTCTCCTGGTGCTGATCTCCCCGCCCGCGGCACCCACTCCTGGTGCTGATCTCCCCCTCCCGACAATCGTTCCTGATGCTGATCTCGCGCTCACACCACCCGCTCCTGGTGCTGATCTAACCCCTCTCAGCAACGGCTCCCCCTTCCGACACGGCTCTTGGTGCTGATCCCCCCCCCCCAGCGTCCGCTCCTGGTGCTGACCCCTCCCCCCTCCCCTTTCCGACACCGGCTCTTGGTGCTGATCCCCCAGCGCCCGCTCCTTGTGCTTTTGCTCTCGGCAGCCGCTCCTGATGCTCATCTTTCCCTCCCGACACACCTGAAGTTGGTGCTCATGCGCAGCCCTCGGCACCACCCGTTCCCGGCGCTTTGTCCCGACGGCTATCGCACCTGGCGGTAGTGTCTCGCTCCAGATACAAATTCTACGTGGCACTGATGTGTGATCGCTCCTTCAGACACCCACCTCCAAAACAGTATGTTTCGATGACTGACACCCATTCGGCCAGGCTAGGTCACAGGGTGACTCTCTTGGGTCGGCAGCCCACTACCGTCTCCTGTGGTTTCTTTGGCGTCTCGGGCTCTCAGCGCTCATCCACCTCTCACGGTCCTTGGAGTTCCCTCGCCGTACCACTGCATGCGCTTCCTGTGAATTTCGCTATTCCGCATGGCTTTCCGCCGCCCACAGCCCCCGTCGCTGCACTATTGCACCACAACTCTTGTTGCGCTTTCATCGTCCCTAATCTCCGGTGACTGTCCGATTATCTGACAGCTGCTGCAGGTGTTCCACCTCCTGCTCGCCCCACTCCTGCGCCTTTTCACGCCTCACGGCTTCTTTGGCTGCTTCACCGTCTCACGGCTCCTACGAGCTCTCTGCCGTATCGCGCCTCCTGTGGCTGCTTCACCGTCTCAATGCTCCTGTGGGCTCTCCACCGTGTCGCGGCTCTTGTGGCTGCTCTACTGTCTCACGGCTCCTGTGGGCTCTCCACCGTGTCGCGGCTCCTGTGGCTGCTCTACTGTCTCACGGCTCCTGTGGGCTCTCCACTGTATTACGGCACCTGTGGCCGTTCTACTGTCTCACGGCTCCTGCGGTTCTCCGCCGTCACTCGGTCTCACGGCTCCTGCGGTTCTCCGCCGTCACTCGGCTCTTGTGGCTGCTCTACTGTCTCACGGCTCCTGTGGGTTCTCCACGGCATCGCGGCTCCTGTGGTTGCTTTACTGTCTCACGGCTCCTGTGGGCTTTCCACCGTCTCTCGGCTCCTGTGGCCGTTCTACTGTCTCGCGGCTCCTGTGGGCTCTCTACCGTATTGCGGCACCTGTGGCCGTTCTACTGTCTCACGGTTCCTGTGGGCTCTCCACCGTATCGCGGCTCCCGTGGCTGCTCTGCTGTCTCACAGCTCCTGTGGACTATCCACCGTATTGCGGCTCCCGTGGCTGCTATGCTGTCTCACAGCTCCTGTGGACTATCCACCGTATTGCGGCTCCCGTGGCTGCTCTACTGTCTCACGGCTCCTGTGGGCTCACCACCGTATCGCGGCTCATGTGGCAGCTCAAATGTCTCACGGCTCTGTAGGCTCACCACCGTATCGCGGGCTCCCGTGGCTGCTCAACTGTCTCGCGGCTCCGGCTGACCACTAGAAACACAAGCTAACAGTCGCGCTGTCCGCTGTCATCTGTCCTCCACCTGACTGCTTATGCAACGCATCTGTGTCATTGTTGGGTGCGGTGCTCCGACATCCGACGTTTGTGTTCTCGTGGCCACTTATGTATCCTCTGACGAGCATTACGCTCTTCTCGTTGGGCAGCGTGGTTTAAGAACTAAATTATTGTTTGACTCCCGTGAGATTTGTTT
>NW_023596545.1:2346500-2397127 GCF_011947565.3 Pollicipes pollicipes
AGTGGTAACGAAAATGCTGCTGTAATTGCGACATTAAAGATGAACGTTTATGTCGCGGCTCTGACGGAATGGCGGCTAATGCCGCCGCGGCCTCCGCTCCAGTTCCAGAAGGACATCGTGACGGAGGTGACCGAGGCCGTCAAGGCGGAGATCCAGGCATCGCCGGCTGCCGAGATGACCTGCGCGTGTCCATGCGCGCTGGCAGACTCGTCGACCGCGGTGAGTGCTCGACCTGACCCCGGCCAGCTCACCCTGTGACTCCTCGCGCCTTCCTGTGCCCCGCGTGTTCGCTCGCCGTTCCATTCGCACCGGAGGAAGTGCCTTCCGCAAAGCCGATTGAAGACCGAGCTGTGTCATCGTGCGGTTGTTCTCCAGCCGTGTCGCCACCCGTTCGCGCCGCTGATGCGCTCACATGCAGCGTGTGCGCTTGTTTGCAGTCGCTGGGGCCGGGCTCGCGCGTGAGCCCGTCGCCGTCCAGCCGCACGGCGAGCCCCGCCCCGCCGCTGGCGGCGCGGGAACCGCGCCTCGCAGACCTCCCCGCCGCCGCCGGCCAGCGACAAGTGCTGGGTGTCGGAGCCGGCGCTGGCCGCCGCGCCGGCCGCCGCTGCCGGTGGCGGGCCGCCGGTCGACGAGTTCGGCCTGTTCTCGGTTTCGGCAACGGCGCCGGCTGCCGCCCCGCTCTCCGGCAAGTTCTGGTCGTCGGCGACGGCCGTCGACGGCGACGGCGGGTCCAACGTCGGCCGCAACGTGTCGAACGTGCACACGGGCAAGACGGTGTTCAGCGCCGGCGGCCGCTCGGTGGTGACGAGCCGCGCCCGGGCGCCGCCGGCGGGCCTCGCCCGGGCGCCGTCGGCGCCGCTGCTGCCGCCGGTCGGCCGGCCCCAGCCCCGGCCGCGCCGCTGCCACACCGACGTGGATGACGCCGACTACCATGCATGCTGGTGATGGTGGAGCACTCGGCCGCCGAGCTGGATCCGGAGCCGGAGGAGAAGCAGAGGAGCCGGAGCAGCCGGAGCAGGAGACACTGCCGAAGGAGCCGCAGCACCAGCCGACACTGGCACGGAGCAGCAGCAGCAGCAACAGCAGCCGCCAGCACAAGAGCAGCAACAGCCGCAGCGGCAGTCAAGCTTTGATCAGCTGCTGCACCAGCTTTCCCAGCGCCGCCGCCACGCAGCACAGGCAGCCGCAGCTGCAGCAACAGCCGCAGTCCAGCCCGGAGCAGACGCAGCAGCGGTCTCAAGCCGCCGTCGACGAACCGGTAAGCGGTTTGGCTGTTGGCGGTCCGGGGTGTGGCGCGATCACACGGATTGGGCGACACGGCACTTGTCGTCAGGCCATACTGTGCTGAGCCATGGGGCTACACGGCACTTGTCGTCAGGCCATACTGTGCTGAGCCATGGGGCTACACGGCACTTGTCAGGCGATACTGTGCTGAGCCATGGGGCGACACGACACTTGTCGTCAGGCTTTGCTGGCCACAGACTGCCCTCTGTCGATTTCGTATAGTAGACCCTGGGCCGTGCACAGTTGCCGTTCTTGTCCTCCCATGCTATGTTCTCACATATCACGGTATGATCGCGCGGGCCGTGTCCTTCATCCGCGGGCGCCGGGAACCGCTCCCGGCCGGCGGCGCGCTGGCTGCGCTCACGGCTCTGAGCGACAGGGCCCCTACCCGACAGGAACCGGAGACGGCTGGCCCGCCGAGAACGGACGACGACTACGTGACGGTGAACGGGCAGCCGGTTCAGCCCTCTCGGAGGACGACTTCTGACTTCCCGACATCGTAATCATCCGTCCCGGACGGCGCGGAGCGCTTCGAGATGGTCGAGGAAGAGGACGAGGAGGAGGAAAGGAAGAGGAGCAGGGCGGACTGCTGGATTCGGTGCTGGGAGGCTCGCGGCGACGGAAAGGTGCGAGAGCGACATGGGTTCTGTCAGGGGCTGGTGACTCGCAACATGGCCTTTGATACTTTCGATCTTTAAAAAGCCTCAGACGTGGAAAATGAGACTGAACATTTCAGCATCGATGGGTCGTTTCCACGCTTACGTCACCCAAACAGAGTGGAAGTGAGCCTGGGCTTCGACTTTCTGCGCATGACGTCTGAGGCTACGTGCTCGTAAAGGCCACTAAGGATTGAGAGATCAGTAGGTGCTGGCGAGCACTTTCTTCGCAACAACAGTGTCTCGGAAAACTTGTAAAAACTGTGTACACGCAAACTGCGTAAGACAGACGCTTTGCGTCTCTGCGGGAAGAGGCTCAAGCGTACATCACTATTGTCGCAATAAAAAAGTCGTGTTGCCTACCGCTCAACTTCAGGAAAGCTCGCTTGTGTTAGAAAGTACTACTGTGCGCCTCATGTGTAGAAACTGTCGCTGTCTTATTTCAGACGCCTGAAAGTTATGCCGTTCGGCACAAACTCCAAACCAGCACATTCTGGATTGTAACTGGTCAGTGGATGGTACTTTTGATTGTTTTACTGCTGAAACCAGAGCCGGAGAGCGTGCTTTGCCCTTCTATGCTGCTTTGCTTAAAGCAGACTTTTGTGCACAAACGCTAGGAAGCTGCTCACCATCACGATCTGTTTCGTAACTGGAAATTGTGAAGTGCCTTTTCTTGTGCATACCCGAACGCTTTTTTCATTGTTGCGTCCTAACGCGGCCGCGACCATTGTCTCCTCATGTTGTCTGGTGTCAATGACACTTGTGTGGGGGGGGGGGGGGTTGAAAGGGGCCCGTCCCACTGGGAGCGGCGCGCTTGGTGCCGTTCGTCCGTGGCGCCCGCTCGCTCGCTCACCCCTCCGTGACGCGCCCGCACAGGTGACGCCGGTCGCGCCGGCCGGCGACGCGCTGGTGGCTTCGGCGCTGTCCGACAAATGGTGTGACGCGGCCGTCTCGCTCGGTGAGTGACGCTGAGTCCTCGGGACAGGGGCGGTGCGACGCGCCGCTCCGGCAGCGAGGGAGCCAGCGCCCGACACTCGACCTGGGCCTGGTCCAGATCAGGGCTCGGCCGGACTGATGGGCTCCACGGGTCTGGCCTGCTCTCCGTCTGGTCGTGGAGCCTGGATTGTCGTCGGCGTGCGAGCCAGGATGGATTGCTCGGAATGGGCGTAGCTGTTTTGGCACTGCCCTCCGGTCGTCACTAGCCGCGAGGGCTGCCGTTGCGAGTGTTGTGTGCCAGCTCGGTACGAAAGGCGAACATCTTACGCTTTCTGAAGACTTGCAGTAATTTTTTGTCGTCTGCCATTTTTTTTCGGGCTTCACATAACCGTTCCATGCGACGCCTAGCCGCCGCAGCCCCCCTCCCAGCCTCGGTGGCGCCTGTCACCGCGCGCCTATCCCCGACAGAGGCCTCCTCGGAGCTGGACGCCCGCAGCTGGGTGGCCGCCGAGCTGCCGGAGGACGCCGACGCGCGCCGTGACTCGAGCCCGCAGCGCTCACACTGTGAGAGCGCGCCGGCCGCCTGCCCGCTGGAGCTGAGCGCGCCGGCCCGCGCTGCCGTCGGCGCACACCGTCTCGCTGCCGCTGCCGGCGCCGGCGGCGGCCGAGGCCGAGCCGCTGTGCGGGCCGCGACGACCCGCTGTCGGCGCTTGCCGGCGGCCGTGCGCCGCGGCCTGGCCGACAGCCTGCAGCGACTGCCGGAGCCGCTGGCAGCGCGAGCTGGCGCTCCAGCTGACCGGCCGCCGCTGCGCCGAGGTACGCCGACGCCGCGCCGCGCCGAGACAGCCGCCGTGCGGCCGGTGGCGGGTTGCGGTGTGGGCGGCGTCTGTGGGTGTCTGGGTGTGAGCGGCGTCTGTGGGTGTCTGGGTGTGAGCGGCGTCTGTGGGTGTCTGGGTGTGAGCGGCGTCTGCGAGTGTCTGGGTGTGAGCGGCGTCTGCGGGTGTCTGGGTGTGAACGGCGTCTGTGGGTGTCGGAGTTTCAGCTGCCAGACGTCGTGCGTGCCGTGGGTCGGTCTCGGCCTCCGTGTCATATTGTCGGGGCGCTGGCGTCGGACGCTCTCCTGTCCGCCCGGTATGTGGTCGGACCGCGGCCGTCATGCGTCTGCCGCCTGTGTCGCCCTGCCCTCCGACGACAGCGGCCTGCCGGCAGGTGTTCTGGGAGCAGTTGGGCGAGATGGCTGCCGCGTCTGGCCGCAGCCGACCGCACGAGCTGCTGCTGGATCAGGCGCAGCGGCCGGGCGGCGTCGGCCTGCTCGCCGACTCGCTGCACGGCCTGCTGCAGGAGCTGAAGATGTCGGCCGCCTCCAGCTCCGAGCTGGACGGTCTGGGTGCGCAGGCCGTGAAGCACACGGTCCTCCTGCTGCGCGGCGCGCTCCGCTTTGAGGAGGAAGAGGACCAGCGGGAGCGGCCGGCTGCCGAGGCGGCCGCGGAGGAGGCGCCCGAAGAGACGGCGTCGGCGCCGCAGTCGGCGACGGCCCAGCAGGAGGAGACGTCCGGGGAGCCGGCCGCTCAGCCGCCGTCGCAGGAGCCGGCGCCCGAGGAGCCGCTGCAGGCGCCCGAGGAGCCGCTGCCGGCGCCGGAGGCCGACGGCGCGGCGCCACCGTCGCTGGGCCGGTCCCGTCTCAGCGCCCTCCTGCCAGAGTGGGTGCTCAACCTGCTGCGCTACCAACACGAGCGGGGCTCGCAGGAGGCGGTGCCGACGGAGGCCGAGGCCATGGTACGTGACACCGCGGCCCGCTCGGGGCATGGCCGTCTGGCGTCGGGTGTCAGTCACCTGCTGGACGGCGATGCTGGGCGCGGCCTCAGACCGTCGCACGGACAGCTTGTTTTTTGATGTGCGAATTCATCGTTGTAGTAAGGTGTCGAAGGGCGCTGATGTTGGGACCATGCTCCTTTCCGTGTTTTGTTCCAGTATTGTGGGCTCAAAGTTCTTTATCGGCTTTACGAGCTTGACCGTAGCTTGGTGGTCGCCGACTCAACATAACTTTTGAACTCAGGTTCAAAAACTAGAAGCTGAAGGCTTTGCTGGCTTTTGCTCTGACATCGCAACTGCCTTGGATGGCGTTTCCTCATTGTGGTGTGTGTCTGGAGCCGCACAGCCGTGACGTGTACTGATGAGTGTTCTGACTGACGCTTTCGTCGGAAGAAGCCGCGTGATCACCAGCGGATGGACTTATGGCGCTACCGAAAGTACCAGGCTGCGTCTCTGATGGGGGATACGCTGCTAACCTGCCCTGTGTGCCGCCAGATCATCTCGCGCCTCGTGGACATGGGTTTTTCGGATATCGTCCAGATCCGCGCCCTGTACTGCCAGTACGGCGACGACTGCAACGCCATCGCCTCCCACCTGCTGGACCGCTCCGTGTAGGCGGGCGTCACTGAAGCTGCGTGCCGGCCCTGCTGGTTCCGTTGGCTGCTCTTCGCTTGCGGCGGTGGCGGAGCGTTGGGTGCTGGCGTGGGGCAGTCCTCGGACCGGCGGCGGCACAGGAGCGAGCGGCGCGCCCGCCGTACGGTGGTTCGCGCCGGCGCCGCCAGAGGCGCGCCAGGCGAGGTGTAGGTGGCGCTGCGGCTGTGTATGAGGACGAGTCAACGGCTGCGTTGAACACTGATCAGCGTCTGCGAGTGAAGACGAATCAACGGCCGCGTTGATCACTGATCAGCAGCTGCCATTGAGGACGAATCAACGGCTGCGTTGAACACTGATCAGCGTCTGCGTGTGAGGACGGATCAACGGTTGCGTTGAACACTGATTAGCGTCTGCGTGTGAAGACGAATCAACGGCTGCGTTGGACACTGATCGGCGTCTGCGTGTGAGGACGAATCAGCGGCTGCGTTGAACGCTGATCAGCGTCTGCGTGTGAGGACGAATCAACGGCTGCGTTGGACACTGATCAGCGGCTGTGTGTGAGGACGAATCAACGGCTGCGTTGGACACTGATCGGCGTCTGCGTGTGAGGACGAGTCAGCGGCTGCGTTGAACGCTGATCAGCGTCTGTGTGTGAGGACGAATCAACGGCTGCTTTGGACACTGATCGGCGTCTGCGTGTGAGGACGAATCAGCGGCTGCGTTGAACGCTGATCAGCGTCTGCGTGTGAGGACGAATCAACGGCTGCGTTGGACACTGATCGGCGTCTGCGTGTGAGGACGAATCAACGGCTGCGAGCCGGGAGCCTTATTTTAGACGTGGCACCCCGCAGTCTGCCCGCTTTGCACCAGTAAGGGTGCGACAGTTGGCGCCGATGAATGTGAAATTTCCGAGTGTCATGCCTATAGACCGGAATTGCTTTAATTTGCCGATTGGGGCTGTGCGTACGGGGCGTTAAGATGGGCTTATTACCTTGGTTGTGGCGGGAAGGTGGCGCCGGTGCAGCTTTCACCGGTGGAGCTCCGCCCAGTTGCGGAGCAGCTGGAATGGGGTTTGGCGGTTACGCGTGGACTGTTTTATCCCCGTAGCGCAGATGGTGCGGACAAGGGTACCGCAGACAGCGTGTGAAGCTTCAGGTGGCGGCCGTCTCCCGCGCGTTCGGCGCCCTTCGCCCTGCGCGAGCCGCTGGCGCGTGTGCGTCGCTGGATTTCGTCGGTGTGGTGTGAGCTGAAGGCTGACACGCGGACCCATCACGCCTTTCGCCACCTGTGAGCGCTGTTTGTCGCACGTATCGCTGTTGCCGCGTATCCGGTCGTTGCAGTCCGCTTGTAAACAGTTACAGCGTAGATATACTGGCACAGACGCCGCAGCGTGGTGTGGACAGATCGGTCATCTATTCTGGACAGTTCGGTAGACGTGGCGTTCCTTTTATCCATATTCATAGAAACCTAGCGACTAACACCGAGAGCGCCGCCGCGGCAAGCACCCCGCTGGCGCGTATATTTTACCGACGCGCACCCCGCTTGTCAGCAGCCGACCGGCGCGAGGCGAGATTTTCGCGGAGATGTGTAGCCCGGTTGCCGGCCTGGGCTGCTGCGCAGGCCGGGGGACCGCACCGGACCCGCGGCCGGCCCGTGCTGGACACGCCCCCGACGGAGCAGTCGGTGGAGCGAGCGCGACGCAAATCGTGTGGTCTCAGTCAATAAATACAGAACGCACCCAGCCGGCGTGTTCGGGGAGGAGTGGGGTACTCCTCGGATGTCGTCCTGGAGGAATGGCTGCCACTTCAGGCGAGTGGACTTCCTTCTGCTGCGTAGCACGGAAGCTGGGAATATGTGTTAGGCTCATTCCAGCAGCGTCCCAGCAGTTTATCCCGCTGGTTGGACATCGTGGCACCTTAGCGGGCTCGGATAAACACCCAAAAAATGCAGGAGGAAGCCTTGTCAGACATGTCATTTTCGGCAGCGATGCACGGCAAGGTTTTGTGGACATGCTGCCCAATTTCTGAGACCGTGCGTTGTGCGCTCTTTACTCAGCGTCGGGTCACATCGCAGCAGTCTAAAGACGAAGTCAAATGAGATTCTAATGGAAGGCGGCACGGTTTCTGCGGGGAGTTAGTCCAGGGTGCTGGACATTTCACGATGCCTTCTGCTGATGAAGCAGTGCCCAAGCGGACACCTGAAAGAACTTCATGTATTCCGACGGCTCGTCTACGTTCCATTGACCGTTCTAGGTCTTCGATGGAGCCTGAGGCAACTGCTAAGCGTCGCGCTGAGTGTCCAGGTCTCGGTCAGCATGGTCGGTGATATGTGGTGTGGGCTGATGCTGCAGCCTCGCGTGTGTTGGAGACGCTGGGTGAGAATCCTGGAATACGGCGGGGGCAAATCCGGCCGGACTTGGCCCGGGGCTCTTAATAATGGCATGGTTGCATGGTGTTTCCAATTCCTCGTGATGAGTATTTTTGCGTTCATGTATTTAGTTCAGTCGGATATATATATATATATATATATATATATATATATATATATATATACTTCAATATATATATTTACTTCAATTTTAATTATATTTCTGATAATACTTTTTTCTTTTCATTCTACTTCATTCGGGCTTATTCATCGTTACCGATGTAGTCATTTCTCAAGCAAGTACGCCTACACCCTGGACCACTACCTACAAAGCGAGTGGCGTTAACACATAACCCGCTCTTTAGGCGGATCACCTGTTCACCCCATGCGTGGTTGTGTGGTTGAATATCCATACGTTATGTCGACTGTCAACTCATGCTGAAACATCCACTTCAACTCATTGTGCATGTCAGGGCGGCACTAATATCTCAAGAAACGGGGCTCGCCGCTTTCCCTTGATTTAAGCTTTTTCCATGTACCACCTGATTTTAAGAGAAGTGAAAGCCCATATCCTCCTTCCTTATTAACTTATAGGTGCGCAGAGGCTTTTGTTCTTTGTTGGTTTCGTGAAATATTTTAAATGCCCCCGATCAAAGCTGCCACTAGGCGTAGAATCTACGTAGTCATTTTATGAACAACGCATTGCTTAGACCTCAATATAATGCATGGAATTGGCATAGCTTAGGCCACGAATTGGGCTCGTGCACCTCCGTGGCGCGTTACCCCAGGCAGATTTGGGGAGTAGACGCATGATCTATTATGCTCAAAAATTACATAGCAGCGCTATGTAATTTTGACTCAGCTGGCCGCTTTCCGGACTTGATAAAGGCACCTTGAACCATAACATGATTCCGTCAGAGTCGATTTTGGCGACAAAAACAGGTCATTTTCTAACGTTTACAGACTAGATTCCAATATATGCAAAGCTCATTTGTATGTACCACACGGAGCCATATGTAATGCTCTGCCGGACATGCGGGCTCTCAGAGCAGGAACATCTGGGTTGAGCTGGCTTGGCCCGGTCTGAAAAGCGTGCCTGCCAGTGTATTCATGCATCTGTGAGTGCATTCATGTGGTTAGATACCTGGGCAGATGATCCCACTAGTGAATCTCACATATTGCCTTTGCCGTGTGCTGCCAGGTGAGACCATTATCCTGCCTTTTGTGTGTTGTCAGTTTGTCTGACAGACTGGGTGTGCCTCTGGTTTGGCCAGCTGCCCTTCTGCCGATGTTCATGCGATTGGCCAGCTGACTGCCTTGACGTTGACTGCATCGCTGCTTATCCAGACACACCGTCATCTCTCCGTAGTCGAATGACGCCGGCTGCGCATGAGGATTCGTGTTTGTTCCGGAAGGGCGTACTTTCTCCGCAGGTCCTCTGTGACAGCCTGACATGCTCACCAACAAATAGGGCATTTGCCGGTGACGCTGGTCGCTGCCAGAAGGATACTGTCAATTATTCCGTGTCTAGTCGGTTGTCCCCACTAGGGCGCTTCAAGACGTCCCACAGGTGCCCGAAAATGACTGGGTTTCTGACTGGGGAATGAGTACTGGGCGTACGGGTTTCAACCACCGCTGGAGGGGTCACGGCCCGAAAAACTCCCCTATTGACTGCTGGCGCTACTTGAAAGATCGGAAAATTATTAACTTTATCCAGCCTGCAAGCTTGTTTGGTCTCAACGCCTGCCTTCCGATTCACCCACTCGTGGCGGGGTGGATTCGAGTCGGTTTTGGCAATCGTAATTTTCCCTGACTGGGACGGTCTGCGGCTGGTGGCACGTGTGCGGCCGCGCGGGACGGAGGTGCCCGACGCGTAGAGGCACGAGAGCCGCACGAGCTGTGCAGCACGAGACGTATTGTTACCGGCGCTGACGGCGGCGGCGGCGGCCGCCCGCGTGGCGCGAAGAAGCACGGACGAGGGTCGGCTGCTTAGTCCTGTCGATTCTGTAACGTTTGGTTATACCGTCGTACTGTACCGTGGCATTTAGTATTCGAATTATAATTCAAATATATGGCACCGGCTGACCTAGAGGTCAGGTGGCGTCAGAGGCCCGAATGGACCATGCCGAGCTGCGGCGGCGCGCTAAGTTTTCATTGCAAACTTACGTCGTTGAACTGTGATTCTACAACCGGCGGGTGATGGCGGGACTCACGCAACAAACGCTGCTTAACTCGGGCTACAATCGCATAAATTCATCGAATCGAAATGTCCGGACTTACCAATTTCGAAAAACCACCCGCGCTGACCCGGTCGTGAAGTGCTAAAAATCATTTTCAGCCATTGATTGCCGACCGATGCAGCAACAAGTGCAGCTCTTAAAAGTTTCGTCTCATGCATTGTTAGGGATTTGCGTGCCGCCTGTTCGGTCAGGCCTGATGTTGAAACGGTATTTCATATCGCAAAAAAGTCTGAAGGACGTGGGTCGCGCCGGGTCCAGATCCAGACGGCCTGGTGTCGCAGAGACACAAGACTAACAGCGTCCTCGTGGAATATAATCGCCGTGGCAGGCGGGGGCGGTCTGTGCGGTTGGCTATTTGCCTCCGTAGTCTCTACGCAGACGGCGTAGGTCCACCCATTTCGGGGTGCATTAGGGGCTGTCATATTTCAGCTGCCAGAGTAGGTGGAGATGTGAAGACATGGAGCCAGCTGTGCGGTGCAGGCGAACTCAGTTCCCCCATGGTCCCATCCCATCCCATCCCAGTCCCATCCCAGTGCCAGTCCCATCCCAGTCCCAGTCCCATCCCATTCCCAGTCCCAGTCCCATCCCAGTCCCAGTCCCATCCCATTCCCAGTCCCAGTCCCAGTCCCATCCCAGTCCCAGTCCCAGTCCCAGTCCCCCAGTCCCAGTCCCAGTCCCATCCCAGTCCCATCACATCCCAGTCCCAGTCCCACCTCAGCCCCGTGGCTGTGTTCAAATTAGCCGGAAAGCGGCTATTGTCACCTCTTTTAAGACCTATCTCGAATGCATTACGCTGGGCTTAAACTGAAGAGATTTGACCACGACGACTGCGCAAGCGTGGTGCTCTGTTCACTGGTGGTCAATGACTATAGCTGTAATTGTACTTGTACTGGTGTAGGGTGACCCACACGAACACGTCGTGATTACTGTCTAGAGTCACCATATGAGGTCAAGGCACACACAAGACCATTACGTGAAAAACGCAGTTACACATGCCAAAGGTAGGCTAATCCTGTCACATTAAATCGCGTCCGATCAACAGCCCGCCACTTAGCCCGGGAAAAACACTGCCTGGGTTGCGACTTGATTTCGCGCGTCAGCCCGTTGTCAGTGGCCGCGTCTCGGCACGGAAACCGCCTCCTCCCAGGCTCGGCTCTCGGCTTAGAGAGGTGCAACAGCATGTCCCGCCTGGTCGCCCTCCCTCCCATGTCGTGGTTGCCTGGCAGCTCGAGGGCCTGAGGCTCAGGCTGCCCATCAGCCAGAGCTCGCTGACTAGGAGGTCCACTAGCTTGTTGTGCGGTGGGCCACCCTTGCTTCTCGCGCAGGTCCGGTAATAGAACAGCCAAAGGCTTATGTTGCTTTAAGGTGCATTATTTCCTTGCTTACGTATAAAACTTGTTTTGAACCATTGCCACATGTTGAAAGACAGCATCGGAAGTGCCAGAGAACCAGGCTGGTGACTAAGGTGGTAACGAAAGCCTCCGAAACGCTGTGACGCACATTGACAGGCCGGCCAGAACGCTGTTACGACAGTGACGGCGTGCGGGTCATGCAGCAGTGTTTCGGCGTGTTTCAGCAGTGACGCATGTGCGGCTCATGACACGACCCGGTCGGAGGTCACACCCAGACTCTTCACTGTGTGTTGTTCTAGCATAGTACTGAGAAAACTGGCGAGGATATTTGGGAGTCTATGTAGATTCCACGAGTTTCCGAAAGTGACCCGCCGTTTTGTCTGCGTTGGCTTTAAGACAACTTGCGCGGTACCATCGACCTAGCGACTGGATATACTTTGTACGCAGGAGATGAGCGCCCGGGGGTCGTTCTTCCTGCCGCTTACCAAGACTGGGTGTCACCAGGGTGCTGGCAAGTTTCGACAGCAGCCGCAGCTAAGTCGTTGGAGAAGATGGCGAAGAGCAGTGGTGCGAGAGCCAACCCCTGGAAGACACCCATGCTGTTGGGAAGCAGCCGTGACGTCACGCCCCATCCCGACCGACCCATCGCATAGAAGAGACACATTCTGAGCGTGCCCGCAGAGATGGGTCGAGAACCAGTGGATCTCAATGTCGCGCAGGCCTAATTTGCGAATCGGTCATGGTTGATCGCGTCAGATACTTTACCAATGTCAATTAAGCGCAGCAGTGAAACCTTCGCTTTATCGGTGCCGTAGCGAGGATGCGGTTGAAGACGAAAACAGCGGGGTTTCCGTCGTGTAGCGATGACGGAAACCGTGCTGGGCGGCTGAGTGGGGACGGTTGTGGGAGAGGTAGAGCTGTAGCTGTCATTAGACAACTCGCTCCACTATATCGATGAAGACTGTGACGAAGGATGTAGGATGTTGATGAAGGAGTCAGATGAGTCACCGGGGCTGTGGATGGTATTGACAAGGGAATGCCTCCGTGAATCATGGATATCGGAGTGAACTATGAAGAAATCGACGATGTCAAAGATGACGACGATGTGAAAGATTGCAAGACATTTGCGGCTTTTCTGTTCAGCCTTTGGCGTTTGGCGCAGTGCTGTTGTCACAGTCGCTAAAACCGTAAACCATAGCAAACTCAGTTAACGCCTTAACTGAAATCGGCCCCTAGAAACTGACACAACATCTGGCCAGACTCACAGCTGATCATTTTCAAGCAATGCCATTTCCGAATTAGTGCGGGATTTTGACATCAGCAGACCTTTGCCAGTTCAATTCTCATGAGTGGTAGACCTTCCGACGCGGTGGTCAAATCAATGTGTCGGATTCCACTAGCCGATTTTTGGCGACATCTACATGACAACATTTGACAATGATCACATCTGCTACGACCTCGTTTGTACAAAAACGCCCAAGATGACCTCCGCCTACCGTTTGCATACAGCTAGATGATCCACCGTCTGCGTCTGTGTCTGCCATCTGTGTCTGTCATTTTTGTCTGTCTGTGTATGTGTCTGCCGTCTCTGACTACCGTGCGTGTCTGCGTCTGCCGTCTATGTCCGTGTCTGTGTCTGCGTTTCCGTCTGTGTCTGTGCCAGCCTTCTGTGTCTGTGTCTGTGTCTGTGTTTGTCATATGTGTGTGTCTGCGTCCATGTCTTCCGTCTGTGCCTGTGTCTCTGCGCCCTCTCACCACCTGTCTGCACCGCCTGTCGCCATCTGCTTTTGTGGCCTGCACGAGCCAGGTGACTGCACTTTTTGTACCTGTGACGTTTTGTGCAACCTGCCGGCCACACCGTCCGCATCCCGTCTTCGTTTCCAGTTAGCCAAACTTCCCGGCCCGGCCACCACGCTGTGTGTTGAGCCGCCACGAGCCCCGGCCCCCCGTCCGGCCGGCTGCCGATGCCGGTGGGGGGGGGGGGGGGGGCGGCAGGTGCCTGCCGGCCGTTGGGGACGTGCCGCCGCCGGGCCGGGGACAGGGGGAGGTGGCACCAGATGCCACGCGAGAGAAGCCGGGCCGCGTGCCGCCCGGCAGGCGCGCGGCAGCCGCGCACCGCCGGTGCCGTCATTAGACATCGTCACTAGCCGCCGGCCGGCCTCCGACGCTCTCATTGTGCGTGATCGGGCAGTCCTGCGCCGGCGGTCTGCCGTCCCTGGCGCTGTTGTGGCGGCGCGCTGCGCCGGCCGCCGGCCGCCTGTTTGGCGTGATTCTGCACGCTCCCGCGGGGAGAGGCGGTCCCCGTGTTCAGCTGCCGGCCTTGGCTGGCGCCGGGGAGTGAGCGGCCTCCCCCCGCAGCTGGGCCGCTGAAGGACGCGAGCATTGGGAAAAGGGCGGCGCTGCCCAGACGACGAACGCCTGCTTTGCATAATGTGTGATCAATGATCTTGGTGAAGGTCTTAGGCGTGAGCGTCACCAAAGGGTTGGATACCTTTGCGGGATGTCTCATAGATCTTGCGTAACTTCGGGCCGCGTCGGCTGATCATCAGATGCAGCCTGTGAGGCGTGAAGGTCCATGCACACATATTCAGCTTTGGTATGACGAGCCCCTCGGATGCTCAGCTCTCCATGGTAAACCAGTTATGGAACTGAAGGCCTGCAGTACTAGCTGTCAAACGAAAGGCACGGCACGGTGTGCTCGCATATTTTCCTCGCCTGGATTCGATAGACCACGGCGCGGTGTGTGTCTAGCCAACCATCTCTATGAAAACGTAACCGATCGCTCTCGAGATTGTCACGTTCACGGCTAGGGTACAAACCTCCTGTTGTGTTCTCGCCGCGGTCTTCAAACGTGACCCGTTGTCAAAGCTCCCGAAAAACAATCAGTATTTTGAGGAATATCACTTCCCTCCGGTGAAAGATCAAAGCGGATGAAAGCCAGTGACCTCCGTTCTGGGATGCCCCACCTCTGTGTCGGGCTGACAGGCTTTGTTCAAGCCAGCACCTGTTGTGTTCGCACTTGATGCCGCCTTTGTGCACACCGAACACCGTTCTCTATCGGATCGACACCGCCCTTGATCAGAATCGACACTACCTTGTGTACGCTGACAATGTGCCCAGTCCGTTACCACCTTTGTGATGATGTCATGCCGTCTCTGTGTCAGTTTGACTTGAAATAGGGTTGATGTTGGCCTAAACAATCCTGATCTTACATGGCTACAGCCCGTAGATTGCCCGTTTGTCCGTTAATTCATTCGGCTTGCTGACGCTGCATCTCCCTCGTATTCGCGGCCTCACGCCTGACTCCAGCGCTGCCTGCACCCACCACCGCCTCTTCCCGGGCTTGACTCCGTCCCTGCTTGCACCCACCACTATCTCTCCCCAAGCCTGACACCGCTACTGCCTGCACCCACCAACGCCTTTCCCCGAGCCTGACTTCACCCTTGCCTGCACCCACCACTACCTCTCCCCGAACCTGACTCCAGCACTGTCTGCACTCGCCACCGCCTTCCCCCAAGCCTGACTCCAACCCGGCCTGCATCCACCACCGCCTCTCCCCGAGGCTGACTCCGTCCCTGCTTGCACCCACTACCACCTCCCCGAGCCTGACTCCGCTACTGCCTTGCACCTACCACCGCCTCTCCCCGAGCCTGACTCCACCCTTGCCTGCAACCACCACTATCTCTTCCCGAACCTGGCTCTAGCACTGCCTGCACCCACCACCGCCTCTCCCCGAGCTTGACTCCGTCCCTGCTTGTACCCACCACCACCTCCCCCGAGCCTGACTCCGCTACTGCCTGCACCTACCATCGCCTTGCCTCAAGCCTGACTCCGCCCCCGCGCGTAAAGCCGGGCGTCCGGTCCGTGGTGACACGGGCGGCGCGGCGCCCTGTCATTAGCAGACAGGTCACACACACGCGGCGGTGGCCGGACCGACGCTGGTACCGGGTCCCGCGTCTCTGACCTGTCCATTAGGTCGCCGGAATTACGCTAATTACGCGGGCCGAACGTGGTCCCCGCGCTGGCCGAAAACGCCCGGTCCGCCCCCTGTTTTAGGCGGGTTCAAAGACCGGCGACCACCCGCGAACGCCGACGCGACGGGCCCGGCGCCGCGAGAGCTGACCCCCGCGGCGGGTCACGTGACCCCTGCCTCACCTGTTGAGCTCCCGTCCTGCGGGGTACCGAGCGACCTGACCTGGACACCTGACTGACCGACCTCGTCTGGCCACCGCGCCGCCCAGGTCGGCGGGGCAGGAGCAGGGAACCGCGACGCTCCTTATCACCTGATGTGTATGCAGCGCAGGTTTTAAGGTGAAACCGTTTGTGAAGCATTACTGCTTCACGGAGTCAGCCGTGTTTAGTCTGTTCTGAGGAGCTGGACGTGGCAGTGCTGCGGGAGACCATCGTTGCTACCCAGAATGCACAGCAGCCCCGCTGCTGGCCAGCCGCAGGCCAGCCCGACCTGTTCCAGCTACAGTGGGCATCAAACGAGCATCCAGCGTAATGACCTCGCGCCGGTCTGCATTTGGCGACCTCTGTCTCGGCCGGCGGCAATGAGCAGACGCAGCGTGGCTGAAGCAGGGTGCGAGTCCCACCCCCGGGCGTGGTCCGCTAGACAAGGGGCACATCTTTGTAGATCGCTCTGCGCTTGTTCCGTTCTCCCTTAAAATGGCGGTATAGATTTCACGAAGTCGTCAGTTGATTGCTTAGAGAAAGATATAGGGAGGTCCCTTAAGCGTGAAGGTGGCATTCAGATCACGCACCAACTGAGGGGGCGAAGCATGCGATGCGCCCCAAACCGCGCAGGTGAGAATTATCCTGAGAGAGACCAATGAAACGAGAAATATTGGGGGGACCCCAGTGGAGAAAATATTTATAATTAATCGACGTACTTTACTCCCCAGAGAGTGTCCTAGAAACTGCACAAAGGTGCAGAAGATACTTGGAAATAGCTAAGAAGCCCGCTATGCAGAATACATACCTCCGATACAAAGTGTGCTCTGCTAAAGAGGACCAACGGTTAACATCGCTCTCCGCCTCGCTGCGTGACGCCACCGAGGACCAGTTGACTTGACTATTGCTATTGCACAGGTGTTGTTGCTGTCTTCAGGCTGCACTTTTTGTGTGCACTACGGTCGGGATCGTGGTCAGCACGCCCCTGACGCCGAGCTCAGGGGGGCTGGCCCCAGAGCGGTGCCTCTGCACCTCAACATCACCCACAGTGCAATTAAGTGGCTCGCAGGCAGAACCGATATGAGTTAGACGTTCTTAATGTGCTCCGCCTCAGCCCCGACGCCACGGATGCGGCCGCCTTTGTCTCCCGCGCCATCGTCTTTGCAGCTGATGGTATATCTGCTCAGCGGCGTCGTGCTGCGGAACGATGAGATAAGACCTCGCACATCAACCAGGCTTCTTGATAATAGCCTCGGTCCGCATGTGACAGGTCAGGTAAACGCAGACCTTTGAACGCGCGCGGCAGCGCTCAAAGCAGCGCCCATCGAGGCCTAGACATCAAAGGCGGCACGACGCTGCCAAACAAAGCCGGCCGCCGCCGCGTCTCACTAATGTCCCTCCTGGCCCGGGAGGCGGCCGGCGGGGGCCTGGGCGGGTCGCGCGACCCGCGCCTCCCGCCCGAGTGTCACCGCCGGCCGGCTGACAAAGCGGCTCTCCTGCCCGGTCGGCGGAGGGGGCGGCGCGCTAATTGCGGCGGCGGTGGCGGCGGCCGCCGCCGCCGCCCGGGGTGGGGGGTCGGCCGGCGGACCTTGGGCGCCCGGCAGGTGAGTGCCGTCCACCTGTCGTCGTGTGCACGGCGATGTTTTTATCTCGGCTGGGCAGCGGCGCACCTGCCGCCGCCGCGCGCTGGCCCAGTTTCTGGTATGCCCGCGTGGCGGCCGGCGGCACCAAGGCCGCCGGCCGGCCGGCCGGCGGCGTGCTGCAGACGCCGTGTAATTGGCTGGGCGGCGGCAGGTGACGAGCAGGCGTCTGCAGCGACACTGCTCCTGATGCCGATCTCCCCCGTCCCGGCACCCGTTCCTGGTGCTGACCCCCTCCTGGTGCTGATCTCCCCGCTCGCGGCACCCTCTCCTGGTGCTGACCCTCTCCTGGTGCTGATCTCCCCGCCCGCGGCACCCACTCCTGGTGCTGATCTCCCCCTCCCGACAATCGTTCCTGATGCTGATCTCGCGCTCACACCACCCGCTCCTGGTGCTGATCTAACCCCTCTCAGCAACGGCTCCCCCTTCCGACACCGGCTCTTGGTGCTGATCCCCCCCCCCCAGCGTCCGCTCCTGGTGCTGACCCCTCCCCCCTCCCCTTTCCGACACCGGCTCTTGGTGCTGATCCCCCCAGCGCCCGCTCCTTGTGCTTTTGCTCTCGGCAGCCGCTCCTGATGCTCATCTTTCCCTCCCGACACCACCTGAAGTTGGTGCTCATGCGCAGCCCTCGGCACCACCCGTTCCCGGCGCTTTGTCCCGACGGCTATCGCACCTGGCGGTAGTGTCTCGCTCCAGATACAAATTCTACGTGGCACTGATGTGTGATCGCTCCTTCAGACACCCATCCTCAAAACAGTATGTTTCGATGACTGACACCCATTCGGCCAGGCTAGGTCACAGGGGACTGTACTCTCTTGGGTCGGCAGCCCACTACCGTCTCCTGTGGTTTCTTTGGCGTCTCGGGCTCTCAGCGCTCATCCACCTTCTCACGGTCCTTGGAGTTCCCTCGCCGTACCACTGCATGCGCTTCCTGTGAATTTCGCTATTCGCATGGCTTTCCGCCGCCCACAGCCCCCGTCGCTGCACTATTGCACCACAACTCTTGTTGCGCTTTCATCGTCCCTAAATCTCCGGTGACTGTCCGATTATCTGACAGCTGCTGCAGGTGTTCCACCTCCTGCTCGCCCCACTCCTGCGCCTTTTCACGCCTCACGGCTTCTTTGGCTGCTTCACCGTCTCACGGCTCCTACGGGCTCTCCGCCGTATCGCGCCTCCTGTGGCTGCTTCACCGTCTCAAGGCTCCTGTGGGCTCTCCACCGTCTCTCGGCTCCTGTGGCCGTTCTACTGTCTCACGGCTCCTGTGGGCTCTCCACCGTATCGCGACCCCTGTGGCTGCTCTACTGTTTCACGGCTCCTGTGGGCTCTCCACCGTACCGCGGCTCCCGTGGCTGCTCTACTGTCTCACAGCTCCTGTGGACTCTCCACCGTATCGCGGCTCATGTGGCAGCTCAACTGTCTCACGGCTCCTGTAGGCTCACCACCGTATCGCGGCTCCTGTGGCTGCTCTACTGTCTCACGGCTCCTGTAGGCTCACCACCGTATCGCGGCTCCCGTGGCTGCTCTACTGTCTCGCGGCTCCGGCTGACCACTAGAATACACAAGCTAACAGTCGCGCTGTCCGCTGTCATCTGTCCTCCGCCTGACTGCTTAATGCAACGCATCTGTGTCACCTTGTTGGGTGCGGTGCTCCGACATCCGACGTTTGTGTTCTCGTGGCCATTAGTTATCCTCTGATGAGCATTACGCTCTTCTCGTTGGGCAGCGTGGTTTAAGAACTAAATTACTTGTTTGCCTCCCATGTGAGAATTTGTTTGGGAAGCTGCTTCCGGTGTAATTTTAGACACGTTATGTCTTTCTCGTATTCTTTACTCGGCGCTGCCTCTCCTTGCGTACCTGACGCCGATGGATGGATGAATGGCGATCGTATGAGACGAACGCGACGACATCGCTTATCACAGAGTGGCCCATGACATACAGTCATTCTTTTCCATACGTCATTCTTTTTTATAGTACGTGGGGGACAAGACGGAACTGGATACCGCCGGCACTATATAAAAGACTGAGAAGTGGATTGACGTTCAGTCTTGAATTCAGACGGACTGCATGTCAGTCTGGATACAGCGACGCTGATACATGACACCAAGCCATGCTCATCTGGCATGGCCTGGTCCCCTTACTTGGTCAGTAGTACCCCGTGCCCCTTCCCCTCCCCCCCCCCCCCCCCCAGGCCGGCACGTGACTGTGAGCGAGGGATGGTGTAAACACGTCTCTGTGCCCCTCATGCCGCAGGTGCGACGTACCACCGCTCAGGAGACGGGCCCCGCAGCCGGTCCCAGCGGTCACACCTGCCCCTCCCCCCCTCCCGCCACCAGGACAGCGCCTCCGGCGGTCCCCGTCCCCCCCCCCCCCCGCTGAGGACCTCCACCGGGCTGACGTCTCTGTGGCGATGGCTTGGGATTGAGGACCTCCACCGGACTGACGTCGTAGTGGCGATGGTTTGGGATTGAGGACCTCCACCGGACTGACGTTGCTGTGGCGATGGCTTGGGATTGAGGACCTCCACCGGACTGACGTCGCTGTGGCGATGGTTTGGGGTCTCTGTCGGTGAGGCCTGCGTTCTGAGACCTTCGGAGGCATTTGGGGACTTGTTAGCGGGTCCTGGTCGCTGGCGGGCCCTGGGGGCTGCGTTATCTGAAAGCCGCGTGGGACTCCCCACACTTCACGGCTCATGACCATTTCTGAGTGGCCCCCCGATGCGTCGATTGAGGGTGCGTCTTAAGAACAATGCTTTCTCCAAATACGTGTGGCCTTTGCCCCCTCGCTTGACACTTCGCTGCGGGGAATTATTTACTGGGGGCTTACCACTGGCCAGTTTTACATTTTGCGGCAAATGAAGACGCATGCTCAGAAGAGGGGCGGGTCATGAACGATCCGGGCTGACAAAATCGTCCACAGTGATCTCTTGTTGTGCATGGATAGTTCACGTGGACCGGCGGGCCAGGTGTAGCCAGCCCATCAATTTCACCCAGAACCCAATAATGCCTCCAATGCACAGCAGGAGCCAGGTGCAGTCCGTGCTCCTGGGCACGCTGGTGCTTGATTCCGCCCCATCGAGATCCATTTCAGCTCCCAGATCACTCCCGTTGCATGGTGTTGAGTTTGAACCGGACTTAGGAAAAAATAGCGGAATTTTGAGGCAACTCTGACTCAGGCTCTAGATGTGGCTCAATTCCGAAAGCGGTTTCAGTGGAGTCGGTGATTTTTTCGTGTCGGTGTTTGAGTGGAGTCAGTGGTTTCAGTGGAGTGAACTTAACACACCGCCACCCAAAGTCTAGAACAAATTTGCTGCCTGACAAGCATATACCGACTCGTATAACAAGGGGCCTGTGCCCCTTGGTTCAGGCACACTCGGGTCGAGTTCGCTCAGGCGTGAGGATCCTCAGGAGAGTCTCTGAGGCCGCAGGGGCCGCCTCTGACCCGGACCGCACTGGTCAGGCATGGCGCGGACTCGACCCGGCACGCGCCAGAGGCCCGGATGCGCCATCTGTCGAGGGTGCGGCCCCCGCCCGGTGGGTCCACGGTGCGTGGCCCGCGGCGGGGCGCACACGGCCTTTGTCCCTCCTCCACCCTTCGGCGGGACCGGGCAGCCGAAAACAGGCCCTGTTCGCCACCTGCTGACCGGAGGAGGGACGGCAGCAGTGCACTGGCGCCCTCGCCTTCCCAGAACGGCCCACATAATGAATTTGTAGACGGCGAGGCCGCTCTAGTGACCACATGTTACCCCTTGCCCCTTCCGTCGCATTACACGGTGCGCCGCGCGCCCGCCAGACCGCAAATGGGCGCCGGGGTACCTGCCGGCCGGGCCCCGAGACGACGCCGGCGACGGAGGGATCGGCGGGCAGGTCGTGCCGCCGCTGCAGAGCTGGGAGCAGGGCCGGCGGCCGAGCCCCGCGCGGTGGACGGTGGGGTGGCGCCAGTGGAGGCGACCACTGAGGTCAGCCAACTCACGTTTATGGGAAGACATGGGAAATTGGAAGACGCCGTGGGGTTAGCAGGTGCAGAGGTGCTCGAGGTGAAGATGGGGTAGGCTTGGAGAGATCTGAGGGGAAGATGAGATGAGAAAACTTCAGGTCTACTGATGACATAGCGGAACGAATTGGCCGGAAAGGTAGAAGCTAAGGAATTGGTGGCTTCCCAATGCGTGTAAGTCACGTTATAAATAAGTTTTGGCCCAAAACGTGCCGATTTTGAGTTAGAAGAGACGAGTCTGTGTCATTTGGCACGATGTCTGCGCAGCCGAGAGACCATCAGGGTTTGCGCTGAGTTTCTTACGAACTATACCCAGCTATGAACCGGCCCATGATTACCTTAGCGTGGCTGGAAAAAAATGACCTAAGCGCTCTTGGATCCCTCCTGCCATAGGATGGGAATGGACTGGGCTTCGGCAGGATGGAGAGAGGTCTAGCGCGCCGGAGTGTCAAAACAAATGAGGAACGCGTTCTGCTTGACACAGAGGTATGCACCACCCTGTTCACGCGTCATCATGTCTATCATCACTGAGCGAGCAGGTGCGGGTGTCTCCTCTTGAGGACCTTTCCGGGGTACCGGCCAACCCCCGGTTGGCATCCAGATGGATGTCACCGCGCTGTGCACTGTGAAACGATGTCATTTTGCCACAAACACGCCACTGTTTTTCTTTCACACTTGTTATCTAGACAAGGCGTGCGAATGCAATTAAGCGTGTACATGCTTTTGACTGCGCAGACATGTCCTGCTCCGGCAAACACCGATATACGGGTGATGTTGCTCTCGGCGTTGGAAAGGCTATTAGGTGCACCTACTGAAGAACTTCATTTCAAAGCTTTACAAGAACCACAAGCGTTTTACGCTTCTCAGAGCTTTTGAGCTCTCTTTGACTCCTCCCTCCTCTCCCTTACACACACGCACACAAATGCCATTATTTTGTCGTTGGGAGCAAAGAACCAGTTTCAATGATTCTCCTCCATAAAGGCGTAAGTTCTTAACAAATCACAGACCAAACATAGCGCCCCCTGCGTGTTCCGCTTGGGCATGAAAGCCGTTTTACGTTGCTGGGCTGCTGCATGCGTAAGTGAAACGTGCTATTTAAGCTTCACCATGCCTAACTGCCCTAATTTTATACCACACTTCCTCTATCCGATAAAGTTGTCATTCCAGAAAAGAACTCGTGTCCAGAAATTACACTGCGGCAGCCAAACGATACACCTCATTCGTCGATGCAGCCGTTCGTCCAACGCGTTTGACAGTGCGTCTGCAGCTCTTCGTCAGCTGCGTCTGTCTGTGCGGGGACGGTGACCCACACGGAGACGCCCGGTCTCGCCCACTCGCTGCCCTCCTCCGTCGCCTCTCTCCCCTCTCCTCCGGGATCGGCCGCTGCGTCCGTCGCGGGTAGGCGACCTCGTCGAGCGGGTCAGTCCCGCACCTGTGTGAAGCCCGGCGCCCTTTGTGCCCCCGTCCGCCCGTCGCGGCTGCGGCCCAAAAGGGACACCACAAACACAGCGGCTAGCGTCTCATTGAGCCGGGGCGCCGGCACCTCAACCCTCTCCACCTCCCCGGCGCGCCTTTCTCTCCGCCGCTATTTTGGGGCGATTTAAAGCGGGCCGGTCGGCGCGCACAAAGGCGCCGTGCCTCGCCGGTCGGCCCGGGTTCCGTGCCTCGCCGGCCGGGTCCGCGTCCGTGCCGAGCCGCCGCGCCGGTCCGGGGAGGCACAGGTGGAGCGGCGGGCCGCGCGCCGCCCGGCGCCGCGCCGCGCCATTAGAGGCGCGTAATTGAAAACGTCCGGGGCGGCATGAGGCGGGCGCGCCGGCCGGCCGCTTGACCCGGCCGTCAGCCGGTCATTAGCGGCCGGCAGCGCACGTGACACGCTGGAGCCGCTCCCTCCCGACGGTCTGCTCCGCCGAGGAGCCGGCGGCGGGGCCGGCAGGTGGAGGTGCCGGGTCAGGGGTCACCGGGTCACGCGGTCGTCGGATGCAGGCGTTCGTCGCGGAGCTGGTCAGGCCGCGGGGACGGCGAGCATCCGTGCGCGAAGGTCCAGCATAGGAGGGCAGCGGGCCGCCTCCCAGGATTTATCACGGCATCCACCGCAGAGCGTCCACCACAGAAAGACCGTCTGTGGTCACCCGGGCGGTCTGCCCAGGTCAGCGACGCGAAGGAGGAGCTACACATCAGACCAGACATTTTGAGAATGCGCTCGTTGTCAAATTTAGTGATGGTGCTGCATTTCACCATTGCAGTGATGATTGGTGATGCAACTCACCATTGCAGAACAGTGATGATGGCCTGTCCACGAGCAAGTCGGACAGCCCCGTTGGCGACCTTCGCAGGTGTGCCGTGCGAGACATGTGGCGTATGCTTTTGAGCCACATATCCATGCGCCAGATACCACATGGAGACGGCCATGCGCCTCTGTTGTAGCTCGTAGTTACCCAATCGCTTTGCTGTTATTCGGTGTGATAAAGAATTGATGAATACTCTGGGAAGCGTCCAGAGGAAAATAGGATGTAAAGCACAACAAAAATGCTTACGCTGCCAGCGGGGATTTTCCGTTTTATTGTTGCCTCGATGTCATGGCTGGAATCCTCTGTCCGCTGAACAGGACACCCTGTCTCTCAGTCGGATGCGATGAAATGGGCGCGATGATGCAGCTGAATCGGGACCGTGATGCGACGCCAACCACCTCAGTGCTGAAGCTGTCGTCCATCCATTAAACGATCTGCCGAGCTTAGCACCTTTATGGCCGACGAACACGTCTTGCAGAATTTTTGCAGAAGAAAGCCATGGAGCTTATTCCTGTGTTATAGTACTTCAGGTTCCAACTGCTGCATTTCGTCAAGTCTGCTGTACCATCTCTCACCATGACGCTCACAATGACACCCATCACAACGTGCGAGCGCGCCGGCTGGCCAGATAAGTAAAGAAATGACCCTCCGGTGCCGTGAGTCACACTGTGGTCGCTTGTTGGCCTGCGCCATTCATCGGCGGTGGATCGAGAGGGTTCAGCAGGACTAGGCTCGAAGCCGAATCGTTCGCCCCGGGACCGGGTCGCCTTATCGCCGAAAGGTCGCAGTTCAGGCTCGAGTGAAGTCAGAGCCTTCACGTACCGCTGCTTCCGTGTTGAGGGTCTTTCCAGAAAGTCCTCGACGATTTCGTGCGACGTGACCAACCGAAGATGGTTGCGTCTTGATTTCTAGCCCCATCTCATATTGATAGGCTCTGTGTCTTGCGATGTGCTTCTTCTCCGTTTTGGTCTGCAGCCCCATCTTATATTGACAGGTCCCGCGTCTTGCAAGGTGCTACTTCGCCGTTTTGGTCTGCAGCCCCACCTTATATTGACAGGTCCTGCGTCTTGCAACGTGCTACTTCGCCGTTTTGGTCTGCAGCCCCATCTTATATTGACAGGTCCTGCGTCTTGCAACGTGCTACTTCGCCGTTTTGGTCTGTAGCCCCATCTTATATTGACAGGTCCTGCGTCTTGCAACGTGCTACTTCGCCGTTTTGGTCTGTAGCCCCATCTTATATTGACAGGTCCTGCTTCTTGCGACGTGCCACTTCGCCGTCTTGGTCTGCAGCCCCATCTTATATTGACAGGTCCTGCGTCTTGCAACGTGCTACTTCGCCGTTTTGGTCTGCAGCCCCATCTTATATTGACAGGTCCTGCGTCTTGCAACGTGCGTAGCCCATATATTGACAGGTCGCGTCTTGCAACGGCTACTTCGCCGTTTTGGTCTGTGCCCATCTTATATTGACAGGTTCTGCGTCTTGCAACGCGTCTACCATCTTAACTTCGCCTTTTGTTTGGTCTGCAGCCCCATCTTATATTGACAGGTCCTGCGTCTTGCAACGTGCTACTTCGCCGTTTTGGTCTGTAGCCCCATCTTATATTGACAGGCCCTGTGTCTTGCGACGTGCCACTTCGCCGTCTTGGTCTCTAGCCTTATGTCACATTGATGGGTCATGTGTCTTGTGACATGTTTATTCGTCGGTCCTTATTGTAGCGACCAGGTAATACATACCATATGGGGTGTGGTGTGGTAGGGCTGTGTTATGGCTAGGATGGGTCGGACTGGGTTAAGTACTGTAAAATACGGTATGGTGGGTCAGGTAAGGTTAAATTATAACAGCGTGCTAAGGTATGGTATGGCGTGATAGAGCATATTAGGGATGGGCATGGTTAGATTAGGTTAGTTTGAGCAGGACATGCCATTTTGCATGGTGTTTTAAGCACAATACCATTTTAAGCATGGTCACCATAATGCACAGCAAATAAGTTCCGGAAACTATGTAACACATACCAATTTCATGAGACAGTACCTGAGTCGATACAAGAGTGGACTGTAATGGGCAGCAGCTGTTAAGAATAAGGTGGCTGGTATTAAGATACAAGGATTTTATAAGTCTTGGTTATTATTTTACCACGATTTTGTATCACGCTTCACATTAACCACGAACGGCACACTTCCACAAACATTGCACGACCAGTACGAGCATTCCACCATTGGGTCTCGCGTTGTCACGCAGTGCGAAGTGCTGTGATAAAGGCTGCGCGAAACACAGGCGGCTAAACGGAAACGTTTCGGCGACACGCACCAAGCAAAAAAAAAATTACAGAAACATTTCGGCAGGTGTCAGTGCTACTACGGCTAGAATGCCTTTTTTTAACTATGACGCTAGTGACTTTGCTCGAAAAGCATGTCAAGCTGCTCAAAAGATAACCTTTAAAGCTAAGGGCTTCAAATTTCCAAGACCGTGACTTATATCCTTAATTATGTGGGGCTTTTGTTCTCGCTAAAATATCTTCTTTAAAGTTGGCATTTGCTGCACCGTGCTACATCGCCGCGTGTCATGTTGTCATGTGTTTACCTAGAGATGTGCGCGCTCTCCGTAAAGGCCCGTTTCCGAGTTGTTCATGAAAACGGTCACGAACGTTACGTTTTGCGTTGCTTTCCTACAAGATCCCCTGGCAGAGGCTACAAGCAACTACGTTCTTCCTTGTGCGTTTTCCTTTTAGCCAATTGACACCTGTGTGGCGAATCCAATCCCAGCTGATACCTGTGTGGTGAATCCAATCCCAGTTGACACCCGTGTGGCGAATCCAATCCTAGCTGACACCTGTGTGGCGACTTCAATCCTAGTTGACACCTGTGTGGTGAATCCAATTACAATTGACACCTGTGTGGCCACTCCAATCCCAGTTAACTGCCTGTGTGGCGAATCCAATCCCAGCTGGATACGCCGGGATCTCGGGGGCGGATGGAACTGGCATGGACGGAAGACTAGCGCCACCTGCCCACAGTACCCCAAGGCCGTGCAAACCACTTAATGGTACTGTAGCATTCACTTGTTTGCATGGTTTGCTTATGCATAAACGGAAGCTTTACATACAGACAATATGGTTGTGTCATCTTTCAGTGACTTCATCGCGAGCCAGATGAGTGGTTTAACACTTAAAAACGCTAACTGAAAATACTAGCAGAGCTAAGAAAACGTAAGAAACGTAAATTATATGCGCGCAGGATTTTGCAATTGGGGACGGGGCACAACCAGAAAATGAAAACCAAGCTAAACCTGCCGCATGCAAGCGAAATTTCTAGTGGGTCATAAAACAGCATCGCGTGTTCTCAATTGTTGTATTTTTATGTGTCTGCCTGAAATTCCAGCTGTTGAGATTTAGCCGCTTATGCACTGATACGTGTCATAAATTTGGCGACGGAGTCGTGGTATACTATGCGCGTACGCCCCTGTTTTTAAATCGAGGGCGTGTCGCACAAGCGACGAACCTCATTCGGTACTCCGGGTGTCCGTTCTCAGAGAAAGGCAGCACCTGTCACGCTCACACGACTGGGGATCAGACGGTGCACGCGCTGGTCCCTCCATCTGGGAGATAGGACTGATTTATTGTAAGTCATGGGGTGTGCCGAATTGTAATGCAGGATCGTAACGGCCATGGGCCTAAAACACATTTTGCCGGTATATTTTCTCCCCGACTGTATCATAAAAAGAGTCGAGAAATAGACCTAACACAAGTTGTGTGGTGTGTTCCAAAGTGAAAAACATTGGCGTGATCATTGATTGTGTGAAGAGATTTGACCACGAGTGCAGCTTTGATGCGTCGAACTTTCTCAACATAACTCATTTCCGTTGGCAATATCGGACTAAGATCTCTTCGGCGAATGGCACCCAGTGCCAAACTTTCTTGCAAAGCTGCTCCTTTACGTGACCTTGAAATGGGAAATCATTCTTCCGTAGAGCGACCAATTATCGGTAATCTGAACAAAATTTATTCTCGATATCCGGAGCGCAAGTTTAGCTGGCCGAAATCCGGGAGGGCACGTTAGGTCAATCTCAATGGCTGAGCGACCCCTGTTTGTTATATCCCCTGCTACCAAGTTGAAAAGTGACACCCTGTGCGTATGTGTGCCATGTCTGCGTCCTCAGCCACTCAGGCGCACCCACCCACCAGGGGCAAATCAGAAAACCTCTCGTGTGTGTTGATCCGCCATCTCTCTTGAGATCAAGACAATTTGCTTTATGACGAGTTCGTAAGCATGCATACGTAAACACCACCCACCAATGCATACCGGCTGAAGATTTAACATTTGCTTGGTTGCCTTTGGAACCGACACCTAACCTTCCAAGCAAGTACAAGTACTTATTCGAGCGTTGCTTCGTTTACTAACAGATTATAACAAAGCAGCAAGCAGGTATGGCAGCGACAGTTTATATTTGGCATGTCTATTACCATGTAAGCGGCACTGCCGCGGACTGATGCACCGAAATAAGCCAGTGTGTGGTCCGTAAATGGAATGGCCGCTGATTCGGTATGGGCTGATTGTACTTGATGGGCTAGGGGAATGCCATTTAGACATTCTGAGGCTGAGCGAACTCTCCGGCGGATAAAGGTTGAGGTGGAAGCATCGGGGGAAGACGAAACCATTTGGATGCCATTTTTCTTGAAGGACCCGAAAATGAGTGGCCATTGAATGTAGAAGATATTTTATCATAACCATCACGCGGCTCAAGGAAAAATGGGCTGTCGCTCGCAAGTGACGGCGGATTCAAATTGCGCTGGGGGGGGGGGGGGGGGCATAACATTAAAGTCGTACAAAACACGACACGTTTGCTCGCAAAGTGAAATGTAGATACACTTTAAGATGCTAGGAAATAAGTGCACAATGCATGTAAGCAAACGGGCTTCATAAGCATACATCACTGAAGTGCGAGAGCATATGGCATCGGTTTGCTTGACTTCTGGTGTCCAATTAGAGCCAAACAAGTAATCAGACGCAGGGGCGCAACCCCGGGAGTGGCCGAAGGGCTCTGGCACCTCCTTAGGCCAGGGCTTTAGGTCACTGGCACCTCCTTAGGCTGGGCTTTTTCTTGTTTGCCACGGATGGCTCCCGACAAAAAGCTAAAATTTGGCATGATGCGTGCTCACCGAGCTCCGGGCCCCTCCCTTGAGAAAATCCTCGCCTCGCTCCTGACAAGCCCCATATAATGTCATATACATGTCAGTCTCTAGCCTGCAGGGTAATTCGTAGACCTATCGGCTATCACTGCAGCGGTTGTGCGTCACATAAGCTACGGATCTCCAGGTGGTGTGGATATGGTACCAGGCGTAGGCGCAGCGGTGCATTCAATGGGATTATGGGGATTCAGCCCTTTCCCCACCTCCCTCAGGTTAGAGCGCAGTTTTTCACCGCGACACTGCGGAATATAATTCCGGAATCTGGTGATCAGGAAAACAATCTGGTTTTAAATTTTACCGACACTATTATGGGCTGCAAGTTGCAACGTATGGGAGTCCAACAGAGTCCAACAGAGTTCTAATGTCCAGCAGCCTTATGATTACGTAACAAGATGAGCGGATTGCCGAGTGAATCTGTACGGCCCGCAGTTGATACAACCGTGTAAGGCACTAGGGCAAACCAAGATCGATAGCTCATTGGTACGCTAGGCGCCGTTACTATTAGCGTCTGTGGGGTCTGTTCGTCTATTCGCAATGTGCAGGTACTGTCAATGGGGCTAGGACTCGCTAGTGAAAAATTAGCTCCCCGCCGCAAATCATGGTACCCAATCCCTGTCCCAAATTCTGGCTGCGCCCCTGGACAGGCATACGACCACTGCTTACAGCTTACGACTTACTTTATGGGCATGTCCGCCATCGCTGTTAGGGTGCACGTTAAGACGATATTATGCATAGGCGCTTATTGCGCAAACATCTATAACATTTGCACTTATCTTTGGAACACTACGCAGCTACCTTCTTTTTACAAACGTTGTCATGTTCTCTTGTTACCTCTCAGTAACCATGGAGCTTCAGATCGGAACTGCAGTATGGTGGGAGACCGCCGCTGCGAGCACCTTATTGCTCGCGCTCTACACGAAAGGCCCAAACTGAGGAATGATGATCAGCACGGCCTGCATGCATACATCGCCACGACATCACCTCATTACAACCGTCCGACAGTGATTCCTCTAACGAGGTACCTCCCGCATAGCTCCCTGAGCGGTGCAAGGTCAAGGATGACGTCACGGGATGCAGAGCCAGGGAAAACCGCTCCGGCCCTGCAGCACGGGATGGCTTGGTGTCCTAGAATGACGAAACAGAAATGGCAGGTGCTGAATGCGTTGCACACATTCAGCTGATGGAGAAAGTAAAAGTCTGGGTCCGAGACACCCTGTCACGTTATCTCGCAAACTGTACACCATCAGGCTCGCGGTCAACCGACGGTCCAGGCGTACCTGGGCTGTCACCGAGACACGAGCTGAACTGTGACCAGACTGTAGGTGCCAACACTTACGCAAAGATGAAAAAAGTGCCGTGAAGTATGACAGGCCTCTATATGTTTGGTACGTGGATGTAGCATCAATCACTTCATTACATCAACTCACTAATCACATCCTTTGTGGTAGCCAGATGTTACCTGTGCACGCCCAACGCCACACAGACAGCATCCAGGCTGTTTTGCAATGCATTTGTGAATCTTGCGCGATCCGGCATAACTTCTGACTTGTCCCAAACAGTACTTACAAAATACCAACCATGTTCAAAAACCGCAGGATACGAAGTTTCTCCTGTCTGGAGCCAATATTTTTTGGCATACGACTGAGCACGATATAGGCTCAAGATTTCCATGTTAAACTAGCTCACTATATGAGAGGTGAAAATTTCAGCAACGAATGCCATCTCCTCTCCACAGTTTGTCATTACCTATATTCTTTGTCTGACTAGCTACGGTATAAATAACATAGGTAAGCGGGTGAGCACATGAATGCCGAATTACAACACATTTCAGCCCCTGCCCTCGGACCTGCCGTCCACTGGGCTGTCTATCGAGCGGAGTCTTCCGCTCCTGGTGCGCTGGTGCGCGCTGCGAGAAACTTCATGCTCTCAAAAACGCCTTTAGATGAACCTGGTGTAAGCGATATGCAAGCATGTGCTCATCCAATGTGCGTCGATTTCGGCTCACTGTCGTCAGTTTGACATCATAAGTATCAATGTTATGTATTTCCGCGACGCTGCCCGCCTTGTCCTGATTTCAAACTGCTGAAAGAGAAGGGAAGGGACACATGTGTAGTTTTCTTCCAGCTTTCTGCCAGTAAACAGCTGCTCCCACTGCCCCAACCCCATCCATTTCGCCGCCGCTGACATGCACTGTGTTGTGTTTCATTTCTCGCCGCCGTTGACGACCCGTTTCATCCGATGATTCCCGGACTTCGTTCGGCTGACTGATTGCGTTCGGTGCCTCTGTCCGCGTTCGCTGCCTCTGACCCACGACGGCATGACCTGACACGGGTCGTGAGGCGTTATCTGGCAGCATCTCTTGCGTCGGCTACAGCCGCGCACAGTCAAACGCTATCATTTCACGCGCCCTGCCCGTGCGTCAATACCAGCTCTACATGTAAACGGAGGACGAGACAGCGCATTCGTCGCCGCGTGGCTCTGACAGCGGCGGCGGCGGGGCCGCCCAGCACCCTACCTGCCCCCTCTGAGAGGAGCCGCACCTGGTCGGAGGCTGCGTCGGCTCCGGACGGCGTCCACGCATCATCCGCGCGCCACAGTTGGCCGCGTTCACACCATTTACGCCGCGGCCGGGCGCGCGCCGCACGCAAAAACCGATCACCTTTCTCGGAGCGTAATTGACGCCATCCGTAATGGGTCTGGCCGGCCCGGGATGTAATCGCGGCTGATGTCGGCACCCCTCCGGCGCCGCCCCCGAACAAAGGTGCCCGCTCACCTGGGGCGGCGCACGGGGTGATTTGGGGCTACCTGCGCGCCGCCGGCTGCCACGTGCAAACGATTCGTCTCGATTAAGCGCTTACGTCTGTTTTTCGGCCGGTGTGTTCCCACAGTGATTGATTAAAGCCGGATGATGGGGGCGGCAGAGTGGCCGACGGCCGCGATGAGAGCAGGGTGGACCGCCGCGCGTGCGTTGTTAATCGACTCTGTTTACCGTGGCGGGAGGAAGAGCTATTCGTTCGATAGGACACGAGCGGCCAGCGTTATGTTAACGCAGTCACTGGCGCTCTGCCTACCGCTTTTGTGAATAGCTTTTGATGGCAGTGCAGAGCTTGGGCGAACGAAGGTAAAGCGCAAAGCAATGCAGCATGCTATGTAGGGCCGTCGAGCAAGTAAACAGATGCTGTAGTCTTAGGCGTTAGTCTGATTTAGAGCCAGTTGTTTTACTTTCTGGAGAGTTTAGATGCTTTTCAATCAAACTTGGACTGTGTCTGTGGCCAGTTGCTAACAACATCTGGTTACGCATTGCAATTTGTATGCGTGATATTGCCAGCGGCAGAGGCCTCTCAAACGAACTTAAGCTACTCGAAAATTGTTTGATGCATCCTCTTTACAAACTTCTTATAAAAAGTCAACAAACGAACGAAATGTCACGGTGCGTGGGCCAAATTGTTCATGACAGCTAGCGTAAGGTAATTTGACTTGCATAAATGATCCACCGAGTGCCTTTGTCTATATATCTCGCTAATTGGAATGTAGCACAGCATTATGAGAGCTGGTGTCAACGTAGTTGTGAGAATAACCGCTGCAAAACTGTTTTGAGACATTTGTTCGGTACCAGACGTTTGCCTAAACTGTATGCCATTTGTGATGCACTGTCTCCGGTCCGTGCAAGAAGTAACAAGTATACATGATAACACGCTAGGCAGGCAATTCCTACATGACAGGCCGTCTGCGCGGAATTCCAAGCCGCGTGTCTCGTTCCATTGAGGCGATAATCACCAACCGATTCACACAAAGGGTTTCCTCTTCCGGCCATCCCGCGGAATTTCTCCCGTCAGCCTTGCCACTTGTCATTTCCAAAACACTGACGTGACCCCGACGCGCTGCAAAATACCCAGCCGTCGCCGTCGCACAACAACGCGCTGCGGCGCGCCGCGCCCCGACGGCGCGACACGCCGACACGACAGCTCGCCTGTCCTCGGCGTCGGCGGCGGCCGACACGCCGGCGGAAGCAAGCCGCCGGGTGTCGGCCGCCGCCGCCGATGGGCTCTCATTCAGCAGCCGCTTTGTCGGCGGCGGACACGGGTTCTGACAGTTCCGATACGTCTGGGCCGCGGAGAATGGGGCGGGTCAGGCCGCCGGCCCGCGTCCGCCTGCCGCCTGAATGCCGGCAGTATTTGCCCATCGGCAGGACAGATGAGGCTCGCTCCACGCACAAAAAGTCGCCTCCCTTCCTGCGGCATTCAACGAAATGTGTGAACGTGAACTCTTTGCTGACGCCTGTGACCTCCTTAATCAGGTGACAGGCGGGGCGCACGGCCAGGCCGGCCACTACTGGTTTATTGTTCCTGCCGGCCGGCCGCTCCGTCACTAAAAATGTGCTGAAAAAATGCCGTTCATCAGCGGGGCTTTGAGGTGAGGCTTTTGGAGACACGGCGAGGTTTACGACCTCTGCCCCAGCTCGGGCGCTCGGACAGTGTGCTCGGGGTTTTCCACTAAAGTGAGATTTTTTATTAGAATGCGTTCACTCGGCGTGAATGATTTGGGTTCCTTGTGCGCCAGAACATGGACGGGAGCTGACATTTAAACTGGACACCAGACAGGCCACTGCTGAATAACAGTGGAAGGTGTCGTCGCCCTGGCGCATTGTTTACCTTCCTCAGACTGGAAAACGCTCTTGTTTGCGAATGAGTAAAAAGAATGCGTTTGGAAGAGCTTAGGCTCCCGGACTGTCGCCGGCGGTTTCGAGTTCCCGGGCGAGAATTCCGTTAATGCACCAGAGCAGGGTACGGCCCGGGCTTGTGTGAGGCGCGGGACACGTGAGATTAAGGCTATCAGACCGATCAGCGTTTGTGGGACATGCGCGCCACGTTTTGTTCCGCAAGCCGTGAGCTGGGGACATAAAGCCCATGTCCGCTGTCGGCTTTCCCGCCATCTTCGCGCGCGCCAAGCGTCAGCAGTCAGTGTTGAGATTAAGACGGTTCGTGTCACCCTTCCTGTTCCCTCACAACGGAAGTTTTCAAGTGAACGGTACCAGCCACGTCCAAATGTTAAGAAGGTTCGACTATGCTCAACTCGAACATAAAAAAGATATAGTGAGCGTCATAGATTGCGTGCTTTTTACAAATCGTTAAAGAGAATTAAGTCGCCGCGTGATCACAAATGTCCTGGCAGCAAAGATCTGCGACACAACATACACTTGCATAAAAGGTACACGTAGGAACTGGAAGCAAACCTGCGAATAACTATTTCAAGATAAATTGTTTTCTGAAACTCTGCTGCGCGGGTTCTCACTTTACGTACAGCCTCGAACAGCCCGACTCATGTCGTTTTTGTCGTGCCGCGGACACGCGTGAACGATGTGAAGGCTAATCTTTTGTGCAGCTTGCAGAGGGTGGTAAGCACTTTCATATCTATTGATCGTTGTGATGTAAGCCTCTTCAGTGATAGTTTTCAGCTATTCAAATATAAGGTGGCCAAGCATGCACCATGTTTGTAGCATGCTATTTTATAGCGTCGCATTTACTCTTACGCGTGAGATGGGCTGAGAAGAGGAATGCATTTATGGTGATGCACATTAATGTACGTGTATCTAAATACCGATCTCGCCTGCTAGTGGAGGACTACTTCGGTGGTGAGCAGCTAAACACATGAATGAAACGAAGTGAAACAATCAGGCTTAACTGCACATACGCAGCTTCCATTACCTCCACCTATTCCTTCAGGCATCACTCATTCCGTTATTTGCGTTGCTTTGCTAAGCTGCTTTGTTAATTGAGCGTTTCAGCACCGTAACGAGACAGTTTGCGATACAGCCTCTAGCGGTGGGCCGCTAGTGCGTTCCTAAGGACCGATCCGCGAGGGCGTGCTGATGTGTTTCGCAGCTGTCAAACGGGCCACCTCGTGAGGTGCGACTTTCCTTGCCTTCCCAGCACGCACTCCCGTGCACAGACGTTTTATCATATCGCACACCAAAACTAGCCGGAGTCCGAGGCGAAGTGTAGCTCTCCATTATTCATGATTCTTGCATGCCTCTTATAAGTTCCCACACCACAAGAGTGCGCAGTATCGTCGGCTGGCGATCCAAACTGCGTGTCCTTCCGTCCTCGTCACATCAACGTGGCGTTCAGTCTCTCGGCCTCCGCACGTGGCAGGCCCCGCTTGAGACCGGACGACTCACACCTCCCGTCGCGCCCATCGACACCTCCCGCGCCGGCCGATGAAGACGGATCGGAGGAGCTCTTTGGCCGATGGCTGGCTCCTGCGTCGCCGAGTCCGGCGCGCCTGGGCCGGGCTCAATGCGAGCGTCCATTTCTCAGGGCCCGGTGTTGGGCCAACTGAAAGCCCGCGCGGGAAGTGCTCGCCGCCTGAAGACGCAGGCCGCGAGAGCCCGCTGAAAAAGCTGCCACAATGCGGCCGGCCTGCCTCGTTCGCCCGCTTCCGTCTCCATTAGCATGACAGTGTCCAGTTGGCCGGCTCCGCGCCGCCTCGCCACAAAGAGCGGCGATCGCCCGCGCCGGTGGGTCCGGCGTCCGCCCGGCGCGGCGGCAGACGCGCTGAATTCCCGCGCTCTAATGAGGCGGAAGACGGGCGTCTTGAGATTTCTGGGCTGGCCGAGTTCGAGCTGCCGCTGGGCGGCTGTTGTCCCGGCGTTCCTCTCCCTTCCCTCTGTTTTCCTTTGAAAAACGAAGCTATGAGAGGTCTCGGGAGCAGCCCTCCTTTCTATGTTCCTAGGCGATCTAAACATCTAGAGAAGCTGCGGCCGACATTAAAAAAAATACATGCGTGACACAGATTGTTTTGCACAATTTTCAGTGTGGTAGGCATGGCCTTATTTGTTATATTGGGTGCATACACAACTGACAATTTCTGGGAGGGCTTGGGCAGTATGCTCATTGTAGGCAGCACACTGCTTAGTGTAAAGACAACCATGTCCTGCCTCCCTTCGCTGGCCAGCAAAAACAAAATCAAACAAAAATCATTCAAAGAAGCATGTGGTGCATACAAATTTGATATCAAATACCAAAATGACGATGACATTGTGGCTATAAACATTAGTTCAAACGTCAAACTAAAGCGCTTAACGTAAAAACGTTATTGAACGTTAAAACGTTAAACGTAAAACGTAAACGTTAGTTCGCGCTCTGCGGTTACCGTCTGTTGCTGAGGAACATGCGCCCTGATGCGACTGTCGTACATCAGACCGTCTGTTTCCGACCGTTCCATAGAGAACCGCACCCCTGCGCGCACGTCAGCTGTACTGACAGCGACCTGCCCTCAGACCGCTCCTTCGCCATCGTTCATCACGCCCGTGCGTCCGGCGCCCCGCTCGGCCGGGCCGCAGGGCCGGCCGCCGCCGTGGGAAGCGGGTCGCATTCCTCGGGTCGCTGGGGCGGCAGAAAAAGCGTCCCGCACTCCCGACCCTGTTGACCCTGCGCGCCCACTGCTGGTGCCAGCGCCGATGCCGTAATAGCTAGCCATTTGCGCAGACTTTTTCAAGTTCAAGGTGAGCTTGTGGTGGCGGTGCGTTTGGTCCTGCCTGCGTGATGTCTTGATTGGGACGTGTTATGATAAGCCGCTATATTATAGTTTCGCAGCAATAATCCGTGATTTGGAGGACGCCGTTTAGTCATTTACAAAGGAAGGAGCTAAAAAGATACACTAAGTTCTGATCTGGGCACTGCTAAATGCATCCAGGCCTTCCCCGTGTATTAGTATAAGGCTGGGAATAGAGGATTTCAATCCTTAAGATCCTCCAGCCGATGACCCGTTGACTAGGGCTGATACCCATAGTACAGTTATTTCAGGCAACTGCATCTGTTACATCAATGCGTAGTTTGAAGCAGAACCTAACGTAGTTTGGGCATCGATAAATCTCTCCACGAACATAGTGTGGGCTTCCGCGGCTCTGGGACAACAGATCGCCTAACAAATCAACTAATTAAGGAGACATCGGAGTCGATCAGCGTCGACAATCCCCCAGATAAGAATGAGGCACCACTCAGTAGTTAGGTCCACCGACAATTCCTGCCGAATTGTACGCACAAATAGCGACGGTATCCCCTTCTGGTTCACGAGACATATTTCCGTCTTCCGGCCGCGCGTCTTTACGCTGCGGCATTGCCGCGGAGTATGAGTGTCGTCGTGAGTCATGTAGTTGGCCAGCCGCATGCGGTGGATGGCAGCACGAGAGACCGCAGCGTTACGGCGCCGTGCGCTGAGGCAGAACGTGCCAGCGCGGCAAGGCTTCCGCTGTTTTGCGTTTATTGTGGTTGTTGTGGTTGTGTTCGTGGCTTTTTATTTTATTGCTTATGGTTAATTACCGAATAACGATGGATAGCGTGTGTAATATGTGTGGTCCCTTTAAACTGCTGGGCACGGCGTAGTTCTCCAAAGTTCCTCCACCAAAAGGTAAAGTGCCTTCTAACTCCTTATGCATCCACCGGACGCGCGTCGAATAACGTTCAATCGCATGAGTCAAAAAGCCCCAGGAAACACCAAGTTACCGTCTGAAATATGGACAGAAATCCAGCACAAAAGATCTCGTGCGGCTAACAAGAACGAAGATCCAGCCTGGTCTTATACCGATGGCCTATTAATCAGTAATGCCCAGTGTGAGATCAAGAAAACCAGCCTGCTCTGCGTCACAAACCGGTACGTACCCACACGCTGCATATGATTGTGCACACTGCGATACGTATATATATATATATATATATATATATATATATACATTTGCTCGTGACGCGCTTCGCCCAAATCCTGTTGAATGCAACTGTGTTAGTTCCAAAAAATGGAACCTATGCACAATGCCCCACACGAGGCACAAAAAAACTCGTAAATAACAGTCGATTGGCAGCATTTGGGTAATATGTCCTTATGTTTCACGAAAGAATCACCCGAGAAGGAATCGACTGTCCGACTTCTGGAATCGACCAATCGGCTGCTGTATATGAGTTCTGTCGTGTCTCGTGTGGAGCATCCAGCATCGGTTCCACCCTCCGTGACCTGCGTAGTCGCATGCAGCAGCATTTGAATAAATCTATCGGGATCGGAAATTTTCTTGCAAAACCTGACCGCTCCCCCATACGAGATCACTCATTTACATGTGATACCCCGGCGTTGGCTTCCAATTTTGGCACCTTGGGTGGGACATACTCTTCGCTTGATTTCAGAGCCCTGGAAAATAGTATTAATTCATCATATCCATTAGATATCGTGATAAATTAGACAAATCTGTAAAATGGCGGATTTGTCGTGTGCCATTGCATGTGCGTGTGTGGTATTTTCCATGTTTGTGTCAAGTGCATGTATTAAACCATTATGGTTTACACCAGGGGGGTGTGCTCCGGTATCTTCAAGGGAGGGTGTCTAATGTTTTTTTGTTTCCTAAATACACCCCTAAGGGAAGTTCAGGAATTATCCGTGGCCAATTTTGGTTACTAAATGTGCATTTGGGTCTTGCAGCAGTTTTATCTATTCATTTTTATCGATCCCATCGATGGCTGTGCGTGAACATATACACTTAAAAATAAACCAATCAGCAGGCAGAAAACGACGAATGCACTGGCTTATTTGTGGCGAGCAACTGCGCGCTAGAGACATGGCCATTAATTTGGTTGTTAAGCGACGTAGAACGATCACATTTCCCTAGAGTCTGGTGCAACTGATTGGTACAACGCAATACTTGTTCCTCAACTCAGAATATAGTATACTGACATGAATTGGCGCATATCAACTGACTAGCCTTACCATACGTCTAAGCCCGTACACTCGCGGCCTTCAGTTGAATGTAAACACAAAAAAAACATCAACATAATGGCCGCCGCCATCGCCGCGTTCGCAAGCTGCTGTCAGCACTGACAAACGACATCCTCGAAAAGCTATTGGCTAGACCTAACGATACCTTCTCAATGATGTTGATGTGCTAAGGAATGAATATTGGTTGTGGGCTACCCTGTAACTTTGTTCTTCCATACAAACCAAAGAAAATTTGGCAGAAAAAAAGATGCAGAAAGCTGTTTCTGTTTCTCGTCAGCGGAGGCGAATTTGTAGAAAACAATGACAGTACAATTTGCAAATTAAAATTCCCTACCATCCTACGTGCACAATAGAAATGTCTAACTTGGCTAGACACACCCCTCTTCAAGCATTACAAAAAAGTGTCACTGTTTCTAAACCCCTGCTGCGAATTCGGACGTCAATCTAAGGTTATGATTGGTCGGAGGATTTGGTGTCCTCACAGCCTTAAACCCCATGAAATCCCGGTTGTCATGGTGATTAACCCCGCGGCATGGGGAAAAAGTTCATTCTTAACGCCGTTTTTCGCCTTGGTTGGTAGTGCGGGAAATACCAGCGTGAAATGAAATTTTGTAACGACATGAAATCTTCTTACTTATCATAGGACGAGTATGATATCCGAATTCACGGCTTCCTCAAAGTCATAGGATCTAGTTACGGACCTACAGCTCTACAGCTCTACAGACCGTTCTACCTTATTGTTTCTATAGCCCTGGTTTGCACCTAGCGTGTGTGTACGATTTTTTGTCTGATAACGCAGTCGTTGTTCTGTGGAACGCATCGCGAGCTAATATAAGGTGCATAAGTTGATCAGCATGTGTTGATATGAGTCACTTCTTAGTGAGCAAATTATATATATATATATATATATATATATATATATATATATATATATATATATATATATATATATATGACTAATATTACAGAGCAAATTCATGATGTTGTTTTGGGGTACACATTTTTAGGCCACGGAAAATTGCTACGGGGTAACCCAAACGGCTGTTGACGAATAAGACCGAAACATATATCTAAACTGAAATTCAAAGTATTTTATGTCAGACGATTCACTTGTTCAATGGCAACTAACTAGAAACGGCACCACGAGCTGGCGCTCTCCATTGGACCGACGAGAACTAAGAACTGGCATCTTGTGTTTTGTAAGTAAAGCGTTGGGAACCAGGAACCAAGGTCTGGTGTTTGCAAGAACCAGGGTCAAGTCCTTGTCAGAGCAAAATGAGCGTATAAATAAACCAGGGATCAGGACCTGAGGTTGGTGGAACAACCAGTGGAAAATAGGAATCAGGATTTAATATGCAATATAAATAGTACGGCACCGTAAACCGGTGCATAATGTTGCAGGGGCATTTGGCGTCCTTGGTTCAATTCAAATAGAGCCCTCAATAACGCATCGCACCATTGGGTGGCCTAAAATGTGACTTATTAATGGCATCAATTTTTCCATATTCACATTTTCGTAGTCATCGCAAGGCATCATATGAACAACAGACATGCCTGGTCACCAGAATTCGCCCTAGGTTTCTATTCGTGGTGTGACCCTGAATTGACAACTTCTCGTTGTCGATCAGCGCTTCGGCTGGGACAAATCGCACGACTGATTTCAGCTCGAGCTGCAGAGACCTTCTTTAGAGACGTTGGTTATCTTCGACCCCGGACGTTTGCAGGTCGCCCTTGCGCATGCGCCGGATGTGCTATGAGCATCTTAAGCGTGTCAAGCCAGCTGAAGCATCTCCCATGGCTTCCATGTGCCGATAGGATCCGTTGCACCCGAGATCTGCCGCCGGTGTGCCTGGGCCGATGGCGACGGTCCACTGGTAGACGGCGGCTGGGGCGAAGATGCAGGCGGGGAAGGAGACAAAGATTAGGCTTTGGGGAGAGGTGACGGGAACGGGGGAGACCCGCGTGGTGAAAGAGACAAAGACGGATACTGGGAGGCAGATGATGCGGCGACCGACGAAGGTCGCAACTTTCCTCTGTGGCTGGGACCAAGCCCTTCATCTCTTGATCCCCAGCCACAGCACCGACTCAACCTATCCGTCCTTCAGCCGAGCTTTGGCCGGCTCCGGCACGCGTCCCTAGACCACTCTTCCCGCCGGTGACGGCAGCGGCACATGACCCGTTCGCGTCAGCCCCAGCACGCCCGTCCCCTTCCGGATCAGCGGCGGCGACGACCGGCCCACATCCTGTCGCGGCGCGCGCGCCCCGCCCGCCGCCGCCCATTTGAATGCGCGCCGACAATGCCGCGGACACGACGACGGCGACGACAGATGCATCTGCGCGCGCGCGCTCGGTTTCAAGTCGCGCGGGGAGCGCGGGGGGGGGGGGCGCGGGGCGTCACCTGCCGCCGGGGCGCGCGCCGGCGGCCGCGGCGTGTGCCAGGTGGCGCCCGCCAGGGGGACAGGTGACGGGTGGTGTATGGTGCGCTCCCGATTACGGCGCGGCCCGCCGCCATTGACTTCATTCATTGGCGGCGCGCTTATCAATCGGCCGGCGGGATCGCGCATTGTGTGCGACGCGTTCCAGATACCGCGCGTCGAATCACCTGGCGCGCAGAATGCACGTGCCCGCTCCTTCAAGGCTCTCCGGCCTCAGCGGCAGGCCGGCCGGTTAGGGCCCTTTATCTTCGCTGTGTGCTCGTGATCTGAGCCCTTACAGCAGCTGCTGCGGCGCACGCAGATATATGATCGGTTGAAAATGCCAAGGTCTGTGGGACTTTCTCAATGTATGGGCTGTGCGCCAGTCCTGCGCTGCTGGCTAAACAGAGGACGCGGGTTTTGTCCTTTGATCGACCAAGAAGACCCGATCGAAGTCATCGTGGAGGGTGGCATGAATGGCAAAGCATTGGCATTTATTGATGCTGATGACGGTCGGGACGGTTGTGACTTTTGCTTTTTGTGTCGTTGATCATTCGACTTGCTCTTCGTTTCTTTGTGCATTGTCAGGCTTTTTCATTCCCCGCGTTTTGAAAATAATACGTGTGTTCATGACTTGGCTTTCAGAATGCGATCATTAGAGCAGATATATGATACAGGACTGTCCGCTGGAAATATTAACGAAGTTGGACTGTGTGGAATCCGTATTTCCGAACAAAAAAGCACGCCTTAAGACCTTGCCTGCGAGATCCAACGGACTTATATTGTATGGAGAGACCATTAGCTTCGTCTCATCAACAGCGTTCAGGTATTTTTCATATCAATAGGTGGTATACACCTTCCCTCCGAAGGATGAAATAATTTCGGAGTCTCGGGTGCGAGTTATATAAACCGCGCAACTCAGCCATAATGCTGCTTGAACATGTTACGCAAGCCAATCAAGAGAAATGGATGCGCGGAATCTACACCACGCCGTTAATGTCCTAAACATAAAGCTCTTCATACGTTTCCTTCAAATGTGTGTAAGTAATCGGGGCCTTACGGCGCGATCAGCTGCTTGGGTTATATGGTGTATCATGCCTCTCATCCTGGCAGGAATTGTTGGCACCGCGGGGAATCAAACCCCCGTACCTTTGGTTTCCCTTTTCGTTAAAATGTTTCCGAATTACACTAGATGTGAACGGTTTTCATTGGAGTATGTGCTTGCATGATTTATGATGCTGACACTAGGTTCTCGTCAGTGTTGACAGTGACAGTTTACGGACAGTGGCTTAATCATCTACATCATTATACCATCATATGTTTACAAAAACGTCCATGGTCGCCAAAATTATGAATATTTTTAAAAATCATGGAAATAAAAAAAACTTCACAACTCCTTTTTCTAGACCAACGCAAAACAAGTGCATTGATAAAAGCATCCATTCAACCCTAACCGACGCACAATGGCGAAGAAGCTATCTTGTGCATGTGCCCGTGACATAGGCGCCGAGGCCAAGCCATGTTGCCATATTTAAGAACAATACCGTACGTGCCGCCATATTTCAAATGGCATCTGCCCACTGAATCAATGACAAAATATCCTGAAACAACTAGGGACGTGTGTCCCAAGAGCGATCATTGGTCGAAAGGAAAACGTGTGACCAGACAAGAGGTGGTGCAATTCCCAGTCATTCAACTTAGCTTTGATTATATTAGTGGCGTAGTGAGTCCCTCTGAAGTAACTGGAATCGATGCATGGCACCATCTCGATCGGTGCATGTACACTGAGCGCAGTAGGAAAATGTCTTGACCCAAAAAAGGAAAGAAGGCTGGGAATGCATCCAGCATACGGCACATACGGCTTAACGTGTCAGAGTGAAGGGATTGAAAGCATGTGCAATGCGAAACGAAATGAAGAAAGGCAAGTACTCCCAGTGACTCCCACGGAATACGACGCCGACTAAAATAGAGGATATATGGCTACCTATTCTTGGCGGTGGTAAGATGCCAAATTATCACCCAAAAAGACGGAGGACGCCATCATCCCAAAAAGACAGTGTCATTCTCCGCAAGATGCATGTTTCTAATGGCTTCCGCTTCCTGGTGTTTCTCTTTGTTTCTGAGATATTAGTAGCAATGGCCAGCTACATCTTTAATGGATTCTCGGTACAGATGGAGCTGGAGATTCCCGGACAAGTGACAGCTCACAGCACTAGCTGCTATGGATAATCAGTATAAGATGTAAATCATGATAATCAATTAAATATGCTCCTTTCGTTAAAAAAATCGATTACTGTTCAAGTGCTCGCTTACAGCAGATCAGGCTAAAATTTTACTGCATTTGCCAGTGTCATATTCCTAGTAGATGGACAATTGATTACGAAACGATCACGATATGTGTCATATGTGCTAGGACATGCTAATTTTACAAGTATGTACTCAATGAAAATAGAAAGATGCGTCAAAAATATGTATCCTAACTCAAATTAGACCAAAAAGGTCTTCCCATGCATGAACAAATCGGTTCGTTAAACTTACGCAGATAGTTAGGGCCTCAGTCGCATTATCTGTCAGTGGCATAAACAATTTGAGATAGCAGGTCGTGTGGTTCAAGATCTCAGCTATGAAGTGACATGAAACAAGACGATGCAAACCGTGACGCTATTACGGCAAGCACGGGCAAAGTAACGCATAAAAACTGGCACGACACGCTATTTAAGATCATCCGTCAATAGGCATCCAAAAGAAAATCATGCCTGGAACCAGCGAACGCTCAGCTTTCAGATAGCATGCTCCGCGTTCGTCACGCGCTCCGAGCCTCCGAGCGTTCCCAGCGAGCCGCGAGTCTGAGGAACCCGCCCCGGCCGTCTCCCGCCCCCTGCCGGGCACCGGTCGAGCCCTGCCCCGCGGCGTCATCTGCCACCCGGCCGCCGTCCGGCCGCGTCGGCGACATGTTGCAGATGGGCGCCGGCAGCGGCAGCCACGGAGCCGGCCGAGAGGGGACGCGACAGCTGGACGCCGCGGCACCCTCGTCGCCGCGGCGCGCGCCGCACGCGTCCGCGCAGGTGGTAGCCGCTCAATGGCTGCACAGGCGCGCGCGTCGCCGCCCGCTGGCGGCGCCGGCGCGGGCCGCGATCCTCCACGCTCGTCCCCCGGGCGCGTCGCAGCCGCCCCGTTCAAATCGGACGCGCCGGCGGCTGCGGCGGCGCACGTGGCGCGCTCGTGGCGACGTGGCGCGGGCCGGGCACCGGCCGCAGACGGTTGCTTCTGACGGCCGGCGACTGGACGGAAACGAGCGTTTTATCGACGGAGGGGTGACGCGGCGGTTTTATTCGAGATGACCAGCTTTGTGCGCAGCCTTGGTTTCTTTTCAGGGGTTTGGGATCGGGCGCAGGGACGGGTCAGCAGCTGTGACGGCACGCGTGTGGCCGCCGGTGATTCGACAGATTCGAGGTCCTTCGGAGGCCAATGATGATGTCAGAATCGGTATCGGGCTGTGACGCATGCGGCACGGCATCTGCACCAACATCGCATCGTTTATTAGCGTTGATTCTAACGATTTAGTGGGTGCTAACGGCGAGGTTACCTACTCCTGCATCGGTTTCTTGGTTTTGTCACCGACTTCGTGACATAAAACAGGGACCAAGCGAGTCGGAAAAGGAATTCAGGTACAATATAGCGTCTTTGATTTACTTGAGGCTTTCATACATTGAGTAAGCGTGCCTTACATCAAAACTTATGCATGAATAGGATTCCAGTCAGTGCTGGGTTACGATGTGATAGAGAAGAGGCATTTCTTACAGCCACAGCATTGCATTAAGGAAGCTTTCTACTGTTAGATAAACAAGCAAAATGACCTTGAAACAATCGCGAGAACTTTCTGCCCTGAACTGAGCGCACGAGGTGAGCTAGATTTGGGGCTGGTCCTGCCAAACAGTTTTCTAGTGTGCTTTTCACAGCGGAGAAGCATTTTGCATCTTGAAAGAAACCTACTTGTCCAACTAGAAGCCTAGCTGTCAAAAAGATGCAGGGTAACGGAAGTATTGGCTCTGCGCAATGATCTGTTCTGGCGACTTCGCCGTGGCGCTGTGGCCGCATGTCTTATCTTGTTTGATGCATCCACTATCTTTTCTCAGACATCTGTGTTAAAACCAAACTTCAGTGGAATTACTGCATAAAGGGGAACGCGTGGCAAGACAAAGTCAAAATATCAATCAGTGTCAAATTTGAGAGCTTTCAAAATATATCACTTAAAATGTCTATTTCGTCGGGCCCTGTCCCCGTAACTGTCACTTTTCTAGAACGGGTTGAGACTTAACATGAGGAAAGGCTGAGACAGTAATTTCAAGATTGTGGTAAAGCGAGGTACGAAATTTCATCGTAATGTGGGTAGACAAAATACCCGAGGTTTATCATATAGTTTAGCATGACATTTACCATGAGCAGAGGACATGGACACAGCTGAGAGCGCAGAATACCTTTTCTAGAGACCTCCTCGGAGCTGTCATTAAGGGCTGTTAATGCCTGTTTTTTATGATTCAAGTTGCTTTCCAAGTCCATGATTCACTATCATCCGGCAAAGGCGTGGAATAAGGGGAACGGCGTCGAGTGGGACACGGCCCACCGACTTCGCGAGAAGGCTTAACGCTGAACATCAAAGTGATACACGGAAACAACTTTATTCAATAGCGGGTTTACCCTAGCTTCTTTGTGAGAGCCACCCCTGCCGTCATCACGCGACCAAGGGAAGCCCGCGTGGTCTGTCCGCACCGCCCCGTCTGCACTGTCTGCGCCACCTTCCCCCACCCGTTGTGGGCTGACATTGACACTGGCTCGTCAATACGCGCCGGGCGCTCTGAATGTGAAAAACCGCCGCCGGTCGTGATGCCCACAGCTGCCGCGTCACAAACAGGACGGGCTGAAGGGGGGGGGGGGAGGGGGCAGCCGGTGATCTGGGACAGCCGGCCGCCGACGGTGGCGGGTGCAGTTGACGCGGCGCGGCGGCGGCGCGCTGTTTTTGCGTCGCGTTCGCCTCGCCGCCAGGTGGCGCGACAGGTAGCGGCGGCCAGCACAAGAGCCGACTCAAGGGCGCGGGCACGGATTTTTAACAGAATTAACGGTGCCCCACTGAGCGGCCGGCGATAAACAAGTTGTCTAAGGGCTGGCGCGCGCGGCAGATGTGGCGACCCGGTGCGTCGCCCCCTCCGAGCGCGTCGGTATTGTCCCGGCTTCCGGCGACGCCGCTGTGACGTCATCTTAAGGGGATCGGCGCACACGGCCGCCGCAGCCCAGGTTGACAGTGAGACGTAAGCCCCGCAGCCAATGGCGTTGCTGATTATCGCGCTGCACACACGGTCAGCTTATCACTTGCTATCAAGGATGTGGTTGCGATGGTGCTGCTTAGGGTGAAACCAATACTAATTATAACGCTGCCACGGACCGTAGTGACTGGTAGCCCACACCATCGTGGTTGCATTACAGCGAAGGCGATCTATGAACTTTCACAATCATAAGCATTGTGGAAAATTGAACGGGGCTTCCTGTACCGTGAATGATGGATTATCCCAATTTAAGTGTCAGTACTGTAATATATTGTCACCTAGAAATCCAAGTGTTTACCCAAAATATGTTGTCTTGACGAGACCGTAGTGTAATCGGCTTGTGCAAACAGTGTGTTTGTTACACTGTGACGTGACCAAGGCTACCTCGGGTAGACCGTGTCCTCCGAGTTTGTTTGTTGCACTGTGACGTGACCAAGGCTACCTGGGGTAGACCGTGTCCTCCGAGTTTGTTTGTTGCACTGTGACGTGACCGAGGCTACCTCGGGTAGACCGTGTCCTCCGAGTTTGTTTGTTGCACTGTGACGTGACCGAGGCTACCTCGGGTAGACCGTGTCATCCGAGTGTGTTTGTTACACTGTGACGTGACCGAGGCTACCTCGGGTAGACCGTGTCCTCCGAGTTTGTTTGTTACACTATGACGTGACCAAGGCTACCTCGGGTAGACCGTGTCATCCGAGTTATACGTGAGTGACATGACATAGCGTATTGCTGGTGGCTACACGTGGCTTATGCAGTGCAGAAATGCCACGGTCACCAGCAAGCATTAAAAGGTGATACGTCAGCGTTTTCGTATTGCCGCCTCCCTGTTTCAGCCTGTCTAGCCCAGCGGTTTTCACGACACTGTGGAATATTGTATTATGGTATTGTGCGATATGCTTACGTGACGTAAATCTTTTATGTAATTTCTGTGGACTAAGACCATGGCTATGGTGCTTCTAGGACGCGAAGTTGCCAGGTCAACGGATCTTCTGCTTTTTGGGTTTCGAACATTGCGCATCTGCGGCGAAATACACTGCAGCATGGTGTATAAGAACCTTATCAGGAGACATTTCCTAACGGCTTAATAACCACATATTATTTGCAGTATTAAGAATACTGTAGCGCCATTGAATTGTAACTACATAATTGTATTGTCACGATATAAGACTATTTTGGAAAGAGCATTGATTGTCAGGGGTATATACATTGTCCACGAAATGATAACTTGTATCAGCTCTCAGCTAAAAGGGACAAAGGTTTTCCACGCACCTCAAGAATGGGAACATACTGAAAGTTGAAACTGCGTCCGTTGGCAGAATTACTCGTATGGTTTCGTATCTGCTTTTGCTGTACGGTGAGCATAAATGGGTGAAGCACGCTTTTGATATTTAGTCTAACGTCTAGCCTACGATGCTTCTAATGCTGTGCAACAAACTGACGGCTTTGTGAAAACGCCTCCTGTTTAGAGCTGATTCTGCAGCGGTCGTTGACCTCACCCCTGGGTGTCGCTTCAGGAAGCGCGTGGGCGCCGCTGGGTGGTCTAACTGGATCGAGGCTTATCTCAGACCCCGGCGGCCATCTTAGAAGCGTTGCGAAAGATAAGCCCTGTTGAACCGTTCGAGCCAATTCTGTCGCAGATATGCCTCCGAGGCCGTGCGCAATGCCACCAGAAGGCATGAAGCCTTTGGGGGACGACGTCATATACTCCTTAACTTCACTACATGGGAGGCAAGGCAGCTGAAACAGGGATGACTATTATTATCCCAAGTACAAAAACTACACAGACAGTTAAAAGCAGGCTGCGCACGTAGCTCTCATAACAATGTATGATGCAATGTTAGCAATGTGCAGTCAAAATGTTTACTATTCCTCGTAACTGTAGCAATTAAAATGATTACTGGCACCGGTATGCAGTCACTTCGCTTGTTACGTGATAAAAGCTTAAAGGTACTAGAAAACAGATCAGCAATCTCCCTTCACCCCTTGCCCCCCTTCCAAAAGAAATATGGACCTTGTGGGTGGGCTGGACAAAGTTTGAAAACTGATAGGCATTGTTCTATTTCTGCGGCGTGCACGGATCGGGATGACATCAACACAGAATTGGCTACCTACCGCTCTAGATTATCTTTATTTTGTGTGTTGACATCAACGCTGAAAATATGGCTGGAGTCAGCTCGGCATCTCTTTCAATGTACCTTCCTCTCGCCTCACAATGCGTGTCTCACCGCTGGCCTCTCGCCCCACAGTGCGTGTCTCACCGCTCGCCTCTCGCCTCCACCCCTTTCCCTCCAGCCTGCAGCCCTGATCACAGGAGAAACCTACCATAAATTAGGTAAAATTGCATAAAACATTTCTAAAACGTGTTGTCTTCCGCCTCCAGTAAATTCCCTGCGGCTTGCCTCTGACTGAGCAGCTTCTCCAGTCAGATGCGGGTAACACTCTTCCCCGCCGTGCCGCGCCTCCCCGTGCGCGGGTGGGATCTGAACGACGCCGAAACGCTGACGTAGCTGACGTATTTCCAGCGGACGTGTGGGACACAGCTGCAGAGCGAAGTTTTGATCACGTGTCACGTCCTGCCACACACTCACATACAACATTTACGCGGCCGGCAGGTGTTCGTAACCACCTGACAGCGATTATGCCACAGGCAATTTCAGATATGATTTGTGTCCGGCTTTTTCTGCAGCGGCTCTGTCCCATTGGTAATAACACACGGACGACGGCATTGAAGTGACAATTGCTGCGCACATTTTTTGCAGGTAGGGATCCTGTGAACATTGTGAAACAAGGTGTCACCCAGCCTTGGGCTTTAGGGCTTCAGGCATGCTTAGATGCTTGTTTATACGATGGTTATGTTCAACGATTGAGGCTTGCGGTCTTCCTTACTGAGAAAATGTGATGACCTTGAACAGAGCATTTCATTGCGGTTATCCGAACTCAGAATTCCAACATGACAAGCAGCAAGTTGACTAAGCACCCGTTAGTTGTTCTATGTATGCTATTTTATGCACACACTATAAGCTCTCACCTGTGGAGCACAGGCTCCTTTACACAGTGCCGAGGTTGTGTGTAGTACGCTGCCGTGCCTACTCACACCCGCACTGATTCATGAAGTGATTGCGCCGTCAGAATGTTGCCATGCATGTCATTGGTGCCTTCGTGAACTTAGCGCCGCTCACCTTTTGACAAGAAAGATCGGCTGCGGAAGCCTAAGCCGCGTGAACAATTTGTTGTGTGGCAGGTGGTGCCATTTGGAAGGCTTGCTGCCACATGTCTCAACAAAGTGCAGCTACCCCTCTGCTTGTCCTACCGGCTGCCGTCCTGTTCTCAACTGCACGACCACACAGCTGCCGTCTCTATCACTGGTACAAGGGCTCCCAGATTGCCAATCTCCGCACGACAAGGTGCCCCCTTCTGTTCCTCCGCCTCCCAGCAGTCGCTGCCGGAGAGCTCGAAGAGCTGAGCTTCCAATCTGGGCTCCACAGCGCCACCACTAGCGCCAGCGCGCCTCTCACGCCGCTATGTCGAGTCCCCCTGCCGCCATGGCGTCGCATCTCACCCACAGGGGCACAAGTGGGGCGCAGACGGGCCCCACAAGGGACGCCGGCGTCGACACGTGCCGGCCCCATGCGCCAGCCGCTATCGTGCATTCCTGGCGCGCGTCCATTTGTCCGCGACATGCGCGCGTCGAAACCGACGCTGGCCGCATCGATTTCTGGCTGTTTTCCCATCGGCGGCGGCACGTGGCGCGGTGGGTGACGCGCGTGCCTTCAGAGGGGGCCGGCCGGGGGCAGGTGTTCGGCGCCCCTGCCCCCAATCAGGGCCGCATGCGCCACAATGGCCGGCGGGATGCGGCGCGGCGGCGGCGCGTCGCCATAGAGACGGCCTGTTGTGCCGGGCAGGTGCTGCGCAGGTGACCTCTCGCCGGGTCTGCCGCGCGCCCCGCGCCGAATCAGCTGAAAACACGGGCCGCGCCGCGCCAGTTGTGGCGCACAAAGCACGCTGAATGGCGCCCGGTGCGTCGGGTCGGCCGCGGAAGCGCGCCGCCCGTCTTGGCCGGGGGTCTCGGCTTTAGACGAGCCGGCAGGTGAGCGCCCGGTGCCGCCGGCCGAGAGAACCGCCGAGAAAGAGGGCAGATTGTGGCGCCGATACGGAGGCAGCTGCCGCGCCGCCGGCGCCGTTTGCACAGGTCGCCGGCGCTGTTTGCTGCTCGTTCGGGAGCGTGTCTCCAATGTGTCAACACGGGCAGATGTGCACGCGCCGCCGCATGCCCCCCCCCCCCGCCCCCCGCCCGCTCTGCTCCCCGGGACCCGGTCTTTGTCCGCGTGTGGACGCGATCCACTGTTCGAGGATGCAGGTGCCGCCAGGGACGGACGTGCCGCGCCCGGGGACCCACGCCATCCGAGCCGATCTCCGAGGACGCTCCAGCGACCCTCTCAGTCACAGCGGGCTCGCTCCCGTTCTCGGACCAGTCGCACAGCGGTCTTTTTCATGAGACGCCATCTCTCCGAGTCTCCTGGCCGGAAGCGCTGATTAATGTTCCTCTGGGAGCGCGGAGCTTTGAATTCCTGGCTTCAGAAAACTTGTCCTTAGGCTGCATGCTGTCTAGTTTCTT
>NW_023596545.1:2398127-2462023 GCF_011947565.3 Pollicipes pollicipes
CGGCGAGCGCTCCCAGGACGAACAGGCGGCGTCCGCTGTCCGGCGGACGAGCGGGCGGCGTCCCTGTCGGGCGGACGAACAGGCGGCGTCCGCTGTCCGGCGGACGAGCGGGCAGCGTCCGCTGTCGGGTGGACGAACAGGCGGCGTCCGCTGTCCGGCGGACGAGCGGGCGGCGTCCGCTGTCCGGCGGACGAGCAGGCGGCGTTCGCTGTCGGGCGGACGAACAGGCGGCGTCCGCTGTCCGGCGGACCAGCGAGCTGTCGCTGGAGGCCGGCTCCGGTGACAGATGCGGCTGTTGTGCGTGCTCTACACGCGTGTTCTGTCGCCTCTGCGCCGCTGGGATGGAGTTGTCTCGATTGTCGGTTGGTGGCGTCGGTCAGGGCTGTGTGCGGCCCGCGCGCGACCGCGGTCTACAGCACGCCGAGCCCCGGCCAACCAGTGGGCACCCAGTGAGCTAGGATGACCTGCAAAATCACGCCGATGGCCGCAGCGATGGCAGGACGTGAGCATCGCTGGCGCTGGGAGCGCACGACCAGCATCGTCACCGCCCCGGCCTGCAAGGCCACTGTGTGGGTCATCTCACGTCGTGCCCGCCCGCTTAACACTGGAACCCGTCCTGGCTCCAAAACCGGTGCTAGGACTTACCGAGCTCGACCCACTTTGCACTGTAGTTGTGTCCGAGCGCCGGCCACATCTCGCAGTCGCCGGAGATAAGCGAGAGTCAGGATGCCGCCGTGTTTCCCCTTTTTCCAACATAAATGTGCCAAGGGCAGATTTGCTGTAATCAAGGGAGCGCCCGGAGCGTGCGGTTCATCCGGGATTGCGAGGCGTTTTTGCCTGCAGTGGGATTTAAGCAGTGGTTGAACCAGAGGGTCGTATGGGTCCCATAATGTATCCACGCGAAAACGTGAAATGGGATCCACGACACCTTTTAGCCTCTCTGGTTGATTTATAGCATTGACATCGCCTTTTTAATTTATTATCTCCTTTTTAAAAATCGACCTGGCTTCTTTCGCACTCTGAAGTTACTGAAAGAGTTGCTCGCCATCTTGAATAAAAGGTGACATCGCGTTCGTACTCAATATTTATGAGGTATACAAGCAGCCAAACAAACAACGTAATGCCCGTTGGGGACAAATAAATCGAAAAATTATATTTCATCAATTGTAAAATATATTATACTTCTCTTACAAAAATAACTTTTTCGAAAGCAGTGCTCGCTATGATGCATCGATGGCATTGTCTGTCATTCGACAGTGTTGGGTAGCATGTGGGGATCAGCGGTGTACCGTGTTTCTTAATACCGCTTGCGTCTCGGACGGGAGGTGCTCTACCGTCTCGGACGGGATGTGCTGCACCGCCTCGGACGGGAGGTGCTGTACCGCCTCGGATGAGGGGTGCTGTACCGTCTCGGATGGGGGGTGCTCTACCGTCTCGGATGGGGGCGCCGTACCGTCTCAGCCGGGAGGCGCTGTCCCGTGACCGGCAGGGGTGCTGTACCATTTCGGACGGGAGGTGCTGTACCGGCCCGGATGGGGGTGCTGGGCAGAGTGCAGCATGTAGTGCAGCGCGGGACAGGATCGCTTGCTGCTGGCGCCAGCGGCTGGATTGTCTCGGCTGAATGGAACGGAGCGGTGCTGAAACTTTGCGGCAGGCTGGGCCCTCATGGATTACGTCAACGAACGTTTATTTCATGCCTACTAGATTGTTGGTATCTGGGAATGGCTATTGGTCGCCTCAGCGTGTTCAGTCCGTGCACGCGGCTGCAAGCTGGGAACGGCAACAATGGTCCTGAGCGAGCAATGCCATACATGTACCGAGCGATCCGCGGCCTCCATTGCCTGGGGGAATCGGGTGGGGTGGGGGGGAGGGGCATAATTCAGGTGGACGGATACCACCGCTGGGGCGAGCGTGCTGTTTTGCCTGACTGACGAGGGAAGGTCAGCTGGCAACTGGCCAAAACCGGTGAGCCTAACCGCCCCGACCAGGTTGACCCGCTTTGTGGAATGGCGGAGAAGCGTGTTACGTGCAACCCTCCGCGATCCTGTCTGGTAGCAAGAGCGCGTGCAAAATTATCCGGTGAGGTTCATCAGCCCACCTTCGGTGAAAGTTCGGGGAGCTTGCAGCAATCATTCTTGCCAAGTATTCGAGACACGGAAAAGATATAGGAAAAGAGGAGCAGCGAGGGACTGCCTAGTATCACGAAAGTAATGGAACCATGAGATAGAAGTGGGACAAAATGACCTGTCACGATTAATAGATAAGAAAGATAGGAATGCATCTCTGCGGTTGAAGTCTGGCTTCTGCGCTGAATTTAAGACGGGAAAATGCCCATTGAGATCATGTGAGGTTTGACGGCCTGAATCAGTTGGAGCGACAGAAGACGGATGGCAGGATCCATAACTATAACGTACTTAACGTGTTTTACAACGTGTTTTATAACGTGTTATAACGTGTTCTATAACGTAGTTAAGCAGATAATCTGAATTCGCCTGCCCGCCAGTCTAAAGCCCATGTGCGTTCGTGAAGCCTGTGAGACCAAGAGCATCCAGCGCGGCAGGACTGCTTCGCCGCGCTGCTCACGGCCGGTTGACAGCCGGGTGCCGGAGCTGATTAGCCTGTCTCTCCGCCGACAGATTCTATCCCAGTTCGTCTGTTTTATCGGGTGTGAAACACGACTCGCTAATGACTCACCCATCCCCACCCCTTGCCGCTAATTGCCTCCACGCCCTGGGCCGACTCGGACCGGGTCAAGAGGCTACCTCCGGCGCGTTCCGGCGGCGAAAATAGCCATTAGAATTGCGGAAACCGAGTTCCGCCCGCGCACCCGACCACAAACAGACCGCCACCCGTGCCGCGTTCGCCGCACGCGTTAATAATGGATCGGCGGCCCAGCTGCCGGCGCCGCCGTCCAGAGGATATCCGGAGTCGAGGCGCGCTGTCGATCCGCCGGATCGAATGTCGCTCTCCGCAGGGAGACGCCGGAAGCGAGGGGAGCGGGGCGGGTCGTCGACGCCGACAGCGCGCCACCGGACGCCCCGCGGGCGAGCGGGAGACGGGGTGGTGTGGTTCCTGGCCGCGGCCAACCGCGTGCTGAACGCGACCTGACAGCAGCGCCGTTATCGGCCGGCAATTAGCTTACAGGCCTGGCGCCAGTTCGTGCGGCTCGTGTCCGTTAAATGGGTGATGATTTTACTACGGCGGCGACCGCCGGTCCCGACTGCACCTGCCTGCGCGAGCCCGTCTGCTGCCTCGGTGCTGATTGGCTGGCCGCCAGCGCGCGCCGCCTGCTGATTGGTTGTCCAGCACGTGCGACCGGGCCGACGAGCACCTGCTCTTGTGAAGAGTATTTCTGGCCTTGTGGCGTGTCGCCGCGCTCAGTGGGACCGCGAACGTCGAGGGGCGAGGGTGCGCTGCGATAACGGGAGAGCTCCGAGAAGAGACTGGAGATATTTGAAGAAGTGGAGAAGTATAATGGTATCGATGGATAATCCATCTCACAAACCCTTGAAGAAGAGGCCGCTGGCGCTGGTGGACTACAACACGTCGGCAAATGGTGAGCTCCCTTCGGCTTTAACAGGGCGCCATCCGCTTCAGCCTTTGCATTTTCTCGATTTTTGTCCTTTGCGAATGCTGCATCGAGTAGGGGACTGTGAGGACCCGCACCGCCCACTGTCCGTTCCGTCGTATGCTGTCTGTCCGCCGAGATGACCAGGCGGCGCGCGCGTCTCAGTCTGTCTTCGATCGCGAGCGGTGCTGTGACCATGCCCTCGCCTCTGTTCCAGACGACGTGCTGCCGCGCCTGAAGCCGGACCGGCCGCTGTCCAGCCCGAAGCTGGAGCCGGAGAACCTGAGCGTGCGGCCGGCATGCCTGCCGCCGGCTCCGGCGCCGGCGCCTGCGCCGCTGCCGCCCTACATCCCGTTCAGCCTGTACTACCCGCTGCCGGGCGGCGAGCGGCCGCGGCTGCCGCCCAACCTGTACCGGCCGTACGCGCTGTCGCCGCCGTCGCCGCTGCCGCTGCCGCCGGCGTCGGCGCCGCTGTACGCCGCGCAGCCATTCGAGCGCGAGTTGCCGCCGCACCTGTCGCCGCCCGTGCAGCCGGAGCAGGGCCTGCCGTCGCCGGCGCACGGCGCTGCGCTGGTCTCACCGGCCGGCACCGACATCCTGCGCTCGATGCTCAACCAGCCGCCGCAGACGCTGACGCTGACGGCGCCGCGGCCGGCCGGCAAGCACCAGTGTTCCACCTGCCGCAAGGTGTACACCACTGGCGCCGGTCTGGCCAAGCACCAGCAGTTCCACTGCGAGCAGCGCCGCTACCCGTGCGATGTGTGCGACAAGGTGTACACCTCGCAGGGCGCGCTCAAGATGCACGTGCGCACGCACACGCTGCCCAACAAGTGCCAGTTCTGCGGCAAGGCGTTCTCGCGGCCGTGGCTGCTGCAGGGTCACATTCGCACGCACACGGGCGAGAAGCCGTTCCAGTGCGACCTCTGCCATCGCTCGTTCGCCGACAAGTCGAACCTGCGCGCGCACAAGCAGACGCACACCGAAATCAAGAAGTACAAGTGCGCCTCCTGCAACAAGACCTTCAGCCGCATGTCGCTGCTCTCCAAACACGAAGAAAACGGCTGTCCGGGCGCCGGCCAGTGAGCCGGCGCGGCTCGTGCCATCTAGCGGCAGTGAATCAAACTAACGCAACGAAGCTCCACGAGTGCTCATTCTAGTCCACATGTGTAAATACGTTCAAGATTCGTCTTCTCGCTCTGTGAATGTTTTTGTACGTCCATGTTAGTCGCCCTCGCCTAGATTTTTTGTAGATGTAGGATGTTCGAGGCGTGATGACGGTTCAGGAACTTGAGGCTGTTCTCATGCATGTGTATATATACCTGAAAACCATACGATAGGTGAATCAAGTGCCAATACTGTGGAAACTTGCTCATGCCCCAATGGCTAGTCACATTTCGACTTGTTTACGTGCGCATTGATGGTGGTATTTTGAAATACATATATATGACGTTTTACGACTTGTGTTCGTCGATTCAAATGAGTTGTGGTTTCAAACGGAGAATCACGCCGTGGTCCCTTCGCGTGCAGATTCAGGAAGAAGGAAACACATAATTAGTGACCTTGACGAACATATCATGCTCCTCCACAATTTTTGCGACACTTTGATGCTATTTCTACGCATAGGAGTGCACGTATAGCCATTGCTTGAAGTCCAAAATGATGAAAGCTGTCTGCAAAGCTGCCTCCCACTACAAGAAAAATTGTAGATCCTTAAACTATTAAAGGTGATAGGATGGTGAGGCTGGAAGTGCAAAGTCTTACCGTCAGCAAAACATGGTTTCCAAGAGCGACAAAATAACAGCCGCTTCAGATAACGTAACAGAAAATATGCCTTCAAAAAGCTGTTAGTTTTTTGACACACCAATCATAATGTTCGATTATGATTTTGGGAAGACACAAGCACAGCGATGTTATCCAAAGAACCCAAACCTGAAGCCTGAACCCAAACCAAGGCGAGAGGAAGAGAGAGAGAGAAAGGGAGAGAGAGAGAGAGAGAGAGAGAGAGAGAGAGAGAGAGAGAGAGAGAGAGAGAGAGAGAGAGAGAGAGAGAGAGAGAGAGAGAGAGAGAGAGAGAGAGAGAGAGAGAGGGAAGGAAGAGGGAGAGCGTAAGAGAGGATGATGGGTGTGAACCAGCGAAAACCGGCAGATCATATACGGAAATTATCATTTTCTTAAGGATATTGAAGCTACTACGGACCTTTTTCATGGCGTGAAAATCCAACTTATACTAAGTACATCCTCATCCTGCGTTAGTTGAAAAGTATGTACTGCCAGGGCAATTACTATAATTTGTCAAGGAGCGTTCTGACAGCTGCGGTACAAGCTCTGACAAAAAGATGTGCACATTTGATATTCCTTGCCAAAAATCGAGTGAAATCTGACAGAGGCCATAAAAATGCTTGCAATGGCGGTGTGGTGAGATCAATAAATCACAGATGTGTGCGTACTTGTTTATATGTTCCTAATCTTAGCCACCACATATATGTTCTTCATTAGAGAACACTCATGCTGTATCTGGACTATACTAGATGAGAGCGATTGGGCTGCGTGGTGGAGGTGTCCAAAATGGAACATCACGCTCGATGGAACGGTAAGGCAAAAATGATTAATGATGCGGGCAGATCATTTTGCACGGCTTCGGGCTGGACAAAGTGTTCATTCAGCGGAGTTCTTGTGATAAAAAAGCTAAATTAATAGTGATGTATCTTGAGTAATACGAACAGCATGCCAGTGTTACGACAATTTGGTGAATAATGCAACTTTTAGTTTCATACTGGGTCTTTCAAATATTGCTTTTACTCTTCGAGCAAAGTTTCGTTGCCAGCCACCATAAAAAGGACCATGCAACGATAAATGCTTCAACAGGCTCAGTACACCCCCTACAGCGTTTTGATAATCACAGTGCGCTGCCGCTATGTTCATCAAGTCAGTCCAATGGAGCTGCCCGATGCAAAAACAAGCTGGAGACAGAGTCGGAAAATACATTGAATCGAACCAGAAGAAAATCAGGCCATCCATTGCGATCAAAACGGACGACATCCGATGTCAAAATCGGCGGGGTGTTCTGGGACGACGTCTGGAAGTCAAGACACATCAGGTGGGTGGCAAAGACGATTGACGGCGACCGCATGCGTCCGTCCGACCGCCAGTTCTTCCACACCCTCATTCCCCGAACGCTGGACCGCCTGGACAACATCTGCATCACCCTGGACGAGAAGGACGAGCGCGACTTCACCCTGCTGGCCAACATCAGCTGGAAGGACCGGCAGCCCTCGCTGCGGTACCCGGCCGTCCCTGAGCAGTGCGCCTTCGGCCGGTCCAGCGGCTTCCTCTGCGTGTTGCTGGACGACGGCGACTCCTGCCACTACGTGTCCGGCTGGGCGCAGGACCGCGTGCAGGCGCTGGTGGACGGCCGCCACTCGTCTTGCGGCTATCGGGAGCGGCTGCGTATGATGATGCACGCGCTGGGCCTGATGCACGAACACGACCGGGGCGATGCGGTCCGGTTCGTCGCGCTGCACCCGCGCCTGCGCACGCTGGCCAGACATGACGACCTGCTCGAGTACCGCATACCACAAGACGATTGCGCCGTGTTCCGGCAGAACGGCTCGTCTTTTCCGTTCGACTACGACTCGGTGATGCTGCACGACTACGCGCTCCGCCCCAACGCCCAGCAGATGGACTTCGAGCTCCCGCTCGTACCCAGGCGCCCACAGGACGTGAGGAAGCTGCTGGCCAGCCACAAGCCAGAGCTGTCGCACTTCGACCAGTTCAAATTACGTCACTTGTATGGGTGTCGCCCGAAGCGGTGCCGCCATATGCGGCCGTGCGAGAACTTCGGCTTCAGGGATAGACTCTGTCGATGCGTCTGTGCACCTGGTTATGTGGGTCAGCTCTGTCAGCACAAAACCTTGCTCCCCACTGACCCCTGCATTCAGACCGTGAAGCGTCCAATGAACATCACCCTTAACGCCACAGGCTGTCATCCTCAAAACAACCAGCCGTATAACTACACAATCGTACTGTCTGGCAAGGCGCGAAAGCGCTTCGTGATTCGCATCGACATGACGCCGCTGCGAGCCCTGCTCGAAGCACTCCGAGTCCTTCCGACCTGCGAGCACGCTCGCGTGTACTTCTCCGGGCCGGGGACGGCGCGTCCGATGCTCATCTGCGCCGAGCGCCTGCTGCACACGCCCGTCACCCTGACCTACGCAGCGTCCTGAGACGCTGCTGGTGCTGGTGTTGGGGCTGCCGAGCCCGCCGTTGTCGGGCGACACCCCGGCCGACCCGGCCCGCGCCGCCGGCGGCGTCCGCCTGGCCGTCACCGCCGAGCTGGACCCGGCCAGCGAACTGACGGTGGACACGACCCGGCGCGCTCCCGCCACCGCACCGTCCACCGCCGAGACCTCCACCGCCACGAGCAGCACCGTCACCTCCTCGGAGGCGACTCCAAGCTCCGCCGACGCCACCCCCGCCCCGCCCGACCCGCTGCCGTCCCCGCCGCCGCCGAAGCCGACGCTCGCCTCCCTCCGCTCCCATGAGCAGTCGGTGCTGGACGGGCAGGCCCAGGCGGCGAGGGAGCAGGTGTCAGGCGCCAGCCCGGCGGCCACCGGCGGCGCCGTGGCCGCCGTCATCCTGGCCGTGCTCGCCGCCACCATCGCGCTGACCGCCTACAGGATTCGCCACCGGAAGGAGACGGGCGCCGACTCGGCCGGCGACGCGTCCGAGCCCGGCGACGCTGAACCGACCGACGGCGAGCCGGAAGAGGGCGTGGAGTATGCGGACGGCTCGACGCAGGCGGCCGCGCCGCAGCCCTAGCTGACCCAAGCGGCCGCGCCGCAGCCCTAGCTGACCCAGGTGGCCGCGCCGCAGCCCTAGCTGACTCAGACGGCTACGCCGCAGCCCTAGTTGGCTCAGGTGGCCGTCCTAGCTGCAGCGCTGGAATTTCGTCGGGCGAAGATGTCCTGCTCCGCCTCACGGTGTTACTTGGCAGCGATCACGAGCAATGTTTCGAAATCAATTTGTTGACCGCTGTCGAAACGTGATTGAAATCTTTGGACATTTTGGACTGTTTGCCAACATTCCACGCTTACTTTGTGCGAAATAACAATAATGAGCATTGCAGGGATTTGTTTTGCTTTTGACAATTCACTTTCTGTTGACGTTCGTAATTCTTAATGAAGTTTCAACCGCATAGGTTTCAGCGTTTGTATGTAAAGCAAGCAGGCCATTTTAATGTTATTGCAAGGCGTAGCTCGCTGTTATTTCCCCGACTTCACCAAACCATTTGAGCCATAGGAATTAACCGGACAGCTTCTGCCACTTGATTGAAGCGCGCTTCGCAATGTCGCATGTCCACAAGTTCACATGCCTCAAGCACACCGTCACACGTGTTGACGCTTCATCAAATGAGCTACAGGGAAGCTCCCTGGAAGTGTGCATGCCTTTTCACTGATTTCGCGCACGAATCAGTCCCAAACAGCTACCAAAGTTTGTCGGTGTTGTTTAGGCCCGATGCAAGTTGCACGCTAATGTGTCATGATGACGCTTCTGGGTGGTTCGCAGAGCCGCCATTTTTCATCGTTGCACATGCTTCTGGGTGGTTCGCAGAGCCGCCATTTTTCATCGTTGCACATGCTGCATATTATCATGACCGTTTGCTGTCCGACCGCTCTGGCCTGGACGTGGACGGTGCGTGGCCCGAGGGCCGGTCGCGCTATCTGGGGCCGGTCGCGCTGTCTGGGGCCGGTCGCGCTGTCTGAGGCCGGTGGCGCTGTCTGGGACCGGTGGCGCTGCCTGGGGCCGGTTGCGCTGCCTGAGGCCGGTCGCGCTGTCTGGGGCCGGTCGCGCTGTCTGGGGCCGGTCGCGCTGCAGCCGGGCAGACGGCTGTGCGCAGGTGACGGCGCGAGGGGCCAGGTGTTACTCTTGGGAAGAAACAACTGAGGCAGATGTCTGGGTCGCATCCAAGGCGGGGGTTGATCGGAGGGTAGCATTTAGAGGAGACGGTGCTGTGAGTGGGTTTGCCTGAACGGCACAAGTGACGCTGGCCTTCTTTTTTCTCTTTTTTTTCGGGGTTCTCCGAGTATAGTTTTTTGGAGGCAGGGACCACCGCATCGCATGGGAGCGGAGACCTCAACAGCGCGGCGAGCCTGTTAATAGAACATGCCCGTCTTGACCTTCACAGACCACATGCGTTTTTCCCATGACCCCGCCACGTCTTGGAGGTCAGATCATGGCCCCGAAAGCTCCCTCCCCCCCTCCGCTGCGCCACTGGGGGTGATAGCCAATCACCAACGCGGGCCGATACGAAGGAAGGCTTCTGATGCGCTGATCTTTTCCAGTGAGCTGGTTATGACCTGCTTCATTCCCCTCCCCCCTCCCCCCGTAAGATAATCACTTGCGCGGTGATTCGAGGGCTTCCTCTATGACTTGCAAATTTTCTGGATTCCGTAGGCCTCCTGTTATATGTACATGAAGTCATCCGGCGTTGTATAGACTGTACGGCACCAACGTGCTGGCTGTGTTCCGCTTCTGAAGAAACAGAACAAAACGGGATCCATGCACGACCCCCAGCACACACTCTAGGTATCGGATGAGCGCTGTTACACAAATTAATTTTTGACGCGCAGTGAGTGACCCTGAAAGTAGCTGATCGTTTAGTTGTGCGCTGTGACATGCCGAAGAATCCCAGTTCTTCCAGCAGTAAGTATTGGTAGATGGTCAAATGCCCTTAGCAGATCAAGTAAGCACATCAGTGGTAACTGGCGAACATCCCTGGCTCATTTGGTCTATCTAGCATGTTTAGGATTGCTGTTGCGGTTGCATGATTTCCATGAAGCCCTTGCTGGCACGGGGATATCAGGGCACTCAGTATGTAATGCGTCGTAAGCCGCTCACACACTAGCTTGCCCGCGATTTTTGGTATTCCGGGTGTGAGTGGGGTTGTTTAAATTATCATAATGCCATCAGATCTAAAAGTCAGCTCCACAAGTAATATCTTCCACTTTCACTGCATGCCACTACTTTACAGGCGAAACTGCTGTTGAGGCGCCGCAAGCGTTCATTGACATGGCGAATCTTAGTCCATATTTGGCAACAGGTCGTGGGTAAAGGAGCCCGCGCGCCACGCCCGCGTCATCCGATGGCCTTCTAAATCCATCGGAATCGCTTTCAATACCTTGTCGGAGATCATTCTCCCGATGTCAGCGAAGAAGTCGTTGGCCTGGCTTACCAGCGCATCTGGAAACTGCTGCGCTGGCCCCCTGGCACCAACGAGTCCACGCATAACGCGGTGCACTCTTGCGGGCCTCTCCGTCTAGATGCGCCCAGACACATTTCGCGGGCGGTCACGTCGGATGGCTTTCCCAACGATTCAGTTCCCTGCACATCGCGTCGTTATAACGAAGTGCACGACGCCGCGCATCAGCTCCTTAGGAGTGTTTGGCACGGCAGAATCGGTGGGCTTGTGGACCTGCACTTCTCGCTCTGTGTTATGCTGGTCAAGCGGTATGAAAATGGCCAAATACGTGTTACATTGTTCATCAGGTAAGGGTGTCGTAACATCGCTCCAGTCGGCAGCAGCCGACACAGAGTGAGCGGCAAACGCCACAACACCTGACGAAGACGTTGCATGCCATGTGGATGATGACGTTAAATTGAAAACTTCCTGATAGGCATTTCCACAAGAAATAAAGGTTGCAGTCTGCAACGATGACATTTAGTACTAACGCATACGTTAATGTGACCATTATCCCAGAACTAAAAGAGACTGGATATCAATCAAATCCCGTGGGCCCCTAATCTGTTTCGTCTTTTTGTTAACAAAATGATGGATTTCTGCTCTTACTGCACTCTCCTTTCAACATAGGAAAACACTTGGCAACAAACAACTGCTAATCCCAGTGATGTTAGGTGTTCTGATCAAAATGCGGATATTCACGGTATGACGAGCTTTTAGAATCAAAACGCAGCCACAGAAGAATGGTTCGTTACAGGGCAAACTACAGGTGCCTCGGTTCTTTCGGGATATGAACTGGGAGTCTTGTATGAGATACTTTCACTGCAGATAAAGTAACAAGGTTATGCGCAAGTTTTGCAAGCCTTTTTCATAGAGAAGGCAGCGACAAAATTGGTTTATAAGTCGTAACTTTACATGTTTTCCCAGCTTAAACACATGGTGCTTGAAGTGGGGCTGTTAATCGAGCTAAAAAGGTTACAGTATGCAGACAAAGATCGACAAATTATGTGAGATGGTGCAAGCACTTTAATGACTTAACACCATGAATTTAGTGGGGCTAATTTTGTCTACTCCACCTCTCACACAGTTCATAACGTTAAAGAGATATAGCGCATTAGTATAGAGAGGTTTATAAGAGGCAGGGTAACCCGTTTCCGTTGGATATGACGTTGAGTTATTTGTGTGAAGCAGGCGTGTCTCGTTCGTGTTGTTTAGCAATGGATGTAAGAAGCTTATTAAGACGCTTTCTTTACCGCCGCTACTTGCTGTAAACTCTTCATTCTTTTCAACTGATTTGTGAACATGCGATTTGGTGTCATTTACCAAATTTGACAATATATTTCATGACATTTGTATTGATGTTGTTTGGGCATGTATCGGTTGCAAATAAACTGGTTACATGAATGCTTTTTTATGAATAATCTGACACAAAATGCATTGGCTTGTCCATGGCCTCATGTCATACCCTCTACGAATTGGTTTAAACAATTTAGGGACGGCATCATGGTTGAAGAGTGTAGCGCTTTGTTAGACCTTAACTTCCCTAGATGTTTTTACATCAGTTTTTTGCTACAATACCACCCTATTTAAAAATATATAAAGAAAAGAGGGAAAGGCCTGAGAAGGCTATCCATAATTGTGTCAGCATAGTTAAGTGAAATTCCTGAGGATTTTTTAGAGCGGGCATTTGGTTTGATAATCATAGAGGCGCTGGCGAGATCACACGCATCACCGATGACATAAACTCCTCTGTTAAAGCGTTCATCTTCCAGGAAAGAAACATTCTCTCCCGTTGGTTTTATCACCACCATTTATCATGTCTGTTTTTTCCACCAGAAATAACCCGAGAGAGTCGTGAAATGGTTTAAGAGTCCTGGTTTGAAAAGGCATATTCTAAAGTCAGACCAAGTCGGCCGTCATGTAAAGTCAGGTCAAAGACAGGACCGTTGTCAGAGACGAATGAGGGTCAGCGGCGTCCGTGGTAAGTGTTGAGCAGAAGTAGATCTGGTGTGACCAGTTAGGGACCTGCGGGCGTCGGTGCAAAGAGTAGGCGTAGTGTCACATCCAGGGACGATGTCATCCATGCGGAGATCACAGCGGCACGAGTAGTGGACACACCAAAGAACTCTACGTTTTTGTCGACGACGACTGAGGTCTACCACTGTCAGTGGCTGGGTCCACAGTCAGCGGCTGGGTCCACTGTCAGCGGCTGGGTCCACTGTCAGTGGCTGGGTCCACTGTCAGTGGCTATGTCCACTGCCAGCGGCTGGGTCCACTGTCAGCGGCTGGGTCCACTGTCAGCGGCTGGGTCCACTGTCAGCGGCTAGGTCCACTGTCAGCGGCTAGGTTCACTGTCAGTGGCTAGGGTCGGATCACAGCCAGCACCCACGTCATCTTTTCTTTTAATTCGCCTCCCCATAGCGGGGAAGCGCGAGCCTAAATAAGAGCCCAAACGAACCAAAAAACAACGCACAAGCAAAGCAAAGCGTCGAAATGGAAGTGTAGAAAACATCACGCAAAATCAAAGACAAATCTCCTTGGCCGCAGCCGCAAAAGAAGTGTGCTCGCCCAGGCTGGCAAGCTGACATGATCGGCCCTAACAGACAGTCGGTGCACACAATACAATTCAGGGGCATAGCAATCGTTTAGTTTGTTCAGCTTATTTAATGCGCCTTCAACGTTTGTGGATTAATAATTTGTCATTGTATCCCTAGAATGATCTTGCCTTTTCTTGTTGACAACGTTCTTCATATTTATCAGAAAGGTTTGCCGCTGGGAGAACTGCGAAGAGAACGTAGAGGGCGTTGGGCTGCTCGTCGCTAATTAAAGGCAGAAGTGTAAGAGGGATTCAACTCCGGCAGAAATATGGTTGTATAGGCGGAAGACTGTGACGAATATATCTTGGGCACAAGTGAGTAAGATACGTTTTATCGTAAGGAAACAGCTGCTGGATGCACACCATTAATTACAAACGCCCTTTTCTGTCAGGTTTCTCCAATGGGAGGCCAGTTCTTGATGTAAGCTTTGACGTCACGAATTTGTGTCATGGCGGCAGCGTGAAACCATACCTCTTACTTTTCTCCTGAAGTGCGTGCGTCGTATGAATTTCGACTACGTTGCTGTTTATTGGCATCTCCCAAATGTTGATGCACATTTTGATGTGGATAAGAGCTGTTGGAGACGATGACGGGTATCTATTCATTGGGACTGCAGATCTTGAATCAGAGCAAACAGCTGCTCTAGAAGAGTGCACAACATATAACGCTAAAAATTTACTTAAATCCACCCGTTATTCAGCACTGTGTCTACCTGTAACGCAGCAAAAAAAGGTTGCCGTTGCCTGCATTTTCTGTGTGTTTTATGTGTGTTATAGCACTGAAAGTTGGTCGTCGAAAACCACTCCATGGAGGTTAAATGACGGGAGTTTATGAACATTGTGACCCGGTCAAGACAAATCTGATATCTGTGTTTTGTGAGCGTTTTTCATAAAAAGACCACCACAGGCTTAAACAATGAAAACTGAAGCCATAATTAGTCGACCATTGGTCAAGTTTATTTAGTTTCCCTCTAAGACATCATATGAAATAGATAGAGGAGTGTTGGCTTTCTTTGTTTGCGCACCAGATAACATTACCAGCTGAAAAAATAGAAAGAAAGCATTGGAGAAAAGACAATCAATAACTATTTTGAAAGGAGGCAATTAAGTGCATCTGCGTTGTAAAAGACCATTTTCAAAGTGGTATGCATGCAACCAAAAAAAAAAAACAGAACCGACAGCCCGTCAAACCCGTCAAAAAGTACACTATAATGCGCCAAGGAGCTGCAAAAACCTATCTTTCGCAAGTTGAAGTGGGTGCAAGCTTGTATGACATGTCATACGCTTTGCTTATGCCCAAAAGTACTACTTAAGTATGTTGATGACGCTTGAAACTCGTTTGCCTAAAGTTGAAAATGATGTCGAAACGGTGCCGAAGGAAATAGAAAAGGTATTCTGAAAATAACAAAACGAACTAATCTGATTTTGTCTAAGACCGCACTGGCACACTGAAGATATTTTAGCGTTTTTAGATGCAATGGTAAGCGTTTCCATTCAATCTTTCCAAATTTGGGTATTGGAACTTGTTGAATATATATTATGTCACTTAGTTACATATGCCTATCTCTGCCGCCTTTCGGGAAAGGCAGTTGTATGTTTTATTTCAAGTTTAAGTTGAAATAGCAAGGCAAAAAAAAGCAAAATGGATTGTGAAATCGTGAGATCGACTGACAGACTTTTCTAGAAAGTTCCGTGATATCCGCATTCGGTGGAGTGTACCATGCATCGACTTGACTGCCCTTTGTCCAGAAATGGAGTTTTTAAATTAATATGAGGTTCGACAAAATCATTCTTGTTGTTTAGTGTCACACTGCCACTGCAATGGTCATCTTCCATATCGTCATAACGGTATCACGAATGATTGGAAAGAGAAAACGTGTGTGGATCTTGAGTAAGGAGCCTCGTTTCCGCAATCCCGATGATAGCAGTACATAGTAGCGACGAAAACATTTTGATTTAGTTTTATTAGGATAGCAGACCTCTAAAACTTCCGTTGTAGTATAAATACCCAGCCCCATCAGATGGTAGGAATCAGTTGTAGGAAGCTACCGAAGCTGTCGGTGATCCTCGTTTTAGTCTTTGCCAGTGGGTGATGGTCTGTGTGAATGAGGATGGGGTCGTCTGGCCGGTGGGAGTTTCGCTGCTCCTGTCCCGAACAATCCGTAGCCCAGATGGCATACTTAGCCGGACGACAGAGTGTGCGGTTAGGGGGGTGTCAGGGTCGACAGATCGTCAGTCAGGGGCAATGTCAGGGTTGACAGAACGCCCGATCAGGGGCGACAGAGCGTCCGGTCAGGGGCCGTGTCAGGGTCGACAGAGCTTCTGGTCAGGAGCGGTATCATGGTCGACAGAGCTGGGGCCTTTCTATGCGACTCGGTGGATGTTGTGCTGGTTCTGAGGTAAAGACGTAGCATTGACGGTATCACGTGCCTGCTGGGATGATACGCTTGTTTTGGCTTTCACCCACACATATTTTCTCTTGTTTCCATATCGGGCACTGTGTCATGCTTGCTTACTTATTGTATTGCTTGCCTCGCTGGTTCGCTCGCTTGTGTTCCGAGTATAGTGTAACTTAGCAATGACAGCTTTGCCGCATAACTCAGTTGTTTCGAAAAGGGCTTTAGTCTAAGCACGGTTTTAGGTTTGATGGCAAGTGAACTGTTCGCTGGAGCTTCAATCTGTAGGCTGTGAATAGTCTGAATTTGTTCCGATGGCCACAATACATTGATATGCCGAAACGGGGGTTCTCTTCCCTCAACTGCACCACCAGGCATGAACCAAGGGGAGAGCGTTCGGATGCGTTCTCAGAAAGCCCGCGAGGGTCAGCAGGAAAGCCAACTGACCAGGGAGCAGACACGTCACGAGCTACAGACGAGCCGGAGCTATCAGAGGTGGCGAAACAGTCGGATGTAGGTGGGTCATCAGCGGGTTCTAATGCGTCCAGGGAGAGAACAGAACTAATTGTATGTTGCTGTCCCGAATGGTGTGGTCGCTCGTGCACGAGGTCACCGAATGCCTGAGGAGCATGACAACGGCCCCGCCCGTACATATGCCCCGTCATCTAGGATCCATTCGCTATGTCCGGTGCTCCTCAGGGGCCAAACGAACATTTGAAAAACAACCACTGTCTAGTATGCTGATGGAAAATAGCACCCAACGCATGAGTGGCATGGAGTTTACGGTACCCACAAAGCACATGAGCTATACGACACACACACACGTAGCACAGGAGCGTTGTCCGGTGGAGCCATCGCACTGTGACGCGCTCTCTGCAAGTTGAAAACTCGTCCTCTAAACGACGGCGGCTCCATCGAGGGGAACCATGTTGCTAATTACAGAGGTCAGTCGTGAAGGAACTGTTGTCAGCTTCGGAAGGACTCGGGCCGCAAGAGGATCATCAGAACTCCTGAAATGATTCAAAGAGCTGCTTAGCTGATCAGGCAGAATACACGGGGCCACTCAGTCACCTCTCGCAAGAAGTCCGCAATGATGACGACACTGCCAACTGAACACTGAAACAAGACTTTGGAGTGCGTCCCCCAAAAATGTAGATCAGACGGAATCTCTCGGCCGCAGACGTGTTGGGTCCGAAGAAGTTCTTCTGCTGTGTGCTGAAGCAATATCGGAAACCGGATGATTTCCTTGGGAGAACATGGCTTTCGGGAGAGGCCCACTCTCGCCCGGCGGGTCGGGCCGGCAGCCGAGTTATCGACGCCGGTGGTCGAGCCTGGTGCTCAGGTGCGGGAGAAGGCGCTGCACAGTGCAGAGGTCACAGCTCGGCGGGCCATCGGCTGCCCGGAATAGTCGGGCTTCCGCGGTTTGAGGACACGAGTTACCATACGTTTACTCCGAGGCAAGGCGCATTTGAAGGACTTTTGACATAAACGAATGTCCATGATGCTACATACGTGTCTACGGTTTTTCCTAGCGCACAATTGTATATACCTGACCCATCCATGCCATTTGTTAAGCAGACTATCCAGATTTATTAAGTTATTTATGCGTCCCACCATCGTTTCCACCGGGAGGTAAAATTCCACGACTGCGGAGGCATTTTGGCAAGTGGGGAGATATCAAGCCACCCAGCTAACATGTTATTTTATGGCCAGCACGCAGGTGACGGCAAGCCATGTACATGTTACAATATGGCCCGCTCGCAGGTGACGGTACACCATGTACATGTTACAATGTGGCCCGCTCGCAGGTGATGGCACGCCATGTACATGTTACAATGTGGCCCGCTCGCAGGTGATGGCACGCCATGTACATTTTACAATGTGGCCCGCTCGCAGGTGACGGTACGCCATGTACATGTTGCAATGTGGCCCGCTCGCAGGTGACGGTACGCCATGTACATGTTGCAATGTGGCCCGCTCGCAGGTGACGGTACGCCATGTACATGTTGCAATGTGGCCCGCTCGCAGGTGACGGTACGCCATGTACATGTTACAATGTGGCCCGCTCGCAGGTGACGGTACGTCATGTACATGCGGCGGACGGGAGAGTGTTATGGCATGTGGGTAATCTCCGGTAAGACCGTCCACGAGAGGCCAGCCCACTCCACTGACCTGAGCCTGCTGGACTTTTTCCTGTCGTTACACCTGGAGGCGCTGGCGTGCCGCGGCGATCCGCAAGGCGTGATGCAGCTTAAAGGGTCCATCACCAGGACACTGCACTAGTTTGGCGCCGAGGCGTGCTGGAAGGCTCTCCGGTCCGGCCTGACAGGGGCGGAGCTGTGCTGCACCCGAGAAGAGGCTCATGTCCGGCGCGTGTCGTGAGAGTTGAGCTATCTCGTTGTGCTCTAGATGAATAGTGCGTACAAATGAAAATGCTTTGGCTACAATTTTATGCCTTTGATGTCATAATTGCGGTATTTGTACAAACGTTATAGGCACTTCAATGTGTTGGTATATTAAGAACATCTTGGAGCATTGAAAAAATCACGGGGGGCGTGGGTGTCATGATATCCCCACTTTCCGAGAACCGTGGCAACCCTGCTTTCTAAAAATTGAAGCATTAACACAATGGCGACGCGTGGAAAGAATCGACTCCAAAACCACGTGTTTTGAGATGTGTGATCGTCGATGTTCTTCGTCGATGTACAAGAGCATGGCAATCATGATATTTACTTCTCTCTCAAAAATTATGCATCAAGAGCGGACGAAGCTCTCCGCCTCCGTATTCCCCACCTTGGTCGCCGGGTTGGCCTCTCCCGTGAAAGTTCCGAAGACTTTGTCATGGAGGTTCGGGGCGGGACGGCTGTTTGCCCCCCCCCCCCCCCCAACGGAACGGCTGGATCCGCCCTTGTGCGGACGCGGCCTGGTCTGCTTTACAGAGACAGGTTCTGCCGCCATTGTACCGAGACGTACAGGTCCTTATACCCACACCCAGGCCCATGACGGTGCCGATACAAGACCTGGCGGTATTGTACCGAGACGGACAGGTCCTTATACCCACACCCAGGCCCATGACGGTGCCGATACAAGACCTGGCGGTATTGTACCGAGACGGACAGGTCCTTATACCCACACCCAGGCCCATGACGGTGCCGAGACAAGACCTGGCGGTATTGTACCAAGACGGACCGCTCCTTATACCCACACCCAGGCCCATGACGGTGCCGAGACAAGACCTGGTGGTATTGTACCGAGACGGACCGCTCCTTATACCCACACCCAGGCCCATGACGGTGCCGAGACAGGACCTGGCGGTATTGTACCGAGACGGACAGGTCCTTATACCCACACCCAGGCCCATGACGATGCCGAGACAGGACCTGGTGGTATTGTACCGAGACGGACCGCTCCTTATACCCACACCCAGGCCCATGACGATGCCGAGACAGGACCTGGTGGTATTGTACCGAGACGGACCGCTCCTTATACCCACACCCAGGCCCATGACGGTGCCGAGACAAGACCTGGCGGTATTGTACCAAGACGGACAGGTCCTTATACCCACACCCAGGTCTATGACGGTGCCGAGACAGGACCTGGCGGTATTGTCAGTGCATTTTGACCCGCATGTTTGTCCATGTTGATACAGGACCCGCTCCATGATAGCTGCGCAGGCGGAACCGCAGGTCTGCCGGCCGACAGACAGCTGGGTCTGCAGGTGCCCAGATGGGACCACCTGACGTTGACCTGAGACAGGGCCAGCTGCTGCCGCCATCGAGGTCAGGCTCATGGTGCTCCCGGTGTTTTCCCCAGGGACGGGACCTGACGTTGTCAGCGGGGTCAGACCCGTGGGTCTGCCGGTGTCTCGCCCTGGGACTGGACCAGCCGGTGGTGTCAACAGGGTCCGAGCCGGGGGTCAGACGGCGTTTTGCCTGGGGCCGGGATCAGCGGGTGGTGTCAGCAGGTCTGAGCCGGGGGTCAGGCGGCGTCTTGCCTAGGGCCGGGACCCGGTGGTGTGTCGCAGCGGCAGCCAGCCGGGCGGCGGCGGCGGTATACGGCAGGTGCCGCGCCTGCAGCCGGGCGGCAGCGAGGTCAGCAGGCAGGCGGCGCCGATCAGCTGCCGCTCGGCAGGTGCCCGCCCTGCCAAGGTCCGCCGGCCGCCGACCAATTAGCTGCGCCGCCGCGCGCCGCCTCTCGCCGCGGTCCCGCGCGTCAGCCGCACGCGCCCGCCGCCCGCCTCCCATCTGCGACCCGCGCCGGCCGCCTCGCGCGCCGTCGCCGGTGATGCACTGCCAGATGCCGCGCACGCTCGTAAACGCTCGCGGACCGGTCAAAGGCGGCGGCGGCGCGTGTAGGCGCCGCCGCCATAGCGAATCGGTATGACTTTTGCGGCGGTTTCTATTGTTTTTTGCGCACGTGGGAGATTTATGTTTCCCTTATGAAATTGGTAAACTGCGGGCTGTAGATTAGTTAGCTAAATTAATGATCGGCGAAAAATATGTGGTCAGTGGGTGCTCTGCACGGCTCGGAGTGGATCGCCATGTGTTTTATGGTTCGACGTGTATAGAAAATGGGTTTGTCTAATGGAATTTATGGTTACATGGAACATCTGGATGGTGGTGCGTGTCAGCCATGTATCTTTTTCGAACACGAATGTTTCCCGATTGTGGGAAAATTGGTGGCAAAACGCGGATGACGTCGACGAGACTGTGACGATCCGTGAGAACGTACCGTTGAGCCAAAGAAGCTGAGGTGCCACTTTTCTCCTTCCTCACATGCCTTCCATGGGCGGCTTGTTCCTTTTTCTGAGTATCGTATATTTACAGGTGGCCTTCCAGCCCTGCGACGGAATTATAATTTTGGTCTCAGCCAGAATACTTATTCTGGGGCAAAATAAAATTCGCATTCGGCATATGATGTTGCAAGAATTCACAGCGACAAATGGTTGACCTAAGTTCCACCACAACCCTAGGCGCAAACAGCTATCGTCCTTCCTAATTACCGTCCGAATGTTCCACCACAACCCTAGGCGCGAACGACTATCGTCCTTCGTACTTACCATCCGACTGCATGCAGACAAGATTTTGTTTTCAGCTTAGTCATCCTGGATAATATTTTACCTTGGATGTTTTGATTATTTCCCTCTTGTTTTGGCTAACTTACGTTATGCTCCCGTCTATGAGATGTGCTCCAGCAGCCGACCAGAAAGGTTACCAATATCTTCATTACAGCTCTTTGGGACGCTTTTTGTAGGGTTGGCCGGCGGGCACTCACGACTGGCAAAAAAGCCCCAGCCGACATCTTTGTTCCTGAGCACCTCTATTTTTTCTTCATGTACTTGGCTTATACAAATTTTTTCTGTAGAATAGCCATCAAGTCCCTGACGATCATTTTCAGGCTGCTGTTTGATAATAGGCCGGTTTATAGGTAGGGGTGAGGTGATAATTTCGCCCAAGAAACATTGCCTAATATTTTGTGAAGAGCATGTGTCCAGCGTTTCAATTTCAATGTATAATTCCTCCTGGAGAGGCAAGCCCGACTTGTAAGCTTTGATTATTTCCTCTTTTTCGACATGACACACATTTGTATCGTGTACACGAAAGCAGGACTAGATAACAGAAAAAGACGTTCATCCCCTTGTTTTGAACGCAGCTAGAAACGCTGGGCACCTTCGCTATATTCGGAATTGAACATCACAACGTTAGATTACCAGTGCCTACTGGTGTATATTGCGGGTCGTCAACTCAGTATGAAAACTTTCAATCCTCGCAATGCCGAGGGATGTGTACGAGTCTTCACCGATTTTCATTGCTGGGAGCACTGCCCCGGACCTCGGACCTGAGTTTGTGCATTGAAAACACATCTAGGAGCTTCATATGGCAAAAATATACAAAACGCACCCTCTCCCATCCCCGCTCTGACTTGGGTCCGGTCCCCCTCTCGCGTCCCAACTTGAAGAAAAGCTAGACCAAACGCGGGGAAAGTCCGTTTGTTGGCGTATTTTGGGGCATGTTGCATCTATTTGTGACCAATTCAGGCCCTCAGATCCTTCCGCAGATCCCGGCCCCTCAGATCACTTAAAGGAACTTTGTCCGCCGTAACGATGTTTCTTTTCTTGCGCAACTGAGTCGTCTTGCTGCCGCCTATCAATGTCACGTTACAATTTTTGAAAGCATCATACCCTGCATAATGGACGCACATGCCTCAACTGTCTTAAACAACGTAAATTGAGGGTGTTTATGTCACTGCCAATGACCTTCTCGTGAAGAGGTGCGACTGCACCGACCATCGATGGATTGCACGGATCATAGCATCGAAGAGCGCCATCGTGAGACAATGGGGAGCTTCCTGATCTATGACAGGATCACTCATAGCGCATGTCATGCTTGCATTACAGCAAATGCAAAACTTTGTCTCAGCGCAGAACGTGTTGCCTTTCAATAAGATGCCGTAAAATATATAAACATTGATACGGAATTTCTGCGGACCCATTGACATAGGCTTTCTGGGTTGTGCTGATGATCGAAACATTCATGTTTACACCAAAACATGAATGTTGGAACTACCCTAACCTTGGTTATTATCTCCAACGTATAAGGACGCTTCTGTGAGCACGACGAAACATCGACCATCCATCGATCATTAACCTGCCTCACCGTGCGCGACAACCCAACCATCGTCATCACCCGAGCCGGCGCACCTTCTCCTTCGGTTTGCTCATGCGTCGCCGGGTCTCATCTCCAGCGTCCGGTCCGACACTCCGAGACCGCGGGCGAGAGGACCGCGGGACCGCCGCTCCCAGGTGGTCCGCCGGGACCGGCGGACACCCCGGCCGGAACAGCGGCGGAGCGGCGGCTGATCCGCGTCCCGCGGCCCGCCGCGCGCGTCGGAAGCACTCTCCCCACATCCGCCAACCTGTCCCTCCCCCGCCGGCTCCCCCGCGCCACCTGTGGCCGCGCCGCCGGCCGCCGCCGCCCCCGGCAGGGGTAGCGTGCCCTCGTTAGGAAATGCTCAATTGCACCTGTGCCATGCGGAAATATATGGGGCGCGGCATGTGGCGCTGGGCGGTTGGTCGGGTTCAAACGCGTGCGGTCGCCGGAGCGCGACGGTGGCGGGGCACTGCTGGGCCTCGGCACGGCTGACTGGGTCCGGGGTACGACCCTCGGCTGGGTCCGGGGCACTGCTGGGCCTCGGCACGGCTGACTGGGTCCGGGGTACGACCCTCGGCTGGGTCCGGGGCACTGCTGGGCCTCGGCACGGCTGACTGGGTCCGGGGTACGACCCTCGGCTGGGTCCGGGGTACGAGCCTCGGCTGGGTCCGGGGAAGACCCTCGGCTGGGCCCGGGGTACGACCTTCGGCTAGACCCGGGGTACGAGCCTTGGCTGGGTCGGGGTACGACCCTCGGCTGGGTCCGGGGACGACCCTCGGCTGGACCCGGGGTGCGACCCTCGGCTGGGTCCGAGGAACGAGCATCGGCTGGGTCCGAGGTACCAGCCTTGGTTGAGTCCGGGGCTGGGTACCGGGGCACGACCCTCGGCTGGGTCCGGGGTACGATCCTCGGCTAGACCCGGGGTACGACTCTAGGCTGGGTCCGGGGAAGACCTTCGGCTGGGTCCGGGGTACGACCCTCGGCTGGGTCCGGGGAAGACCTTCGGCTGGGTCCGGGGTACGACCCTCGTCTGACTGGATACGGATCCGTTCCCCGCTGACGATCCTCGACGCTGACGTCAAGCCGGCTTTTCGAATCCGCCAGCTGTTTGAGTGCTTGACTCACTCCCGGTCCGACTCTCATTTGACTTCGGCCATGTTTTTTTCTGACTCCGCCTCCCACCTGCCCATATTCCCGTCCGGTTCCGCGCCGCCGACGGAAACGCTTCGCCGGCGTCGTTGCCGACGGCTGGCATCGGGACGGACGCGACACCAGGAGCCGCTCGGGCCCGGGCGCCCAGCTGTTCCGTTCGTCACGTGCGACGACTGTTGGTGCGCCCCGCCGGCGGCCGGCTGGGACCAAGGCGGGTGCACCGGCGGCAGACCGTCACCGGCCGGAACGGGCCGGGGGACAGCGGCGGCGGATAGACAGCCACGGGCTGGAGCCGGTTCTCTCGGACACGAGCTCTCGCTTGGACGAGGACCGTGGGTAGTCAGCCAAGGGCCGGTGCTTAGGGGGCAAACAGCTGGCTCCAGGCGGATGTGCCGTAAAGGTGGAGCTCAAACATGGTGTAAAGTACCCATTTAGTTTTTCTTTGTGATGGTGGGAGTGAGTCTGACAGACTGCATCTGCGTGCAAGAACTGTTGGATAGCAGAGATGCGTCCAAGATTTCCTCCGAGAACGACAGGAAGTTTAAGAGTTGTACTAGAAAGCTATTCGGTAGCTGTTCGCTGTCGGTGGAGAGCTTAACCACTCCCACCACCGCCTCAATCAATCATATTTCGGTCGCAATCACCGTCGTGCAATGTGCATATTGCCCTCGGGGCTAACTTGTCCAACCTTCCCCTACCCCAGTGGTGTGAAATATGTTCGGACAAGGCGAGGACAGAGCGGGGTGACAAGGTGGCTCGTTATCTCCCCCAGCGTGTGTTGATAGCACCATGTGTGGCCATTTCCGAGCTATTTACGGCACGCGCCGCGTGGCCGGCGTCTGTTGTGGGCGTCGCAGGTGCAGCGTGTCGTACCCCCATCGGACGCAGCTGCCGGCGGGCACCTGACAGCCACGGCGGCCCGCTGCAGGGCGGGACCCCGCGCAAGGGTCCCCCGCCCGCCCCGACGCCCCGGCGCCGGCCGCCCATCTGGGCGTCACGTGACCCGGGCTCAGGTGGTCCGCGACGGTAATGACGCACGGTATTACGACGGCGGCGGTGCCATCTGCCGAAGGCGCTCTGCCGCCCGGCGACGGCCATTAGGTCACGTGGTGGTCATCAGCTGGCGCGTGCCGCGACGCCGCAAAAATGGCGGTCGCTTCCTGCGGCGAACGACGGCGCGTGTCCGACAAATGACGTCGGCGCGTGGCCGACAGGAAGTGGAGGGTTTTATCGACTGCTGGAACCAACAATTAACGCTGGATAGTGCTGGGAAGTTGAAGGAACGTAAAGGAGGTGAGCGTTTTAAATTAATTGTGGGCGCTGTTTGTCACAGTGGATCGGAGCTCCATTTGGGGATAGGAGATTAGGTTTGCTGTTAATTGCTCCCTGAAACTGTATACGCAGGTTTGCAAACAATATATTTAACTGTCACGCCTTAGCATAAAACGTGCCGAAGCGTTACGCCCGAGAGTGACGATTTACCCTGTCCGGGGCGGCGCCACCAAGGGGCAAGGGGCGGCAGTAAGCCCGAGATCGGACAACATCGAGAGCTTCTGGTCGACAGGAGGCTGCATATGATCCAAAGGGGGCCCTGTCAGATACACAGGAGGCCTCATTAACAACAGCCCCGTGAGGTTGAGAGGGGCCCTGATTGGAAAGACCGGAGGCCCCACATTGTCAAAAGCAAGTTCATTGAATTATGCATACCCAGCTAAGGCGTCTGTTCTAGCTAACGTGTTCTCTAAAAAGGTAGGCGAATTCTGAATGAGAAACTCAACAGGAGGCCGGATAGAAAGCTCTCAAATCTGCTCAGGAGACCCCGGACCCAGGCTGGCCGACGTTGGCTGGCTGGCCCAGGAGCCTGGATCTGCTTGCCCCTTTGGAAAAGGCGGTGACTCCGCCTCTCAACCCGTGGACAACTCTGACGGACGACACGCCCCACGCGGACGAGGCTGCCGTCACAGGCTCAGTCCGAGGGTCGACAAATAGGCAGAAGCCTGCGTGCAAGACTATGTAGAGCAGGGAACACCGGACACCTGGGCCAGAATTGACGCTTATGTAAGATAGTAAGCCATGAAGGTGTGTGGAGACAATGGGTCTTTGCAAACTAGATTAGGGCAGCACGGTGACCCGCCGAAGGCTGTTGGCCGTGAAGCCAGAGTGGATGGCCCGTATTTCCGTCCAGTCGCCCGTGGTTACACCTAGGTTACAAATCCCAGACCTCAAAACTGACCGTCGACGCGGACTCTGACGATTAAGCCGGTGCGGTAGCCTGCCGGCACACAATTAACACTATTTGGGCGCGGCTCGGCGGTTCCCGCACCTCCTATCGCGGAACCCCCACCCGGCAGATGTTAGTCGACTCGTTATCCTTCCTCGCGGCACGCGGCGCGCCTGCATACCATGCGGGTCGCAAAAAATCGCAGGTGCCAATTTCCAGCGGGCACTCGCGTCTTGCTCGGCGGGAAAAACTGGCGCGGCTGCGGCCGTCCTCGCGCCGCTGAGATTCTGCGCGCTCGCGTTCCCATCGAGGCGAGGCCGCGACGGGGACCTCGCCTCGCCACAAGAAGCTATCCTCGTGCAAAAAATTCAACTCGGCACCTGCCGGGCGGCGGCGCGCCCCGCAGCCGGCCCCCGTGCGAAGAGCCCGCCCGTCGGTGCTGAGACAGGTTGGCAGCGCATTGTACGCGCGACAAACACGTGGGAACAGTGGGAGCGGCGGCAAGCGCGGGCGCGGCCGGCCGGCCCGGGGGGAGACCGGGGCCGCCGCCGGGCCCCGCCGCTCTTCCGGCCTGGAGCCGCCCGCGGCCGGCCGAGCGCGGACCAGCGCGCCTCTCAGGCGTGCGTGCTGGAGGAATGCCGCCGCCAACGGTCGTGCTCTCTTTGATTCATCCTTTCCCAGTCCGTGAATGTGCCGTCCGATTTTGAGGCATTCCAAACGATTTCGGCGCCGTTTGACAGAGCGCGGGACAGCTGTAGACCGCGTGCACAATGAGTGAGAGTTTCTCTCTCTTTCTCGGGGGGTGAGAGGGAGTGCAAATGTGGAATTTAGTGATTCACATCTCTCCAAGGCGAACAGGACGTTTATATTATTGAAATCTTCCCACGGTCAATAGGCACGATGTGGCAAGGTCTGTACCATACCATCAGAGTGCTATTCAGATGTTATGGGGTCATCAGTTTCACCAAATACCTGGGTATCGAACACGTCTTTTTAACACCCCGGGGATGGTATGCATAGGTATAAATACCATCCCAACATTGGAACATTGATAATATGGTGCACTTGTCACATACTGCGTCTTATACCCCATGCTACAGTAGAAATGTTGCAATAAAAATCGAGTAAACGTTGAAAGTTACTAAAGCAATCACATTCAGCAGGAAGAAGGCTCCCGTCCGTTTCGCCACGCGAGAAAATTACGCCTTTGGTGACGGTTACGCCGGCTGCAGCACAAGTTGATTTGTGTCTCGACGATGCCATGTGGATCTGGGTTAAAATTTATAAGTCGATCAGCACTTGATATAGGGAAGGAAAGCCTTGGGACCCTTTTTCGGCATGACGAGCTCAGCGTTCTTATCCTGGCAATCATCGACACCCAGTACGCCAGGAGGTGCTGGTTAAACAACACTTTCAAGAAAACATTGGTAATGTTACGAACGCCTAATGTCTCAGGCTGTGCCTATGATCAACAAGTGTGCGATCATATAGCTTGCCATCATCAGACCTTCATCTCCATCCCAAGATCAGACTGCGGAAAAACCTGCCATTCGTTCGCCGTTATACGATCAGCTGGAGGCGTCATGCCGTGCCGGAGCCCATCACTAGGGTGGCGGCAAACAAGGTACATAGCGGCTCTGTCTGCGTCGGCGACCACCACATATAAAAACCATGGTTCGTTCACAGGAAGGTGTTAGATGTCACACTTCACATCGATGCATGCCGTGCTCTTAACGTCTGCAGCATACTTTGGAAAGATCAATAATTTGTTCGCTGAACGGTTGGTCGAAGGCGAAAGATGCTCCGTGCAACCGCATTACCACGGGAGCATCGGATAAGTACGGATAAGTAACATGTTTGTACTTAAAAGAGTTGTGATATGTTACGATAAAAGTGTTTTATAATGATCTCCATGTGCGAATGCATGTTCGTATTCCACTCCTGTTTCGTCATGGCCGATGGCGCATTATGACAATGCTGATAGGTTTATCTACAAATAGAGGGTAATACCAGTTGAGCCGTGGCTCCTCCACGGGTGAAAAGCAAGGGGCTTCGATGTTTCCGAAGTTTTTCTTTTCATGCAACACCATGGGCATGGCACCGATTCTGGGAAAGTTGCGGTACGTGTCCCTTCCGTGCTCTCCCCTTGCGCCCTGTTGAGGGGACCACTTTTGGGAATTATGTAATATTACCCACGACATCGGCATGCCAAGAACCAAAGTGTATTATGAGCGCTGATGCTGCTGTAAAGGCCGTTCGCTATTGTCACTACGGCAGGTCCAACCTTTCGAATCAACTGAGCAGGTGTCAGCAAATATTTCGCAGAACACCAGTATAAGCACATGATGAACGGAAGTGTAAGGTTATCCAAACCAAAGCTCTCAGGGGAGCATGGGAGAAGCTCAGGTGTCCTCACTACCCTTACCAATAAATGTGTTGGCTTGTATGCGGCCGTACTCTACTGACATGCATAAGGATGCGAAGAGATGACGGCCACGTGGTCTGGCCTGGATTAGCCCGACCCGACAGGCGAAGCAGACGAGATACTGTGAATGACCTCACCGGAAGTTGGCAGTTCACGCGCCGGCTACCTTTCCATCTTTATGTGTGTTCTAGAGCGTAGGGCGCGGGACCGATCGGTGGAGCGCGTCAGCGCCTGTGCCGTCGAAGGTCCCGGATACCGGGCGCCGACGAAGGCTAAAAAACTGAACAAAATAGTTGTTAAGATAAATGCGTGTAACTGCTCGCATTTGTGACACATTCTGTCCACTTGGTGTCCTGGCTTTTGCGATGGGTGTGCTTCTCTCACTAACACAATGCTGCATAACTGTGGGACTTCGCTGATGGTATAACAGGTAATATTTTCATCAGAAGTGGTGCTTTCATCATTACAGCGTTTTAGCCCGTAGCGTTACTGCACATAAAAAGGCCGTTTAGGCTGTTCCAAATTTTATGGGGATGAAAAGCGGCTTTCACACTTGCATTTGTCGATTTTTTCTAGGAAAAATTTAAAAAGGAAGTGTTTTGCTACATCCTGTTACATTAACGATAAGTATGCTCTTACAGCATAGGCTTGTTATCGTTTTTCCTGTATGTAAGTAGTGTGATTCCCTGGATTTTTCCATACTGGTGGCGCCAGTCAGAGCAAACTTGTACCTGCCGGGTGTCAATTACGCAACACAGTGCAGCTGATTCGAAAATCAGCCGAGATAATGGAACAAGGGGATGGATCGTTCTGAGAAAAGCAGCCATAAGTATGGTGTAGTAGAATAGCTTAAACTAGTGCACAAAAATTGACGTCAGGATTTTGTCATAACGTGATCTGCTTAACGCTAAGACAAAATTCAGAATGGTCGCAAATTTTTGTAGGCAACGCACGAACACAAATATGGCTAACGAGAAGAAAGGGTCTTCAACGGACTCCTAACGTGGCAAGTTTTGCTTTAAGACAAGTTGCATTGTCGAGCACCAGGCTGCTGCCCAGTAAGTGGCATGTCCGGTATACAACGCACTGTACTGTATTGCCGGACAGGATTCCCCAACATGAAGATCGCAGAAATACTGATGCCATCCCGGTTATTGGTACGATGTCGCACTGCGAGCAAAATATTTGTGATCGGTTGGAAATAGTTGCATATGTCTTGGCTGTTCATTTAACATTCATGTTCCTAAAGAGACGTCCTTTGACACATTTTTCGTGACCATGGTGTCAGCGATTAAGACTAGCCCCATAAGAGTTGTAAAAGGATTCCCTCGGATACCGCACAGGTCGCTAGAAGCTCTTCCTCAGACCGCCAGCTGTTGGCATGTGATACCAGGATTCTTTGTCGTTTTGACGTATTTGTGGATTGCTTTCAGATCACGAGAGGATGCTTTGGCACTGAATGCGTGCTATTTTTCAAATCACGAGAGGATGCTTTGGCTCTGAGCTCGCGCTAACTTTCAGATCACGAGAGGATGCTTTGACACTGAAGGCGTGTTAATTTTCAGATCACGAGAAGATGCTTTGGCACTGAGGGCGTGCTAATTTTCAGCTCATGAGATGATGCTTTGGCAGTGAGCGCGTGCTAATTTTCAAATCACGAGAGGATGCTTTGGCACTGAGCGCGTGCTAACTTCAATGGTCGCGCCAACTTCCATTGAAATTAGCGCAGGACTAACATTGTGCCGCTCCAAGATGTTCATTATGCCAACTTCTCCACACCAGCTTCTCAATAATATCTACCCGTAAAATTACCTCACCAATGGTAAAGGTATGTACAAGTGATAGAACGCGGAGCCCTGCAGTTCGAAGACCAGTTAACATATGTCTGAACGAGCTTGACTATCTTCGACTTGAGGAGGCTAGGACACTCCCATCGTGATGTAGTGAATAGTCTGCAACTTTCCATATTGTCATAGAAATTGTGGACAGGTTCCTTGGTTTCTAGGTTCCTTGGAGCCTATTTGGGATGTTTTATTTTGCCTTTTCATCAGGATGGGCATCTGTTAGAAACACCAAAAATGCAGCATGCTCTTGCGATCATTGAATAAATGTACAGGACGATACCAAACATAGGCACAAAACGAGATGGCCTTTCCGACGAGCGATGCTGAAGAGCCGTGGAGCTCGGTCCACCACGGCCTCCGTGTCTGCCTAACGGCTGTGTGTCTGCTGCGGGCTGACATGCACGCGCGACCGTCCGCCACGGCCTCCGCGTCGGCCTAACGGCTGTGTGTCTGCTGTGGGCTGACATGCACCCGCGGCCCCTGCCGCCCCTGCTGTGCCGCAGTGCAGCAGCGTTCTGCATGCTGCCGGCGTGAGTCGGTGGTGGTGGTGTGATATCACCGGAGAGTCGTTTGCTTTGTCTGAACTGGTAGACCGCAGCACATTGGGCTTACTGTGAGTTACGCCACTTGCCATGGTCCACAGAGGTATGCTTGTCCGGCATTGGGAGCGCGTGGTGAAGCTTGTTCAGCGTGGAGCCACGAATACCTGCTATTTATGAACTGTCGAATAATCTTCAGCCGTCTCCTGGACCGTGGCAAAGACTCGACGTGTACACTCGTGAAGAAGTTGAGACGGGCCAAACACACGAAAGTGTAGGAAATGCTTGCTTTTGTAGTTTCATTGATAATATTTGATTTTGATGTGCTTTGCTGCTTGTGTTTTGTTTGCTTTTTATTCAGAACTCAATTTTGAGCAGCACGCGCAGACATGGCCTCTTGTTAGCCCATACGGTGAAATCTGGGAACGTGTAAGCTCGTGGCTTCATGCTATGAAACATGATGTGTTGATCACTGCCAGCATGTAATTTTGGCTGTTTGATTGCGCTTTTCATGAGACCACATATGAACAAATATATGCAAGCCCTACGCATGCAAGCGCAAGATGTGATCATACGCGTGTTTAAATAAGCAAAACGCATACGTGCCGCTTATAGCTAGACAATTTAATTCAGCTGGATCTTCTTCTAATGCTATGAGGTTATTTCTTATTTGAATTGTGATATATCCGAAAATAATCGCGGTTTGCATGGGGGTGTACTGAGCGAAATCCTTAAGAAATACCGTACAGCACGACAGCTGGCTTCAATTCGGAGCGATGTTTCCGTGTGGGCAGCAGCATGTATCCCGATGTCGCTAAATGACGCGGGTGATTTAGTGCAGCACAACTTTTGGCTTCAATTCGGAGCGAAGCTGCTGTTTCCGTGTGGGCAGTAGCATGCATCCCGATGCTGCTAAATGACGCGGGTGATTTAGTGCAGCACAACTTTTGGCTTCAATCCGGAGCGAAGCTGCTGTTTTCGTGTGAGTAGCAGCATGTATCCCAATGCCGCTAAACGCAGCCCTGCGTTGGTCAACCTCTCCGAAACTCTGAGAATCGCTGATGGAGCGTGCTGCAGTGCGGCTTATCGTCCAGGAAGTGCCTACCATAGCGGGACGTAGATTCAGAGCAATGGAGAGCGGAGAGCAGTGGAACGTCGCCTTGACTGAGTCACGACTAATGCAAAAACGGGCGACCCCGCATCAGGACGTTGGCGCTGTGCATGTCTGCTCACTTCTTGCTGCGCCAGGGAAAGCGCCGGACGTGCTGGCCTAAATGTGGGTGGAGATCAGGAAAGTAAAATATGACCGCTTCCGCGTCTTCCGCGTCGCTTTTTTGTATTCATATAGGGGTCATCACCCTTCCTCGCCGCCCTGGTATCACTTTCGGAGTCGGCCATTTCATCAGGATTAAATTTTATCTTACCGCAGACAAAGGCGAGGAAAAATGGCCGATTTCATGGCCGTTTTTCAGGTTCGACGGTCAGAATAGGAGGCGGTGGCCGACACTGACCGAGACAGAACAAAGGGACGACCCCAAACGGGACCGGGCCGGCCAACACGGCCCCCGTCCCCGCGACCTACCGCAGGGCGCTTGTCCAAGCAGCCGGTGGATGAGGAGTCGCGCTCGCCGAGGCGCGTCACATGGACACCTAGAATCGTCTGGATGGTACATAATTGACAAACAGCTGGGTGTCACGAGCTGTAACTCCCAATGTTGGTCTGGAAAAATTGTGTCAACTGGGGGTAATTGAGCGAATATTTCTCTGCACGTGACCTTAAGTTATAATCCGTCTTTACGTGCGAGTTGCTGCGTTAACGCTTCTACAAGAGCAAGCGACACGCACCCTGCTGCCGTTCGATATATTTAGAGGTAAGCCAATCAGTTGGTTCTGACGGATCTGGTTTTAGCACTGTACCTGTGGTCCGAATTATAGCGTAAATTTATACAGCATGTATCCAAGCGTCACAAGCTACGGCTTGTGAAATAGTTTTGCAGCGCGAAGAGCACATCGAACAATTTCGCAAGTTACATCAGGTGTGGTGATCATATCGCAAAGTGTGACAAAGTGTAGTGTAACATACGTTTGCGCGCAGATATGTCATGATCCTCGCATGTGTTTGTGAGAAGCGGGAAAAGATATGTGAAGCTAAGCGGCGTGCCCAGCTTCATCAGGGGTGGTTTGGGACATGACGATCGAAGCATGATAAAGATGAAATATCACGCACATAACGTGCTACATATGCTATCCCAGTTCTTGGGCGGTCGCCCTAGCAGTGCATGCCGCATAAACTGCGCTACCAGAGACGTATTTGCGAGCAGCCCATCACGAAAAGGAACTTTCAAGCGGTTTTTGAAGGACAGCATAGTAAAGTGTGCAGACCACACAAAGAAAGGAAATGTGACGCACGCAGGGAATGCGTGTGCCACGAATGCATCGAAGGGAATGGGTAATTTTAAGTTCACTGTGCTGTTAAAAACCTAAGTGACCGCTATTTGTAAGCTCGTTTGAAAAGAGTTGTTAAGATATGCTTCCCAAATAATTTAATTCGCCCAAATTTTCATAAAACCATGGTATACCTTGCCTGTGTAAAGATGACGAATACTGAGGTCGGATAAATTGCATTTTTTCGTCCACACGACTTCAGGTCGTGGTTCAGATTCAGATTCAAATTCAGCTTGAATTTTGTGACAGATCCATGACTGCATAGTTTTTTTTCATTCTCGGACGTCGTAATATAACAAACGAAATGTCATATAACACAAAGAAGTTCAGGGCACACTAAATATTCAGCGCCACGCTCACACACAATACGCATCACCGTGCTGCACGTGCAGTAGGTTTCGATTCGGACAGTATTTGAAACTCCGCGAGTTTACATGAAAGCCTCGTTTCTCCTATTCGTGCTGTGCTGCGCTGCCGGTGGTGTAAGCGATCTGCTCAGGTCTGCCTGTCGTCGCGGCGGCGTGGATCACGCACATCCTATGATGTTCGGCAAGGTCGTGTGCGCCAAGCCACTTAAGCTGCTTGAAAATATCACTGACACGATCGTGTGCTAGCCTGCCAATGACCACTCAGGCACTGAGCTTTCACGGTACGCTGTTGAAGTTCCGTGACATTACACGTTGTACGTTTCTTTATATATATATATATATATATATATATATATATATATATACATAATTATACGGCATACGGCGATTAGAAGTGGCCAAATAGTGGACAATGCTTGCACGCATAGCTTTCTGCATGGCATGTCTTAGCGTGTTTCAGGCCAATGGAAATGACCAGCGCATTTTGACGTGATCTAGGTTACACGTAATTTGAGACTGAGATAGTTGTCCAAAATAATACCTACCGTTTCACGACTCTTGAGTCAGGCATCAGTGTCGGAGAGACCAAGCCAAACAGGTGGCAAGCTTCCGAGCATCAGTGTCGGAGAAACTCAGCCAAACAGGTGGCAAGCTTCCGAGCATCAGTGTCGGAGAAGCAACCAGGGCAAGCTTCCAGCGTGTCGGAGAAACTCAGCCAGACAGGTGGCAAGCCTCCTAGCATCTGTGTCGGAGAAACTCATTCAGACAGGTGGCAAGCCTCCGAGCATCAGTGTCGGAGAAACTCAGTCAGACAGGTGGCAAGCCTCCAAGCATTAGTGTCGGAGAAACTCAGCCAGACAGGTGGCAAGCCTCCGAGCATCAGTGTCGGAGAAACTCAGCCAGACAGGTGGCAAGCCTCCGAGCATGAGTGTCTGAGAAGCTCAGCCAGACAGGTGGTAAACCTCCGAGCATCAGTGTCGGAGAAACTCAGTCCGACAGGTGGTAAACCTCCGAGGATCAGTGTCGGAGAAACTCGGCTAGACAGGTGGGAAGCCTCGGAGCATCAGTGTCCGAGAAACTCGGCCAGACAGGTGGGAAGCCTCCGGGCATGAGTGTCGGAGAAACTCGGCCAGACAGGTGGGAAGCCTCGGAGCATCAGTGTCGGAGAAACTCGGCCAGACAGGTGGGAAGCCTCGAGCATCAGTGTCGGAGAAACTCAGCCAGACAGGCGGCAAGCCTCCGAGCATCACTGTCGCAGAAACTCAGCCAGATAGGTGGCAAGCCTCCGAGCATCAGTGTCGGAGAAACTCAGCCAGACAGGTGGCAAGCCTCCGAGCATTGCTGGTGTGCCTTGTGCAAAGCCTTGGGTTTTGGTCGCGTCCAGTTTCATGCCGCTCCTACACCGCCAGCTGTGAAGGCATTCAAGGGCTTGCCCGGCGCGCTCCATGGCCTGTGACATAGCACGCCTCCTTCCGCTAAAGAGCAGTTGCGTGTCATCAGCGAACTGTGCGGTACGGACGAGTCCGGGTAAAAGCAGGCTCAGATCGTTTGAGAAAGCGGCACGCAGTACACAACTAAGGATCCACCGTGAAACACGCCGATTGTGTTTGGTTTTGTCTTGGATCGCGCAAGCATCCATTACCGTTGAACGCCTGAACTACCTGGGTGTGGCTTCCCAGGCAGTCAGCAACTCAGTCTATTTCCACACAGCGCAACATCAGCTTGTCCAGCAGATGCTGGTGCGGCACCGCATCGAAGCACTTGGACGAATCAAGCAGCATTAACAACGATTATTCTCCTTCGTCCAAGGCACGTAGGCCCTGGCCGCCAATGATGACGGGTGCTGTTTCTGTGCAGTATCCTTTTCGGTATCCGTGTTGGACGCTTGATAGAATGCGGTTCGCGTCCAGATACCAAGCCAGCTGACGCTAAACAAAGCGTGCCAGGGTCTTCACGACTCCCAGTAAAGTGGAGGTTGGACGCGTGTTGGCTGGCTTGGACGGTGCTTGTTCTTTGAAACTGGAAGTGGCGAGAGCACGTTTCCATGCTGCTGATTCGAGGCTGGATATCAGCTCGGTATTGATGATGCTCAGGGGGGGGGGGGGGGCGTCTCCATTTCCCCGGAGAATACTCTGGAGCAAGGCTACGCTGAAGGTCACGATGGTTCCATCTAGCCACCGACGTTGGATGATTTGATCGATGCCAGGATCGTCAGCCATCAGATGACGGTATCGTCGGCTCAAGTCTAAATTTGCTAACTGTACTGGTGCCGGCTGTCGCAGGTCTGGGTACACTGGCGGCAGGAATGTCACTCCCGGGAGACTGTACTGGTGCACCGGTGTCGCAATCTGATACCACTGGCATGGAATTGTCACTCGTGGACGGCTGTAACTGGTGCGGCGTTTGTCGCGGGTTTTGGACACACTGGTGGCAGGAATTGAGCCGATGCTGGCATAATAACTGATGTGTCTGGTGTAGCAACGGGTGCTGACACATCTTCCTGGCTACCGATGATGAGCGACAATACTTGCCAGACGTCACTCGACCTCGCTGTGTCGAGTTCGCGCTGTAAGTGAGGACTGTTGTGTCTGTGGCCTTGGGTGAAGACGCCTGGTCTCGCTGCACAGCTGCGCGGCACCACGGAGCTCCTGCGTCTGTCAGCGTCCTGATGAGCTGCAAAAGCTGAACTTATCTTGCCGATTCATCAGTGACCAGTCCAACGATATCACGGACGTCGTTGATTTGGGCGGAATAAGATATTCACCAATATTGGAGAAGAGCGGTAGTCGTTTTGAGGCCAATAAAAGAGACCCTGCTCCCGTGCTTCATAATAAGGTTAATAATTGTTTCCATAATCCGTCAAGATGTATAAATATCATGTGAGGGTTAATGGAGAAGTAACTAATGTCATACACACATTATCTTTCAGATTAAAAAGCGACAAAATTACTGAGCGCGTTTAGCTCTAAAGACCCATATTTCAGCGCATTTCGCAGCATTTTTTACGGGTTCAATGCGAATAATATCGACATCGACGAACAACCATTAAACTGTGTGCGGCTTGAGCAGAGCCGCCTGGTGGTTGTTAATTTGTTTTAAAGGAAATGTTTAAAAGGGAGACAGGTAAAATACCGGCATACCCAAACGGCAGACAATGGCAATGACATGCAACTGGTTCATGGGCAGTGGACGGTAACGAATTCCGTCGGAGACGAAAAATTCAAACGGCAGGCGGAGAGACGTAGAGAATGACAATGATTTTAAAATGAGAATGACAAAATACGCGATAAATTTAGCAATAATGTTGAAAAAGGAGATACGCAATGCAATACGAGCATAATGAGTGCGATGGGGCTTAAACCGGCCAGTGAAAATAATGTCCCATATGGAGCTGAGTTACACCTTGCCTACTCCTTAATTTAGTGATGGGGCATGCTCGCGAGATTCAATGGCTTCTTCAGCAATGCGTCGAGAGCGGTTGGGTTCTATAGCCAAATGATTGGCTTTTGACTAGTCGAAGGTTTTCGACACTGAATCTAATGCCCTGCCAGTGGCAAGGTTTTCTCCCGTGTATGTTTCAGTGCAACGTGTTCTTTCAGTCTGGCTGTTTTTGGCGGATCTGCTTCCCCAGTGCATGCTCCACCACATTCGTATCCCGTTTTTTACGCCACCTCCTTTTCCTGTTCATTGTGTATGATGTCTTCCATATGGACGAGCCGTTCTCTCAGAGCAGGTCTGGAGCTGTGTGCCACTTTAATGTTGAGTGGAGCTAGTGTCCTGCTAATTCTGTCACTAATGTCTGGTATGCGGAGTGCTGCCTTAAGGTGACTCAACTGTTTGACTTTTGGTTATGTGCCTTTGTTATGGACATAGTTCGGCCCACATATTTTTCTAATAACCATTGTCTTAGAGCTATTTCTTCTCGGCGAGCACTGTCTGTCACGTGAGTCCTAAGTCATAATAAGACATACAAACTAGACGATACCGAGTATTTTTCCGATAAAACATAATAAGAAAAAGAGACTTCGCTTCCGGAGGTGCCATAAACAGTAAAGCGGCAAATGCCGCTAGAAAATGGCTCATGGATGTGTTGGGACGCAGATCATTGTGTGAATGCAGTTTTCGCATCTCGGAAATAATCGAATACGGTATATGTAAACACATGCGCAGCTTTTGGGGAGTTTTGTGACGTGCTTTTGCTAGTGGCGATATTGATTATCATTCCGTCCCCAAACAATACTCCTGGCGACTTTCTACTGCGCTGGCATATCAGAAAGCTGGCAGGCCCGCGCAGACAACAACGTGTATGACGGGCTTTAACTCGTCCATGGTCTCCTATGCTAGAGGCGAAGGCACGCCTTGTTATCCAGGTGGTGTTTCTGACCGTCCTGGTGTTTAGGGGCGTTTGCACCTCTTCACGTCATCCCGGAAGAGTGCATGGTCGGAGCAACCTACCGAAACTTCTGCATACACCAGTGCAGCATCTAGATGACAGTGACATTTGGAAGGTGGCTGACTACTTATCAAATTCTTCTCAGCTGCCTGACAATGGTTAGTACTGGTCGCTTGGGCCATGCCGTGTTCTGTGTACCGACAATGACCAGTGTAGGTAGCGAGCGATGTTCCTCACCATTTGACGCTTGTGATCGATGCGACCCATTTGACTATCTATGAAAAATACCAGCCGACAGGCACAAAATGTCTATGTCATTAAGAGACTGGTATCTACTTTGTATTAACACTAGCAGAGTCTACGCATCTGCAGCATTTGTTGTGCGTGGTAAAACTATTACCAATATCAGCATGCTCTATAATTTTGATCTTAGTGTGTCATTTGTATGCGAACGAAAAGAAACGGGCTGACCGCAAGTTAGTTAGTTATAGTTATACTTGTATTTTTCTTTGTCTTTTTTATTTACTTAATTTCGCGCACTATTGTCAATACTGGCATTTCCTACTCCTTATTAGCACAGCTACCTCTGACAAATTTGCGAAGGGCTGTTCGTTAGGTAAATTTTACACGCGGCATGATCTTAAAGAAATGTTCACGACACATGCATATCTCACCTGTGAAAAGGGGTATGACCACTCAAAATAAGTTAGGGGGCCTAACCAGTGAAGAACAGCACAACCTACCCCAAAATGAACCAAAATTTTTTTCTCGCCAGTTTTGGCACAGTTTCTTCTCAAAGTTGGGGGGCTGAAGCCCAAGTTGGAGTTGAAGCCCCCGCCCTTCCCCAAATGAAAAAATTGTACTCACTCCTGGGAAGCAAAGTTTATTGCGATTTTAAGTCAAACGTGCATGTTCTTCGAAAATAATTTCAATTATCGGTGATACTTCACGTCAAAACAAAACATACGACGAATGAGTGCCGTGTAGAAAAGCCTGTGAAGCCGTGCTCATCATTCCATTACTGAACATCACTTCAGCTCATGTTCAACATGAGCACCGCGGCCGGCGATGCATATCTTGATGCGTCTTGGAACTGTCTCGACCGCTCTCCTAGCGTTCGGGGGTGGCCGCTTCCAACCTGGCGGCTGCTATCCCCGCTGCACTGACACGGGTCTTTTGGATAGTTTGGGTACGGTGCACATGTTTCCAAGTTTACTAGGCAACTTTGGCACGTTCGTCTACCCTCTCGCTTCCTTTTGAGGCATGGGACTGCAGCTGTTTCGCGAGTATTAGATGCACACTAAACTTTCGCAGCCGCAGTCTTATTGTGCTAACGGGCGCGGAGTGAATGTTTACCCGCGCCCGGCCAGAGGTCTGAGACAACGGGGGCCGGGGTGGGAAGTTGACTGCCCCCTGGGATCTCCAATTTCCAGACGTGCTACGAGAAAAACAAAGATACTGTTGTGGGGGTCTCGTCAAATTATGAAGAATACATACCCAATTTTTGACCTGAGGTCAATTGTGAGATCACCAGATGCCACGAAAGGAAACGAAATGGTTCAGATAGACGTAGTTAAAACATACGCTCATATGTCAAGACGATATTGAGAGAGCAGACTTAAGCGTTCAGACTGTTGGGAGCTCATTCCTACCATTTTTGTTCCTCCGCAACGGTCAGGTCAGACCGGGTCACCGTTTATAGCTGGTCCGCCAGCAGCCTGCAAGAACGATACGCTTTTTGTTCTCTGTCATGAAATGTTTCAGGCTTATTTATCTCTTTACATGCAACTGTGGGAAAAAGCATCCTAGACGCAAAAAATGTCATGTTAAGACCGCCTAGAGGTTAGCTAAGGCCAACTGACGTCAAATTCATGAACCATCCAATAAGAAATCTAAGAACTAACCGGGCATAAAATACCAGTACAATGCTTAATAAAAGACCGCATAGCTCCTGGATATATTATGCATAGTCCCTTCGACGCTTGTCAATAAACGTGTAGCAAATTAAAGTTTAAACCCTGTGCGGGGACTAACGGGACCTAAACCCTGCGGAGAATCAAACCCTGTACGGTTGGTTTCTTAGACGAGCCACTTAACAAGGTCGGGACCGTAGAATTCATTCCGCAGACAGGCAGTAGCATATAAAGATGCGCATTGATTTAACTGTCGCTGCTTTTCGGGCACGAGCTCTGCGTCAGGTATCAGTTGCGTTGCGTTCTTAAGAACTCATTGGCGTTTGCAGATGACGCTAGCAAGCTGGACAACCTCTACTACAGAAAAATGCTGGAGTACGTCTTCGGCTCTGGCGTAAAAGATACTGAAGCCTCAGCGTCGGATCCCTTGCGTATCGTTGTGAAGTTGGATAGCAACCGTCCACGCAGCAGGACTACATGGCTCACAGCGGGACCACCTCCAAACAAGGCGTCCAGGACTGGCACTGGACTCCGGGACCGGCCTCGCATGAGCCGCCCCAGGCACAGAGCCGCACCTGAGGCCCCCCAGCGCCGCGGCGTACCCCTCTCCACCCGAGACCGCTTTTACTTCTTGCGCCACCTGCGCGCGGACCTGCCGGCGCTGGACCAGGTGCTGGCGGAGGAGCCGGAGCCTCCCGAGCCGGAGCCGTTGTCCACCACCGAGCGGCCCGAGCAGCCGGACCGGACGGCGCAAACGGCCGACCAGCGCCTGCAGGACGTGCTGCGCGGCATGGTGACGTACGGCGAGGCCGCTGAGGGCGACGAGGGCACGCTGGAGGAGGTGCGCCAGCTGGCGGCGAGGGAGAACACGCGGCCGTCACTGCCCCGCCCCGGGAAGGACCTGTTGGAGCTCATCGAGGACAAGTCCATCTCGAAAACGCGCCGCAGGAGGGACGCGGCGAGGACGGACATGAAGCAGCTGACGGACTTCATGTCACAGGAAAACTACTCGCAAGAGCTGATTAACAGCTTCCAGACGGGCGGCGTCAAGCGACACAACTCGATCAAGAAAGAGCTACGCGAGCCCATCGACATTGATATGCACGGCATAGCGGTCATGGCGGCGTCGCTGCGGAAGCGCAGCGCGCCGGTCCAGGCTACCACAGCTGACCGGCTGGACGTGACCGCCACCGATGTGGACAACTTGGGGGTCGACACCATCGGGCGTGCTGTTCGCAACCCGAGCGGCGATCCCAGCGCCACCTACGACATCATCACGGCACCGGGCGCTGCCACATATGCCATTCCCTCAGGGTCCGGTGCTGCCACCTATGGCACGGGCTCTGCGCGAGCGCGGCGGCGGCGCAGCGCGCCTGGCACGCGACGCGTGCTGGACAAGATCCGGATCGCGCCTGACCTGCCCGACATGATGACCCTGGACCCGGAGGACGTGCTAGAGAGCGAGGAGAGTCCACTGCTGCCGGTGCGCGTGATCTCCGGCGCCGAGCGCGACCCGTTCGAGGTGACTGAGCGCGGCGCGCTTGTGTTCGAGGAGAGCGAGCGGCGCCCCACCTGGAGCCCCTGGGGTCTCTGGGGGCCCTGTTCAGTCACCTGCGGCCCCGGGCAGAAGGCGCGCTACCGACACTGCGTGCAGGGGCCGCGCTGTGAGCCTGGCGAGCGAGAGTCAGACTTCAAGCCCTGCCTGAGGAGGTCCTGCACGCTCCCCGTACCCGCGGGGCTCCTGGACGCCTTTTGATGGCGTGTGTGGGGAGAACGCTCCCAAATACATTTTCACATCACGCCAGCTTGAATGAATTGCTGCTGCAGCTGTGGTTACCCTGGGAGACGACTGAGAACGTTCCAGTCGCCACAGCCGGTGAGGAGAGTACCTCCCCGTCCACCAAAGCAGCATCCCGCAGACAAACGTAACTGTTCATGAATGCGATGGTCTTTCGGTGCGCATCCCAAGTGCCGCACAGGGCATGAATGGGGCAAGCAGGCTTATGGCTGAGTAACTTTTCTTCGGCTTTCTGCTGAGCTCTGAGCAAATTCAAAGTAGAAAATCAGCAACGAAATCAGGTCGTTTTCTCATGACGAATGCTGGTACAAATCAACCGCCATCACGCTTGCACACAAGTCATCAATACCACGAAACCAAACAGATTCCTTAGAAATAACCCCCGAACTGCCTGCAAAACAATCGCCATCCAATCCAACGTCTGTGTAAGTTATACCTCTTGCCACTCTCTCTTGCCACTCCTTTTCATAACAGCGCTGTATAGCCGGTGGCACGAGCTGCCCATCAGCCAATGTGCCCAACGCCCGATCGCATCACCAGCCTGAAAACGTCCCAGAACGCCTTCCCTCAGATTGACGGATGGCGAAGACAACCGCAGAACTTCTGTGCTGGTTTATTCAAAAAGTGGGGTACAAAATATGACCTGTTCCGTCGCCACCCACCGCTCCGCCAATAGACGCGTGTCGAAATGCAAACAGCACAGAGTATTTTGAAGGGCGACGGCGCGCGCCGGTGGCGCCGCCGCTGCCGGTTTCCTGTCTGGCTGGCCTTGACTGCCTCTGCCCACGTGACGCTCCCACCAGGCCTCGCGGGAGCGGAGCCGCGCGGCCGGCCGGCCGGCGCGTCGCCCCCGCCGACGGGGGCGCCGCGAGCCGCCCGGCCGCCGGCCCGGGTCTTGCCACGGGGGACTCCAGCGCCGCGCCCCTCCGTCCGTCCTGCTGCTGCTGCCGTCCTGCCGCCGCCGCCGTCCGCATCGCACCGCCACCGCCGCTTTACGATCGGATCCGCGCCATAGTGTTCCTTCAGTCACGATTCTTCGGTTTCGTCCCCGCGCCCGCTCGGACGGCGGCCTCCGCCTCACTGCCGCGGGCGCCAGTCCGCGCCGGCCCCGCTCCTCCGCGCACTCCCTCACTCATTCACCGTCTGCCGATCGGGGGCTGAGCCCCGCCGCAGCGCACCTTTGCACTGTAACGTTGGCGCGCGCCGGCCGGGGGCGCCGGCGCCGCCTAGTTCTGCACGGCCTCCGAGCGTGGCTCGGCGCTCGGCCAGCTGCTGGCCTCCTGGCCCCGCTCAGAGCGGCCGCCGCGCTGGTACGAGCCGTCGCCACCGCCGCCACCCCGCCGGCTGTTGTACCTGCGATCAGTCAGCACGGTCAGGCGCCGCGTTGGCTCGCGCCGCTGGCGCCTCTCACAGCCCGGCTGGCAACGGTGTCCCGCAGATGGACACCGCACACTGATGCAGGGACCAGCATCAATGTGCAACATCCCCCCCCCCCCCCCCCCCCCTGGAAGGATTACAGCTGCCTGACGTTCGACGGCTTGCAGGCGGCGGAACAAAAATAAACCGTGAAGCACAAGCAAGCAAAGCCGAAAAAGGTAGCGGTGAAATCAGTTCATGACAAGAGCCCAAACGGTGTCCGATAACACTGCATCCCCGCTCGAGCGCCGGGGCCGTCGGGCACTGACCCCCGGTTGTAGTTGTTGTAGTATCCCCGGTAACCGCCCCGGTTGTTGTAGTAGCCGCCACCACGGTTGTTATAGTAGCCTCCGCCGCCGCGGTTGCCGTAGTAGCCGCCGCCGCCGCCGCCGCCGCCGCCGCCGCCGCGGTTGTTATAGTAGCCGCGCCCGTAGCCGCCGCGCCGGTACGGCCGGCGCGTGCCCTCCACGCCGAACGTCTCCAGGTTCTGCTTGCGCTCCTTCTGCCAGTCCTGGCGGCGCTGCCGGTTGCTGCCGGGCAGGGCGGCCGGTGAGCGCGGGCCGCGGCCGGACGGTGGGCGGCGCTCGGCTGGGGTTGGGTCAGCGCCCGCCCGCGGACGGGCGGCCGGGGGTGTCGACAGGCGGCGCCTCCACCCGCGCCCGCGCCGCGCAGGCGGCGGCTGGCGCGGGGAGGCGCCGCTTTGGCGTGCAAGGATGTCAAACATCATGCCCAGCGGCGGGGTCACGGACCGACAGACGCGACGGCTACAGCAAGGCGCGGGCGTGAGCGGGCACTGCCGCCCACGCTCCTCACAGACCACACTGATCTGGTATCCCAGATAACGCTCTGTGGGTGAGCTTGTGGGCCTGTGGACGGTTTGCTCGAGTTCGTCGGCTTGTTGATAAGCTCGCGAACAGTTCGGTAAAGCGGAAAGCAAGATGACGAACATCACAACGCTTGCAACGTGGGTGGAGCAACGTTTTTTAAGTTGGCATAGACTGGAAGTAGACCCAACAATTTGGTGTGGGAAGTCCACGACAACGCAAACTCCACGTCAATCTAGGCGCGACAGTCATTTCATCTAAACGATCTTCTCTGTAATATTTATACCAAAAAAGATAGTTCCACTCAAAACAAACACTCCGCCTTGCAGTGTGACTGGCTGCGCAGGATTTGGTACCCGTTATTCTTTACGGCTGATTGCTAGGCCGCGGGGGTGTGGCTGTCGCTGTGAGAGCCGCTACGACTGGCGTCAGTCCGTAACCTTAAAAACTCGCACTCAGACATCACAGCAGCGTACTCACTCTCTGGCCTTCTCGATGGCATCGCAGCTGATGTTGTCGAAAAACGACTTGGTTTTGTTGTAGAAGACGACCGGCTCCTCAGCCTGGTCGGGCACCTCGCCCTCCTCCGGCTCCTCCTCGGCGCCGGCCTCGCCGGCCTCGCCGTTCTCATCAGCGCCAGCCGGGGTGGCTGCGGCACCGGGCCAGACGTCAGCACGGCGCGCACCGGGCGCATGCGCAGCGTCGGCACAGCGCGCCGAAGCCTGTACAGCGGCCACCGCTGCCACTATACAGGCTCCAGATGCCACCTAACGGTAAGCCCTGAAACCACCTTTCCACAGCGTACATCGCCGCGGCAGTCGTACATCTTTAAGTTAACCATAAACCGCGAGCCGGAGCCCCTCCACCTGAAGCCCACCCCACCGCCCACGCCGCACTTACTGATCTTCGTCTTGGCGAGCTGGGCGGCCAGCTCCTCGAACTTCTTGTTGGCCTCCTCGAAGTCGAAGTCGCCGTCGAACTTTATGGGGCGCGCGCTGACCTGGAAGGTGCCCCGGCTCTGGCCGCGGCCGCCGCGCCGTCCGCCGCGCTGCGTGCGGTACCCGCCGCCGCCTCCGCCACCGCCGCCCCGCTGGTAGCTGTGGTAGCCACCGCGCTGGCTGCGCCGGCGGGCGGCAAGGGGGCCGCGTCAGTCGTCCGCGAGGGGCGGAGCGGCGGCGACCGCGGACGAGCACACCACCGCCGCACCAACGCTCAGACAAATGCTACGGCACCAGTTACCCAAAGTTTTGTGGGTATGGCAGTACGTGTGTGCTAACTGCGGCGATACTATGGCTTTGGACCAGCGCCCTTGCACCCAGCCATAATCAAAACGGGCTTCACTTAGGGATCGCCACACACCGACCCTGCACGCGACACATCCTACATGACCATCTCTAAAAGCAAACTCGCCCAGATCCCGAAGTAAACCCGAAAAGATCCACACCACAACCACAGGGGCGTAGTTGTCTAGCAGTTAGTGCCTTGGTCTCCCACCTAGGGAGCTAGACAGCGAATCTCGCTTGCTCCGTGGCCCCCGAGCACTTATTTGGCCTATGCAGTCGGTGGCGCTCTATAAAAGGGTCATGACAAAGCGCGTGCCATTCCCTTAGCAAACCTCACGCGCACATCACACTACGACCGGTGCGAGCGGCTGTCAGTGCCCGCGCGGGACGCCGGGCGGCGGCGGCGGCGGCGGCGCCTCTCACCCGTCGCGGTGCCGGTGCTGCCGGTCCTGCTGGGTCTGCACGCCCTGGTCGATGGTCGGGGAGCGGCGCGACGGCGTGGTCGACCGCGACGAGCCCGTCAGCAGGTCGGCTGAAGCACAGACAAGCGCGTCACGCGCCGTCACCGGCCCAGTCGACGCCGAGGTCCGCCCTTCGCGCAAACAGTGACTAGGCAGAGACGTGTGTGTAATGAATACTTTCATACATGAAACTAGCTTCCTTGTGGGGTCACTGGAGTGACTTGATGACTTGATGATGAGCTGTTCTGCAGATAGAAATTCAATATACACTGTATGAAACTAGCTTCCTTGTGGGGTCACTGGAGTGACTTGATGACTTGATGATCAGCTGTTTTGCAGACAGAAATTCAATATACACATCACCTGTGACATGCTTTGACCCAAGTTAGTACACCTATCCCCAAACGCTTTGCAGCATTAGCAATGACCTTGAACAAAGGCCAAGAAAGTCGATTTAACGCATGAAACAATGCACGTAAACAAGCCAGGCGCAACCAATCTCATCACGAACACAGAGCTGTGCACGAATAAAGCGAGCTACAGGTTCCCAATGGCTTAGGCAACAAAGGTGCAGACTTTCCACCAACGGACACCAGTGCAATAAAACCCTGATGGCTGCAGCAAACTTCATGCAACCCGACTGAAAAGTTTGGCTATCATTTAAAACAGCTCCGAACACGAGAACTAAACGAAAAGCACGACTACACTGCCGCAAACGAAAAGCACAACTACACTGCCACGAGCGAACGGCGACGGCGGCGGCGGCGGCGGACGGTGCTCAGTACCTGCCGGCTGGGCGGGCGCCGCATAGTCCATGATGCCGCCGCCGGAGACGAGCGCGGACTCACTGGAAGGTGCGGCGGCGGCGGACAGCGGGCCGCCGGGCGCCGCCGCCGCCGCCGGCAGCCTGCTGACGGCCCCGCCGGCGGCCGCCGCCCCGTTCAGGCCGAACCCGGCGCCGGCCGGGCCGGCGGCCGCGCCGAACGGCGGCGGCTGCGAGAGCCGGCCGCCGGCCGCCAGCGGGCCGCCCGGCGCGCCGCCCGAGCTGGTCGACGACCCCATCTGGCGGCAGCCGTGACGCCGACGGTCGGGTCAGCAGGCACGGCGGCGACGGCGAAGGGAGCGCCGACACGCCACACGCAGAGAACGGTCAGAGCTTCCCAGTTCGCCATGCTTTGACAGCTGCAGGTTGGCTTCTTAGATTCAGAGCGACCGTTTGCTCCGGCGCCACGCCATCGGCCGCCCAAGAGAAATTTGGCGCAGGGAAAACCCAATCAGAACACCATTGGCAGGTTCCGACTTCATCAGAAGCCAGGGAGCCTCACCTCAACAATTGCCGGGTCATCATAGGTCTTCTGGACTTGGACATTGCAGAGCTTGATGTCCTTGATGTCGGAGCCACGGAACACGATGAAGTCATAGATCTCATCTCTCTCAGCTACAGGTCGTTCAGTCGGCCGATCTTCGGTACCGAATGAACGGACTGGAAACAGGCGCACTGGTGTAAGCGCGACAAAGCAATCCAGACAAGAAACCCACAGTCTACTAGCCTACCTGGGTGTTAATGCAAAGCGGTCAAATGCTTTAAGGTGCTTCAGCACGCAACCCGATTTGCATGTGTGAAGCTATAACATGTTTCAGCACTACAGTCATCAGGATGTGTTGCTTACTCATGACCAATTAATTGTTGACAAGCTGTGATGCATAAAGTTTAATTAAACATCTATGCACACAATGTGATGCTCAGACCATTGTTCATCACATATCTACATCTAATGATTTAGGTACTGTCATGTCCGAAAATTTGGGCGCGAATAATGTGGCTGTGCCGTTGATGATGTAAGTTCACTTGTCTTGTTTTCTTCTGGATCAAATAATTACATAATGTATGGCTAATTTTCTGGGTAACCTAATCTTACTTGAACAGCACCAGCCTGATTCAAATTATCGTGGCCATCTTTGAGGAGTGATATTGACATTACAATGCTGTCTATCTGTGTCCGTCTAGCTGTGTCCGCCTATCTGTGTCCGCCTATGTGTCCGCCTATATGTGTCTGTCTATCCGTGTCCGTCTATCCTTGTCTGTGCCTGTGTCTGCCTCATCTATATGTGTCCTTCTATCCGCGTCCATCTATCCGTGTCTGTCTATCCGTGTCTGTCTATCCGTGTCCGTCCATCCGCGTCCGTTCATCTGTGTCCGTCCATCTGTGTCCGTCCATCTGTGTCCGTCCATCGTCCATCTGTGTCCGTCCATCTGTGTCCGTTTATCTGTGTCCACCTATCTGTGTCCACCTATCTGTGTCCACCTATCTGTGTCCACCTATCTGTGTCCACCTATCTGTGTCCACCTATCTGTGTCCACCTGTCTGTGTCCGTCTATCTGTGTCCGTCTATCTGTGTCCGTCTATCTGTGTCCGTCTATCTGTGTCCGTCTATCTGTGTCCATCTATCTGCATCTGTCTATCTGTGTCTGTCGGCCTGTGTCTGTCAGTCTGTGTCTGCATGTCTGCATGTCTATGTGTCTGCATGTCCATGCCTGTGTCTGTCCATGCCTGTGTCTGTCCATGCCTGTGTATGCCCATGTCCATGTCTTGTCTGTGTCTGTCCATGTCTGTGTCTGTCTGTGTCTGTCTGTGCCTGTCTTACATACAAAAATGAGACTTCCTGTTATCTGAACAGGAGAGACTGATCAACAGGTCATTTGGCTTTTAACCCTGCTCATCACTATAATGAAATATGGCAAGGTTAGTCAATTCAAAATTCAGCACTAGTTGGTAAGGTCTGAGTTTGGTGCACACATTGGTGCACAGATTCAGAATGTGATGTGGGCAAAGCCAACCATGTAAGCCATGTAGGTGTTGCTAGGAATGTCATGCAGGTACCCAGTCCAGTGGATAGACTGCGAGCTAGCACCACACCAGCATTACTAATGAAGATCTGCCAGCAGCCTCCAGGAAGAACACTGGTTGGGTTGTGGCAAAGGCATGTTAGGTCTGATGGACCCGTGGAAGCCTGTTCCTTTGCTAGCATCAAGTATTTGTGTTTCACATTTGATGATAGAAAACCTTTTAACTGCAATAACATTATCACCACCATCATGCACACTGTTATATTAACACTTATTATGCTAGAATGATAAAAGCCAATCTGTCTGAATGTTGTGCTTTTCAACATAGACAACATAGACCTTGTATACAATAGGCAATCTCAATGGGACTTCAAGGTCTCCAATTGCCAACTAATCTGCCAGAAGTCTACCCCTGTTGACCCATTCAATCTGACAGAAGTCTATCCCCCATTGACCCACTCAATGCTGCAGGCATCTGCCAATCCATCAAGGGTTGGCAACCAGCCCATAAGGCATTTAGGGCAGCACACTTCTGTGGTTGGAGCAGTGGCCAGTCACTTGATGTCTGGGAGACTCTCAAAAATTTTCCTGACAATCGTATTTGCACTTACTGATCACGAATAACCCTTACAGCTGCTACAGCCAAGTCAGATTGAATTGATCAAATCACACTGATTCAATCACCAAATCACATTGAATTTACTATCCAACATTTTGCAATATGGACAAAATTAAAGTTTCAGCATCACCACACTGATGCCAATCACATGGTGTGCAGCTTTAGGCCTGTTTACCAATTCAGAACACACAGTGGAACCTGGCAGAAGCAAAATGCTTCATCCTTGTGCAAGATTTATGTCAGAGCTTTTCAAATTTATTAGTGTATCTCTCCATAGGGGGAGATATTTACCAGCCCTAAATATGGAAAGCTGGGATAATGAAAGCAATGAACACCCCACAGCACATTTAACACAAATGCAGCACACTTGGCTTTTGAGCTGTTTATTATGAATGACCACTACTTCAGTGTTGGAAAACTTGATTTTTCCTGGTACAATGTATACCAGGAGATTTTACACTCCAGGACTGTGACTAGGTAAAATGGAACATTTTGTACTCCATCATGATGCAATAAAAAGTTTTTGGAAAAACTCATTGTATTTCCCTGTTTCAGGACAACATTAAACCAGAAGGTGTAACAGCTTGAGACTCGCTGCTTACCGGGAAAATGAAAAACGAGTGGCAGAATCACACCAGTCTGTAGATAAGCACAGCTCTCACTTCCTATGCCCTATGCAGACCAACTCAAACTTGAACATGACTTAACCTACCACTGACGACGAACCGCATTAATTGCCAAGGATACAATGAACAGTGAAAGAAAAACACAACTAAGAACCTGCTACAGACGGCCGGCTGCTCACGCGCCACCACTGTGTCATGGCAATGAAAATTAGAGAATCACTCGCAATTCAGCGTCAGAAACGTCTGAACTATTCAGCGACTTGCACCTGCCTCCCAGCTCAGGTTGGGTGTTGAACATAGCAAAACTCTCCAACTGATCTTAATGATTCGCCTCCTCGTGACTGATTTGTCATGAGCATATATATTCTGCTCACGCTCATGCCTTGAACAGCCATGTTAACATTTGGAGGGAAGCTATATAGAGATGGGCATTCTGATTATGACGAATGGCTTATTAGTACTCATCCAGAACTGCCATGTGATTGGAATTTTTCGCCACTCCCTGGTATTCAGAGTACAAAAATGTTATGGCAGCTGGAGATTTAAGCCAAGTTAAATTTGTCACTTAAGGATGTGAACTTAAACCCGGTAATTCAGGCTTTACAAAAATACCCATTAGTTGAAAAATGTTCATGTCAATAGCCAAAAAACTGTTAGGAGACAGCCATCTCACTCAGACAAAAACACCAGGACACCAGAGTAACATGAGCCCATAACTTTGGCCCCGCAAATTAAGGAGAAGGGTATATAGACAAAAACATCAATGAATTGCAACATAAATTATCACATTTTGCAATGATATGGGTTAAAGCACATCAAATTCAACAAGTACATTGTATTATCCGCCGGAGTCAGCGGAGTGACCGAATCCGATCCCTCTTGGCCGGCCCGGCCGGGTCTGTCAGGCATTGTGCTTGCGTTGGCTCGGTATCGGTCGAGAGTGCTGCCTGTTTCTACGATTCGGGGTATGCCGGCCCGGTGTGTTATCCAGGAGGTGGAGGGCATGAATGTTGAGCCATTTTTAAACCAGTTAGCTGGTAGAGGTGCGTAGCATGACCATGGTGGAGCATGAGTAGTGTGATCATGGTGGATCACAGGTAGGTGGCAGTGTTCATTTGCATTTTTTTAGTACCATTTTTCTCCAGCCGTGTATACCACAGCCAACATCCATGTTGGATGGCCTATAAGCCAGGTGCGTAGCCACCCTCCATGTTGGAGGGTGTATATGCCTGGTGTGCAACCATCTGCCTTTTTGGAGGGTGCATATGCACAGCCTGTCATAAATTGCAAACCCATACATATACACCTGTGTTTCATAGTACAGAGCCTGAGACAGTTCTTTCAGTGTGCCATGTTTAATACTAATGTCTCATTTCACTCAGTGTTTTTACATGAAGTGCTACATATGAAAAGTGGCACTTTTGTTGAGTTCCACTCATTGTACTGTTATCTCTCAAAGGGAAACTTAATAAAATTGTAATAACCCATGGCACTCAGTATTTTATACTCCACTTGTATTATTCCATTGCATTTGTACTCTGCTACCAGGAAACTTTTTATAATTTCAAACACTGCACTACTTCACTATATATGTACATATATGTACATATATATACATATATATATATATATATACATATATATATATATATATATACATATATATATATACATATATATATATATACATATATATACATATATATATATATATATATATATATGTGTGTGTGTGCATGTGTGTGTGTGTGTTTGTATATATGTGTGTGTGTGTTAGTTTGCTTGATCTCTGCCTCAGCTGAACACCTGTGCCCCAATGCAGCAGTCTGCAAGAAATGCCAGACCAGCTAACTTGACATTTGAGGCAGGTCTGATCCTGTCCCAATTCTGTCAGCCTCTTCTCTGCATGGAGAAGGGTCTGCTATTTCATAACCAGGGGCAGGGGTTTCATCTAATTTGCACTTATTAATTGGTTACCACTAAATACTGTGCACAAACACCAGATGTGACAAAAAGAGGACTTGAAGCATTCACATTCCACTTATGTATGGTGCAGATGGCATTCAATCTTGTGTGCAATGGTGCTCCAACTAAGCTGCTACCAGACCAACCTAACTTTCATTGAGTCCATGACAACAGCAAAGGCAAAACAACAGCAAAAGGCAACTTTTCTACAGGCTACACAAGTTCCAAAAAACAACACCAGACATTTGGCACAATCCAGACATGTCTGGTCTGTACCACACACACCAACACACCAAACTTTAACGAAGAGGCGATTCTTTATGTTCTGGCGCCCGTTGGAAATGCTTTGTACCAGCATCGTCCCACAATTCAAATGGCATCCAACCCGCACTTAAATTAAACATTTAGCACCAATTAAAGTGGAGAATCCGTGAACGCACGATAGAAAACTAAAACACGACTCACCTTGCGCTAGGGTGACCGTACCCTGGACGGTGTCAATTGTGTACAGGATACCCTCATACCGGATCTGGGAGCTGGAAATGAGACTGATCCTGTTCCCCAGGTACGGAAAATCCGACATTTTGAGACCCCTAATTCAGAACAATCTAATGAGCGCACTGTCCGAAAAAACCTATGATGACAGGACAATAGACTAAATATCCGCGACGAAAACCGGCCCTCCACGCCAACACGCCATAACGCAACCAATAAAGTGACGAGGTCATGCAAACCGATAACAACATCGATTTCGATCGATATTTCAGTGAAGTTATAAATCATTTTGACCTATGGGACAAATTGCTTAAAACAATGATTGTATACGTAATAACATAACAGACTGTCATAGCTTTTTCACAAACTCTTTATATCGCAAAACATATTCGAAAAGAAGAAGATCTTTACTACATATTTTGATTAAATTAGCTTTGCATTGGATTCCAATTTTATTATTTTGATCTTCTTTCAGATGATATAGATAACATAAACCAGGGTGATTTACATGCATTGTCATTTGTCGATTGGATATCAGAATTTTCCCCCTCTATCCGGCGAGAGCGAAGTGGTGGGGATCTTTGCGCAGGAGGCGGGTGAAGGAGGTACTGCATCCCGTGGGTTGCTAGCAGTTATTTTTGCTACATCTGGGCCTGCGGGCGGCAGCTGGACAGTATGGCATCTTCCGTGAGGCTTATGGCCAAATCCAAGCTGCTTGGACTGACCCAAACTGGGCTCGTTAAGCAGGTATGTTGGTAGTTTGTTCTGCGCCAAAGTTATGGCAAATCTGTTTATCTGCAGTTTGTTATATAATGTGTTGATATGGCCGGTACGAACGAAATGGCACACCGACCAGATCTTGGCATTAACCCGTCAGAAATGTTAAACCCTCCCAGAGCCTATTTTTCATGTTGTTTGTCAACTTATGTCTGCATCTGCTGTCTGTATCATCATCTTATTTTATGTCAGGAATGTCATTGTGTTTTGCAACCAGTTGTGGCCATAACACCGTTATTTATCACATTGCCAAAACATGCCATGGATGCATAAATGCATGGTATTTGAATAAGTGATGTTCTTTTGCACAATTGCAATATCACCCTTATTTCACCTTGCCTGTTCAGGCTAGTTTTGTTACATAACCCCCAGTCTTTAAAACTTGGAAGAGCAGTCGATGTTTGTCAGTTTGCAAAACATGGCAGACTTCCATGAGATCTATTGGCAGGGTTGGAGCAAGAAGTTGAATGTTAGGTAAGAGTTTGATGATTGGGTCAGTTCACATTGTTTTGGGGCAGCCCATGGTACCATTGGCTAGGTATTGACCTGAGGCAAACATTGAGTGGAGCAGGAAAAGGCACTGCTGCTTATGAAAAAGAGGTGTCAATTGATGAAGGCAAAGGTAGCCCAAGGGCTAAATGTGCTACATTTATTGTAATGTATTATAGTTTTCTATATTGCTGCAATCTTATGCTGCATGACTAGATGCTGCTGCATATATGATGCACCTAGTCAGAGATCCATAAACTTAATTAAGGGACCTGAGCAAAAAAATCAAGTCAAACATTTTGTTTGCTCCTGGTTCTGCCACTTGTGCTGATCAGGTGAACTAGTCGTAAACAACTGGAGACCAATGAGTGGTGAGTTAGGAGCTGTTAGATTATTGTTGACACTGAAATACGCATGGATTTGTGCATGCTGCAAAGTTGGGTAATATTATGGTTTATTGCAAAATATTGAATAGTAAATTCAGTGTGACCTTGCCCTCTATGAGAGAAACAGATGGTGCTATCAGTTAGTAAGTGCAAATAGGATGGCCAAGAAAATCTTGGAGGCCTGCTCCCACAGCTATGATTGGAGCTATGCGAAACATCTTGTTGACCATCTTTTGCAGACTGGCAGTTAATAAGTTCCTTGAGTGGGTTTGATCCTGCCCCAATTGGAGCAGTGACCTGATGTGCTTGGGGCAGGGGCCAGTGGTCTGGTGATGGTGGCAGGTGTGGGGTACTATCCATGAGTTTTCAAATAATCTAGTTTTCATCTACTTTCTTCTTATTATCCCCATCAGTGTTCAATATTGGGCAGAATCACACTTTTTAACATTTAATTTTTGCTTTACTTTTGTGTGTTCCCAAATAATTTGCAGCAGGTGTAAATTGCATTGAGCCTTCCGCAATGTGAATTAGCTCATTGCTTTGGAGCTGCAGTGCTGACTACTGGTCTAGTTGGCATGCATTTTTGGGGCTGGTTCCTTGTAAGTACATTCAGTCAAAACTGGGGAGAGTAAAAGTCTTGTGCCTGCATATTGACAGGGAGATGATTTAATTGATGGAATCTCTAGTGATGGAGGCTGCATGAGCAGGCAGGTGCAGGACCTGGCAGGATGATAGGGCAGAGATCAAGATAATGATGGTGCAGTACAGATGATTGTGGCATATTTGGTTAGTGGACCTTCCTTGCCTTTATAGATTGTCACCACATCATATCTTTATGCATAAGTACTTTTTCAACTCTGCCTGATCTCTGGATATGGAGCTTTCACCGACAAATTTTTGTATCAATTGTTTATGAGATAAAGGAAAACAGTTAAACCCAATTTTTATTTTGGTCTGATCACAAACCAATAAATAATCAGATAAAAAGTTGTTCAAAGTTATACAAGCTCTATATGGCATGCTGTGTTTTGCTCTCTTATGAAGGGGAAGTCGAAAAAAGTCACTCAAAATTACCATCAGCTATCTGAAATTGTTCCATTTACCTCTTATTTGTTATGTGTCATGTTTTATGCCCAAATCAGCAATCAACACCCTGCAATTCCCCATTGGCTATACCCCCAATCCTGTGGTAAACATGATGTGCAAAACTATCTTTCATTTGTTTCCTTTTTGGACTAGAGATGTGTCAGAAACAACAGGCATGCCGCTTCTCATAAAATATGGCAATGGTTTCTGTCTTTGAGATTTTACAATAATTTTCCAAAGATTGTACCATGATTTGCAAGCACATGGCAGCATTGTGTCATGCCATTTAAAGACCCACTCCTCGTGCCATGTTCTGGTTGTGCTCCATCATAGTTCCCTCCCCTTCCATGTATGGCAATGTATAGTTGGCTCCCAAGCTCTCCAACATTTGCTGAAATTTGTATACCTGGATTAAAATACAAATGGCTCTGCAAGTATGAATTGTTTATCATAGACCCTGTCAAGCCAAAGTTCTGGAATCCTCCTGTACTAAACCCTCCATTTTCCTGCATGTTTGTGCATGGTACAGTATTTTTGTGCTGATTCTACCACTGGAAACATACAGCCAGGTATTGCAGGTAGTGACATGTATGCATATGGTAAGTACTGACTTGCATTGTCTCTTCTTTCCACAGCCTGTTGCGGGCCTGTCCACTGCTGCCAATGCCAGCAAGACAAAAAAGGTGGGGATGCCAGGGTTTTGCTTGATTTGCATTGTCTCCTTTGGATAGAATGCTTGTTGACCTGGTTATGATTGCTCAAACATCATGTGCTGATGTATAAAATGGATACATTAGCATTTATGTTTTTATGATTTTATTTGTATGAACATTGTATGCTGATGTGTTTACAGCTACAGCTACATTAGTATTTATGTTTTTATGATTGTATCATTGTGTGAACATCATGTGCTGATGTGTTTGACATCTACATTAGTATTTATGCTTTTATTAAGACTCTGTCAATAGTCTGGATAAGTCAAATTATCATTTTATTGGCATGCTTGGCATGCACATGACCTTCAAATGTTATTCCTGAGGTCAACAGTATTGTCCAGAAAGCTTAAAGGATGTTAGACAGGCATTTGTCGGTAACATGAGAAAAACTTTAGGGGCCTTTCAAAAAATATGTACTTTGATTATGTGCCTTGACCCTTGCCTTGATTCCCCGTTTTTCGTGGCGCGAACTGATGGGGGAAGGGGTACGGTGCGATCCCTCCCCCCTCCCTGGTGTTTCCAAAGTAATGACCATCAAGCCCAGCGGAAGACACGACGGAACAATGGAGAGAAGATTGGTCTCAAGGAGATCCCGCAATTGGTACTAGTTTGTATGTTGTGGAGTCATTAATTGCCCGTTATATTTGGCCAAAGGCCAACTACTCGTAAAAATCGCACTTCTTACCTTTACAACATCATGCATACAAAGCCATGCCTCGTGGCGGCACAAAATTTAAACAGGCGTATTCCTTGTTCAGTTCTGAGTACATTGGTGTATATTTTTGTATGTTTTGAGCATAGATTTGATTTATGGCTCCGTTAGTGTAAGAATGTGGGACCGCAGCGCGCGTACTGCGGCATCGTCCGTTACCGCGCGCACGGCCGCTCAGGTCGTAGATCGCCGCGTAGTTTTCCTGCAAAAACCTCCGACGTATGCTCCGAAACTAAAAGCTGAGAACACGTTTTTAGTTTCAAAATGCGCGCAGTAGATACCCTAGAGGCTACCGAAAATTTGGGCGTGACTTGCATAAGCTGCCGGAGGGTTTTTCTAGAAAAAACATCAGGAAGGTCGCACTGAATCCCTCTCCCTATCAGGGTGAGCTTTGAAATGCGATGTTCTCTAATTTCACGGTTTCTTCTGGTGTCGCCTGGTCAACAGTTTGATGGTGTGCTACAGTGAGGCAGCCATAATATATATGACGGCCAGACCTGCAGAAAGTGTGCCGAGACTCGAGATGTCACTGCTTCTAGTCGACTAGGAGGCAACATTTTGCGTTTATAATTTTTTGCTAAGGAATTGAATGGGTTGGCCCCTGTGGCGCCCCATCTGGAACCAGCGCCATAAAACCCTGATGCCGGGCCTCGCGCCGTCTCGCTTAGTTCGAATGTGTTCCGTCAGGTGGCGGTGGCGGCGCTTGGGGTCGCAGTAGGTGGCGCTGCCGCGGTGGGCTTCGCGCTGAACCAGTCCGTGAAGGCCTCCGTGCAGCTGCACCCGCAGCAGCTGCCCTGGACTCACAACGGCATCATCTCCTCCCTCGACCACGCCAGGCAAGTCGCCATCTCATCCGCTGCTGCCGCCCCACGACCGTATGGCGGCGGTGGCCACTGTGGCAACCTGGTGCCGGTTCTGTGTCGGAAGAACCTTGTTTGCAGCGCGGATACAGCCTGTGTGTGCAGTCACCACGGCTGATACCCTGCATATATTGGATTCGTTGCATTGTGCCGAACGAGCACGCGGTGGCAACACCCGGCTTTGACGCGCTTCTGCACACTGCGCTCGTTCCCACGCGTCCCACCGTACTACGTGCAGTGCTTCCCGGCGCGCCCGCGGCGGCGTTCTGCCGGCCTGACGGCGCCGCGTGCCCTTCCGCAGCGTTCGGCGCGGCTACGAGGTGTACAAGCAGGTGTGCGCCGCGTGCCACAGCCTGCAGTACGTGGCATACCGCAACCTGATCGGCGTCACCCACACCGAGGAGGAGGCCAAGGCGCAGGCCGAGGAGGTCATGGTGGGTCGGGCCGGTGACGGCCGGTCGGGCTGGTGACGCCTGTCGGGCCGGTGACGGCCTGTTGGGCCGGTGGCGGCCGGTCGGGCTGGCGACGGCCGGTCGGGCTGGCGACGCCTGTCGGGCCGGTGGCCGCCTGTTGGGCCGGTGGCGGCCGGTCGGGCTGGCGACGGCCGGTCGGGCCGGGACGCCTGTCGGGCCGGTGACGGTCGGTCGGGCCGGTGACGCCTGTCGGGCTGGTGACGGCCTGTCGGGCTGGCGACGGCCGGCCGGGCCCGGACGCCTGTCGGGCCCGGCCGGCTCTGCCGCGTGGCTACTGCTCCAGCCTTGTGGCCGTGGCCGTGGTAGTGGCCCTGCGGCGCAATAGATAAGGCCGTGTTTGTATTTGTGCGCGGAACGCGGGAAAATGCGGGTTTCCTCGCCTTGGCCATTTACAAGAGGAAACAAACCATCTCCCATGCAGCGTCCAAACTTAAAGCCGTTTGTGGGCTATTATGGGGATCAGCATGCCAGTTAAGCAGTGCTTGAAATGTAGACGCGTCTGACAGTCATCAGACTGAAGCTTCTGCGCGCGGGATGGCGATGGTGGCTAACCCGGGCCTTGCCGTCAGGTCACCGACGGGCCGAACGACCAGGGCGAGATGTTCGAGCGGCCGGGCAAGCTGTCCGACTACTTCCCCCGGCCGTACCCCAACGACGAGGCGGCGCGTGCGGCCAACAACGGCGCTCTGCCGCCCGACCTGACCTACATCACCAGCGCCCGACACGGCGGAGAGGTCAGTGGTGTGATTGGTCTGGCCGTCCATCCATCCGACGTGACTGATTTTCACGAGAACATGGCGTGGCGGAGAGGTCACTACACTACCATGTTTCGGACCTGACCTGCGGCATAGCGACCTGGCCCGTGGACCGCGGCGATGGTTAGCAGCGCTCCTGACCTGACCTGTGTCGGAGGCACCTGGCATTGTGTGGAGGGTAGCACCGCCAGTCGTGTTACCCGACCTGGCTTGACCTACTCAGGCCCCCTGGCCCATATCGCCGGTACCATGCGCACTGTCCACCCGACCCGGCCTGGGGGTACTCGCTGCAAGAGGGCCCTGGGGGGACGGGGTTCGCGACTGCCGACCAGTCGGCGAGGCCTGCCGGCTGCCCCGGTCTCCTGTGCTGGCGGCTCTGCCGCGGCTTCGGCTGGGCGGCATTGTTAACCGTAATTCATATTTGAACGTCATTTTACTGATGGTTCTTCGACGTGAGCAGTGGCAACCTGAGCGCGGCTTTGGCGCATCGCTGCAGCGTCTCCGCTGAGTTTGGCCTGCACACCCCCTGGCCGTGCCCCTGGGCCGGCGCGGCGCCGTCTACGGACGCGGGCTGCCGTGGCTGTCGCAGTGACTCCCACCCCCTGGCCGTGCCCCTGAGCCGGCGTCGGCGCCGTCTACGGACTCGGGCTGCCGTGGCTGTCGCAGCGACTTCCGCTGAGTTTGGCCTGCACACCCCCTGGCCGTGCCCCTGAGCCGGCGCGGCGCCGTCTACGGACGCGGGCTGCCGTGGCTGTCGCAGGTGACTCCCACCCCCTGGCCGTGCCCCTGAGCTAGCGCGGCGCCGTCTGCGGACGTGGGCTGCCGTTGGCTGTCGCAGCGACTCCCACCCCCTTGGCCGTGCCCCTGAGCCAGCGCAGCCGCCGTCTGCGGACGCGGGCTGCCGTCGTATGCGGACCGCGCCGCCCCGGCCGCCTTGGAACCCGGGCGCCCGTGACGCGACCGCCGGCCGCCCTCAGGACTACCTGTTCCATCTGCTGACCGGCTCTGCGAGCCGCCGGCCGGCGTCAAGCTGCAGGACGGCCAGTACTACAACCCGTACTTCCCGGGCGGCGCCATCAGCATGGCCCAGGGCGCTCTACAACGAGGTAAGCGCCCGCAAAGGGAAAGAGAGGCCTGTGGCTCCTGGTCCGTTGTCAGCGTGAGTTGTGTGCGGAAAACAACCGATCTGCAGTTTACGAAACGGGTTGTTGGTGAAACGAAAGTCGTGGAGCCGTTGGGATATGGACGAAAAATGCACAAAGGAATTGCTAAGGGAGTTCGTAACTGGCTCCAGCGGTGTACCGTGGCGGTAAAGACGGTAGTTGCGCGGATCGGCAGGCAATTCAGCGATCGCGGTTCCCCGGGGCTGGTGCAGTGCGCGCATCGATGGGGCGTTACTCCGTGCGACGAGGGTCGGTGTCGGTTTGTTGTGTGGCCCTGGGCACCGTCGCCATTGGTACCGGCCTGCGGCGGGAAGCCACGGGTCTGGCCTCCCGCGTCCGCGCCTGGGCCGCGATCTGGTCGCCTTACCTTGAATCACGCATAGCGCGATCGTTGGGTTTCGTATCGACCCGTACACTCTCAGCCAGGATCATGACGGCTGCTGCATCCGCTGTAAACCGGACGGGTCGCTGCCGGCCGCCTCAGCCGGTGTGGACCGAGTGGTGTGAAAGACTCCATGCGGCGGAGATCCAACTGGCTCGCCTCGATTGCGAGTTGCTGGTCTGTGAGAGAAGCGAGCGACAGGGCACTGGACACGATGGACGGTCTCGTCGGCAGATCATCGAGTACGAGGACGGCACGCCGGCCACGCAGAGCCAGCTGGCCAAGGACGTCTGCAGCTTCCTGAAGTGGACCGCCGAGCCGGAGCACGACACCAGGAAGAAGATGATCATCAAGGTGAGTGGCGGCGGCGGCGTCTGCTGCCGCCGGGCTCTGTGGAGCCGCCGGCGGGCCGCCTGCGAGCGCGGCCGGTGTCGGCGAGGCGTCGCACACCCACCAGCCAGTGTCTGTCAGAGTGGTGTCGGTGGCCGGCGCCTTTCACGTGCCGTCTTCCGTGGCCGCCGTCCTGGATGCCCTTCGGCCTGGACCGCCAACCCCCAAACGCTCGTTTTGGTGATTTGGTGCCGCATGTGGCCAGTTTGAGGCGCGTTCGCCTCCGCGGCACCGAATTAGGCCTGTCGGCAGGTGAACCCCTGCCGCTGTCCGTGTTTTGTGGCCCGTCTGTGCTGCTCTGTGCGGCTCTGTCCAGATGCTCCCCCCCCCCCCCCCGCGCCGTCACTCCTCGCGCCGGGCCGCTAGCCCCCTCCCCTCCTTCCCCACACACCTGTCGCGCCGGGCCGCTAGCCCCCCTTCCCTCCTTCCCCACAAACCTATCGCGCCGGGCCGTTTAACCCCCCTTCCCCCCCCTTTTTCCCCACACACTATCGCGTCGGGCCGTTAACCCCCCTTCCCTTTTTCCCCACACACCTGTCGCGCCGGGCCGCTAGCCCCCCTTCCCCTCCTTCCCCACAAACCTATCGCGCCGGGCCGCTAACCCACCCCCCCCCCTTCCTCCTTCCCCACAGACTGTTGATGATCTTCTCGGTGCTGATCAGTATCTCGTACTACATGAAGAGGCACAAGTGGAGCGTCATCAAGTCGCGTAAGCTCTTCTACCGGCCCAAGGAGCAGTAGAGACCGGATGGCGGGCGCCGCCGCCGTGTCGCCGCGATGATCTAGAGTGCTCGCCGGCGGCCAGCCCCGGCCGGCAGCGGGTTTATGGGTGAGCGGACGCCGCCGTGCCCGGCCAGGGGCGGGGTTCCAGCTGACCTCTACCGAACGGAAGAAGAAGACCCTGAAATCTGACTTGTTACGGTTTTTACTATCGCGTGAAAAGTGCTGGTGTTTTATTCTGCACGGGCGCCGATCGTGTAACAGCAGCTGATTTCCTCCCGCCGGCGCGTGGCTCGTGCCCGCCCCTGTGCCCGGTCAGTGCGGACAAGTGTACGTGAGACGTGTGTGCGGCGCGGGCCGGACTGTCGCCCGGGCCGGTCTGATCCGGCCAAATACACTGCGCTGCGGCAACCCCGCCTGTTTGGTCGGCGCGGCGCGGAACTCCAGCACCGGCTCCCGGGACGAGGAAGTGTTCCGGGCCTGGTCCGGTGCGGCACGGTTTGCCGGCGTCCCTTATCGTAAATTTCACGGCATACGTGTATTAGGGGGCCCGGACGTGTGCCGCGGTTCATATTTGGTATTTACACCGAGTTTGGAAAACAAATGTGACACGCGGAATCTGTGAGGCAGGGGCGTGGTTTCACGTAATCAGTTGTGGATGTGAGCGGCAAATGCTTACCGTAACTACACAATACCCTTTAGAAGGGTTTCTCCCCGGACTAGATCAGCTTCTCAAAGTCGGGAGGGCGGTAGCCCTCAGCTAAGAGGAAGCTACACCCGTGCTGCGAGGATATGACTGTAGGCGAGTAACTTAAAGGCATGGCAGCCGATTACAAGAAAGCTGTTGTCATAGATCACTAGACGTTAACAACCTCCATACGACTGAAACCTAGTTACGTGGCAGGCAATACGTTGCTGTCCGTAATTTACCTCAGTGTTTTTCCTGGGCTCGAGCTCCACATCTTTCCGCTTGAGCGCAGTGCTGTGCGGAGGCGGCGTGCCTGGGCGCACGTGTTCCGTCGGTACAACAACCGCGTCTGTTTGTGAATACATGCGTGACCTCTGGCGCTGCATTTCGTCCGAGGTGGAGCCTGCTGAACCGTAGCGTTCGTGAAAGGAGACTTGCATAAGTGGCTCAAACAAAGGTGTCCCAATCACACAATAGCCACGAAATTGCGAAGCAGGCGAATTGAGTTCCTTTATGGGGCGTGCCGGAGCGAGGGAGACCATCACTCGTTCGCTATTGGCTCATCCGTCCGTCGGTTGTCTGTTAGCCGCCTTTAAAATCGTGCCCAAAGTGTTAGTACTTGTTTTATCCTGCGCAATGGCATTTATGTTCGGGAGCTGCGTTGTGAGTGATCATGCCAAGTGCAACATGTTGACCTAGATGTGGCGGCAACAAGTGGCGGATAGGACTAAGGACGGCGGTTGTACCGTACGACTGTCACATAGCTCCAGTGCTACATCACATGCTGCGCCGCACTACACGGCGAGACTTGACCACCAATTTCATCGGGTCGGTTCGCTGAACAGTACACACCGCTGCAGCCTCCAGTTGGATGAAACCAGAACGGATGGTGACGTTTGGCGCGTAACTACGACGCCAGCTGCGCACACAAGAGGAGGGGCTCATGGGACTCGCCCACGCCCCCGTTAGGCTCATGGGCAGTTTTCACCACAAAACAGCTGAATATAATGCCAGAATTTGGCGATGGAGGAACTATTTTGGCTATTAAAACTAGTGGACAGCCGAGTGAACATGCCCAGTGCGTAGCTGAAAGAGTTACTTTCTTAAAGAGAAAGGCACCAGGGCAAACCTGCCCGGATAGCTCGTTGATAAGCACTGCGCCTGTAAGCGTTTATGGGGTGCGTTATTCTGTTCGTAGTGCGTAGATCCTGTCAACGGGACTGGATTTCACTGGTAAAAAATAACCGCCCCCCCCCCCCCCCCCTCCCCGCAACCCAGTCTCAAATCATGGTAGTCTCCTCCGCCGTAACTGCCCTCCTTCATGCCGTGAAGATAAACTGGTGAACGACTTAAACTAGTGTTAACAATGTTGACCTCTTCGTGCTAATCATCTTGCTTGGCCCTGCCCAGAGTCCCTAATACATAGTTCCAAATGTGTGTGACCAGTTGGAGCTTAAACCATTTGAACGATTCGAGATTGCTTTCCCAGGACACAGTCTGTTTTCCACATGCGCCTCTGTCGCACGGACCTTCCTTAATCCGCCATCGGCCATGTAACGCTTGGACATATGAGAACAAGTACAACATATTCGCTCTCGTGACAAGGAGCCTGGGGGCCGACGCCGGGTTGCAGCTGGCTGGAGCGTTCTGCACGGGAGTATGTGTTCGGCTGCTCAATGAGGATGCCCCGAAAAAGCAGTAGCCTATCAGAGCTGCTGCATGTTACATGTTACACCTAGCGCTCGCTCCCTGTAAAGCAAGATAAACAAGTTACATTGATCGGCCCGCTGCCGGCTCATGCAGGTCCGGGTCTGGCGTGGCGTGGTCCCAGACCCGCAGACCAGCCCGCCATGTCGGTGCCGGGCGGAGGACCCCACCGGCCGGCCGCGCGGCGCGGTCCGTCGCGTTGGACAGATGGACAATTTTCGCAGTCAGTGGGAGGTAGCGTGGTTCCCCCGTGGTGTCGTTGCTCGACGCCGCACGTTCCAGCAGGGCGGGCTCTCTGTTTTTGCGCGCTGCCTGGATGCCAACGCCTCTCGGTGAATACTTGCCTTGGTCGCTGCTGGTGAATACTTGCCTTGGTCGCTGCCGGTATTTCCCTCGGGCGCTGTGACGTGCTCCTCAGAGGATTCTCACGGTTATGCGATTTTAATATTGCGCTTTATGTATACAGGCAGCTAGGTATAACCATCAGGTCATGTATTTTTTTTTTTAGCC
>NW_023596545.1:2463023-2509611 GCF_011947565.3 Pollicipes pollicipes
GATCATGGCCCCGAAAGCTCCCTCCCCCCCCCTCCGCTGCGCCACTGGGGGTGACAGCCAATCACTGACGCGGACCGATACGAAGGAAGGCCTCTGATGCGTTGATCTGTCCCAATGAGCTGGTTATGACCTGCTTCGTTCCCCTTCCCCCCCCCAGTAAGATAATCACTTGCGCGGTGATTCGAGGGCTTCCTCTATGACTTGCAAATTTTCTGGATTCCGTAGGCCTCCTGTTACATGTACATGAAGTCATCCGGCGATGTATAGACTGTACGGCACCAACGTGCCGGCTGTGTTCCGCTTCCGAAGAAACAAAACAAAACGGGATCCATGCACGACCCCCGGCACATACTCTAGGTATCGGATGAGCGCTGTTACTCAAATTAATTTTTGACGTGCAGTGAGTGACCCTGAAAGTAGATGATCGTTCAGTTGTGCGTGTGACATGCCGAAGAATCCTAGTTATTCCAGCAGTAAGTATTGGTAGACGGTCAAATGCCCTTAGCAGATCAAGTAAGCACATCAGTGGTAACTGGCGAACATCCCTGGCTGATTTGGTCTATCTAGCATGTTTAGGATTGCTATGCAGTTGAATGATCTCCATGAAGCCCTGCTGGCACGGGGATATCAGGGCACTCAGTATGTATTGCGTCGTTAAGCCGCTCACACACTAGCTGCTTGCGATTGTTTTGGTTATTCCGGGTGTGAGTGGGGTTGTTTATAAATTATCAATTAATGCCACCGGATCTGAAAGTCCGCCCCACAAGTGATATCTTTCACTTCCACTGCATGTCACTTCTTCACAGGCGAAACAGCTGTTTGAGGCGCTCGCAAGCGTTCATTGACATGGCGAATCTTAGTCCATATTCGACAACAGTCGTGGGCAAAGGACCCCGCGTGTCACGCCCCGTGTCACCCGATGGCCTCCTCAATCCATCAGAATCCCTGCCAGTACCGTATCGGAGCATCATTCTCCCGATGTCCAACAAAGAAGTCGTTGGCATGGGTTTTACCAGCCCATCTGGAAACTCTGCTGCGATGGCCTCCTGGCACCAACGAGTCCACGCATAACGCGGTGCACTCTCGCGGGCCTCTCCTTCTAGATGCGCCCCGGATACATTCGCGGGCGGTTACGGCGGATGGCTTTCCGACGATTCAGTTCCCTGCACGTCGCGTCGTTATAACGAAGGGCACGACGCCGCGCAATCAGTCCTTAGGAGTGTCTGGCCGGCAGAATCGGTGGGCCTGCGGACCTGGACATTCCGCTCTGTGTTATGCTGGTCAAGCGGTATGAATGATGCCAAATACGCGTTAATTGTTCATCAGGTAAAGGTGGTCGTAACATCGCTGCAGTCGGCAGCAGCCAGATATTGTGGGAGCGTGTCGTCGTTAAATCGGTGATGATCGTGTGGGATTTTTTAGGGGAGGATGAGATAAGAGGAACGTGGATGTGGACACAGTCAGAGTGAGCTGGCAAACGCCACAAACCTGACGAAGACGCTGCACTGCGATGTGGATGATGACGTTAAATTGAAAACTTCTTGGTAGGCATTTCCCATAAAAATAAGGAGTGCAGTCCGCAAACAATGATATTTAGCACTAACGCATACGTTAATGCGACCATATCCCAGAACTGAAAGAGGCTGGATACCAATTAAATTCCGTGTGGCTCCTAATCTATTTCGTCTTTCTCGTTAACCAATGATGGATTTTCTACTATTACTCTACCTCTCCCTTCAACAAAGGAAAAACACTTTGGAACAACAACCGCTTATCCAGTGAAGTCAGGTGGTCTGATCAAAATACGGATATTCACTGGTACGACGAGCCCTTAGAATTAAAATGCAGCCTCAGCGGAATGGTTTCGTTACAGGGCACGCTACAGGTTCCTTTGGTTCTTTCGGAACAATGAATTGGGAGCTTTTTGTGATTAGATATTTCCACTGCAGATAAAGCATAAGGCTATGCGCAGGTTTTGTAAAACATTTTGGTCACACAGAGCAGGCAGCGACAAAATCCGGTTTTATAAGTCGTAAATTTACATGTCTACCCAGCTTTAACACTTGGTACTGCAAGTGAAGTGTTAATCGAGCTAAAAAGGTTACTGTACGCAGACAAAGATTGACAAATTATGTGAGATGGTGCAACACTTTAATGAGTTAACAGCATAATTTTGGTGGGGCTAATTGTTGTCTACTCCACCTCTCACAGAGTTCATAACGTTAAAGAGCTATTGTGCATTAGTATAGAGAGGTCCATAAGAGCGCAGAGTAGCCCGTTTCCTCCGTCGGGACAATGACGCTGAGTTGTCTGTATGATTGCAGGCGTGTCTCGTGCGTGTTGTTTAGCAATGGATGTAAAACGCTATTAAGGCGCTTGCTTCACCGCCGCTACTTGCTGTAAACTTCATTAGAATTATCGATAATTGTAGACGAAGCTTTTTGAGCTGGTGTATTGTTTAGTTTTTTCCTCCAGAAGCTTCAATCTTTCTGTCTTTTTCCATTCATTCTCTTTAACAGATTTGTGAAACATGCGGTTTGGTTCATTTGCCACATTTGACAATATATTTCATAACATTTGTATTGATGTTGTGTGAGCATGTAACAGCTGCAAATAAACTGGTAACATGAATGTTTTGATGAATAATCCAACACAAAATGCGTTGGCCTGTCTATGGTTTCATGTCATACCCTCTACGATTTAGTTTTAAACAATTTAGAGACGGCATCATAGCTGGAGAGTGTAACGCTTTGTTATTCCTTAACGTCCCCTACGTGTTTTTACATCAATTTTTTGCTACAATACCAACTTATTTAAAAGCACATAAAGTAAAGAGAAGGAAGGGTATGAGAGGCCATCCATAATTAGGTCAGCATGGTTAAGTGGAATTCCTGAGGATTTTTTTAGAGCGGGCATTTGGTTTGATAATCATAGAGGCGCTGGCGGGATCACACGCATCACCGACGACATAAATTCCTCTGTTAAAGCGTTCATCTTCCGGAAAAAACATTCTCCTCCCGTTGGTTTTACCACCACCATTTATCATGTCGGTTTTTCCACCAGAAATAACCCGAGAGAGGTCGTGAAATGGTTTAAGAGTCCTGGTTTGAAAAGGCATATTCTAAAGTCAGACCAAGTCGGCCGTCATGTAAAGTCAGGTCAAAGACGGACCGTTGTCAGAGACGAATGAGGGTCAACGGCGTCCCGTGGTAAGTGTTGAGCAGAAGTAGATCTGGTGTGACCAGTTAGGGACCTGCGGGCGTCGGTGCAAAGAGTAGGCGTAGTGTCACATCCAGGGACGATGTCATCCATGCGGAGATCACAGCGGCACGAGTAGTGGACACACCAAAGAACTTTACGTTTTTGTCGACGACAACTGAGGTCTACCACTGTCAGTGGCTGGGTCCACTGTCAGCGGCTGGCGTCCACTGTCAGCGGCTGGTCCACTGTCAGTGGCTGGGTCCACTGTCAGTGGCTATGTCCACTGCCAGCGGCTGGGTCCACTGTCAGCGGCTGGGTCCACTGTCAGCGGCTGGGTCCACTGTCAGCGGCTAGGTCCACTGTCAGCGGCTAGGTTCACTGTCAGTGGCTAGGGCCGGATCACAGCCAGCACCCACGTCATCTTTTCTTTTAATTCGCCTCCCCATAGCGGGGAAGCGCGAGCCTAAATAAGAGCCCAAACGAACCAAAAAACAACGCACAAGCAAAGCAAAGCGTCGAAATGAAAGTGTAGAAAACATCACGCAAAATCAAAGACAAATCTCCTTGGCCGCAGCCGCAAAAGAAGTGTGCTCGCCCAGGCTGGCAAGCTGACATGATCGGCCCTAACAGACAGTCGGTGCACACAATACAATTCAGGGGCATAGCAATCGTTTAGTTTGTTCAGCTTATTTAATGCGCCTTCAACGTTTGTGGATTAATAATTTGTTATTGTATCCCTAGAATGATCTTGCCTTTTCTTGTTGACAACGTTCTTCATATTTATCAGAAAGGTTTGCCGCTGGGAGAACTGCGAAGAGAACGTAGAGGGCGTTGGGCTGCTCGTCGCCAATTAAAGGCAGAAGTGTAAGAAGGATTCAACTCCGGCAGAAATATGGTTGTATAGGCGGAAGACTGTGACGAATATATCTTGGGCACAAGTGAGTAAGATACGTTTTATCGTAAGGAAACAGCTGCTGGATGCACACCATTAATTACAAGCGCCCTTTTCTGTCAGGTTTCTCCAATGGGAGGCCAGTTCTTGATGTAAGCTTTGACGTCACGAATTTGTGTCATGGCGGCAGCGTGAAACCATACCTCTTACTTTTCTCCTGCAGTGCGTGCGTCTTATGAATTTCGGCTACGTTGCTGTTTATTGGCATCTCCCAAATGTTGATGCACATTTTGATGTGGATAAGAGCTGTTGGAGACGATGACGGGTATCTATTCATTGGGACTGCAGATCTTGAATCAGAGCAAACAGCTGCTCTAGAAGAGTGACAACATATAAACGCAAAAATTTACTTAAAATCCACCCGTTATTCAGCACTGTGTCTACCTGTAACGCAGCAAAAAAAGGTTGCCGTTGCTGCATTTTCTGTGTGTTTTATGTGTGTTATAGCACTGAAAGTTGGTCGTCGAAAACCACTCCATGGAGGTTAAATGACGGGAGTTTATGAACATTGTGACCCGGTCAAGACAAATCTGATATCTGTGTTTTGTGAGCGTTTTTCATAAAAAGACCACCACAGGCTTAAACAATGAAAACTGAAGCCATAATTAGTCGACCATTGGTCAAGTTTATTTAGTTTCCCTCTAAGACATCATATGAAATAGATAGAGGAGTGTTGGCTTTCTTTGTTAGCGCACCAGATAACATTACCAGCTGAAAAAATAGAAAGAAAGCATTGGAGAAAGACAATCAATAACTATTTTGAAAGGAGGCAATTAAGTGCATCTGCGTTGTAAAAGACCATTTTCAAAGTGGTATGCATGCAACCAAAAAAAAAAAACAGAACCGACAGCCCGTCAAACCCGTCAAAAAGTACACTATAATGCGCCAAGGAGCTGCAAAAACCTATCTTTCGCAAGTTGAAGTGGGTGCAAGCTTGTATGGCATGTCATACGCTTTGCTTATGTCCAAAAGTACTACTTAAGTATGTTGATGACGCTTGAAACTCGTTTGCCTAAAGTTGAAAATGATGTCGAAATGGTGCCGAAGGAAATAGAAAAGGTATTCTGAAAATAACAAAACGAACTAATCTGGTCTTGTCTAAGACCGCACTGGCACACTGAAGATATTTTGGCGTTTTTAGATGCAATGGTAAGCGTTTCCATTCAATCTTTCCAAATTTGGGTATTGGAACTTGTTGAATATATATTATGTTACTTAGTTACATATGTCTATCTCTGCCGCCTTTCGGGAAAGACAGTTGTATGTTTTATTTCAAGTCTACGTTGAAATAGCAAGGCAAAAAAAGCAAAATGGATTGTGAAATCGTGAGATCGACTGACAGACTTTTCTAGAAAGTTCCGTGATATCCGCATTCGGTGGAGTGTACCATGCATCGACTTGACTGCCCTTTGGCCAGAAATGGAGTTTTTAAATTAATATGAGGCTCGACAAAATCATTCTTGTTGTTTAGTGTCACACTGCCACTGCAATGGTCATCTTCCATATCGTCATAACGGTATCACGAATGATTGGAAAGAGAAAACGTGTGTGGATCTTGAGTAAGGAGCCTCGTTTCCGCAATCCCGATGATAGCAGAACATAGTAGCGACGAAAACATTTTGATTTAGTTTTATTAGGATAGCAGACCTCTAAAACTTCCGTTGAAGTATAAATACCCAGCCCCATCAGATGGTAGGAATCAGTTGTAGGAAACTACCGAGGCTGTCGGTGATCCTCGTTTTAGTCTTTGCCAGTGGGTGATGGTCTGTGTGAATGAGGATGGGGTCGTCTGCCCGGTGGGAGTTTCGCTACTCCTGTCCCGAACAATCCGTAGCCCAGATGCCATACTTAGCCGGACGACAGAGTGTGCGGTTAGGGGGGTGTCAGGGTCGACAGATCGTCAGTCAGGGGCAATGTCAGGGTTGACAGAACGCCCGATCAGGGGCGACAGAGCGTCCGGTCAGGGGCCGTGTCAGGGTCGACAGAGCTTCTGGTCAGGAGCGGTATCATGGTCGACAGAGCTGGGGCCTTTCTATGCGACTCGGTGGATGTTGTGCTGGTTCTGAGGTAAAGACGTAGCATTGACGGTATCACGTGCCTGCTGGGATGATACGCTTGTTTTGGCTTTCACCCACACATATTTTCTCTTGTTTCCATATCGGGCACTGTGTCATGCTTGCTTACTTATTGTATTGCTTGCCTCGCTTGTTCGCTCGCTTGTGTTCCGAGTATAGTGTAACTTAGCAATGACAGCTTTGCCGTAGAACTCAGTTGTCTCGAAAAGGGCTTTAGTCTAAGCACGGATTTTAGGTTTGATGGCAAGTGAACCTGTTCGCTGGAGCTTCAATCTGTAGGCTGTGCAATAGCTTGAATTTGTTCCGATGGCCACAATACATTGACTATGCCGAAACGGGGTTCTCCTCCCTCCACTGCACCACCAGGCATGAGCCAAGGGGAGAGTGTTCGGATGTGTTCTCAGAAAGCCCGCGAGGGTCATCAGGAAAGCCAACTGACCTGGGAGCAGACATGTCACGAGCTACAGACGAGACGAAGCTATCAGAGGTGGCGAAGCAGTCGGATGTGGGTAGGTCATCAGCGGCTTCTAGTTGCGTCCAGGGAGAGAACAGCACTAACTGCATGTTGCTGTCCCAAATGGTGTGGTTGCTCGCGCACGAGGTCACCGAATGCCTGAGGAGCATGACAACGGCCCTGCCCGTACATATGCCCCATCATCTAGGATCCATTCGCTATGTCCGGTGCTCCTCTGGGGCCAAACGAACATTTGAAAAACAACCACTGTCTAGTATGCTGATGGAAAATATCACCCAACGCATGAGTGGCATGGAGTTTACGGTACCCACAAAGCACATGAGCTATACGACACACACACGTAGCACAGGAGCATTGTCCGGTGGAGCCATCGAGCGGTGACACATTCTCTGCAAGTTGAAAACTCGTCCTCTACACGACGGCGGCTCCATCGAGGGGAACCATGTTGCTAATTACAGAGGTCAGTCGTGAGGGAACCGTTGTCAGCTTCGGAAGGACTCGGGCCGCAAGAGGATCATCAGAACTTCTGAAATGATTCAAAGAGCTGCTTAGCTGATCAGGCAGAATACACGGGGCCACTCAGTCACCTCTCGCAAGAAGCCCGCAATGATGACGACACTGCCAACTGAACACTGAAACAAGACTTTGGAGTGCGTCCCCAAAAATGTAGATCAGACGGAATCTCTCGGCCGCAGACGTGTTGGGTCCGAAGAAGTTCTTCTGCTGTGTGCTGAAGCAATATCGGAAACCGGATGATTTCCTTGGGAGAACATGGCTTTCGGGAGAGGCCCACTCTCGCCCGGCGGGTCGGGCCGGCAGCCGAGTTATCGACGCCGGTGGTCGAGCCTGGTGCTCAGGTGCGGGAGAAGGCGCTGCACAGTGCAGAGGTCACAGCTCGGCGGGCCATCGGCTGCCCGGAATAGTCGGGCTTCCGCGGTTTGAGGACACGAGTTACCATACGTTTACTCCGAGGCAAGGCGCATTTGAAGGACTTTTGACATAAACGAATGTCCATGGTGCTACATACGTGTCTACGGTTTTTCCTAGCGCACAATTGTATATACCTGACCCATCCATGCCATTTGCTAAGCAGACTATCCAGATTTATTAAGTTATTTATGCGTCCCACCATCGTTTCCACCGGGAGGTAAAATTCCACGACTGCGGAGGCATTTTGGCAAGTGGGGAGATATCAAGCCACCCAGCTAACATGTTATTTTATGGCTAGCACGCAGGTGACGGCAAGCCATGTACATGTTACAATATGGCCCGCTCGCAGGCGACGGTACACCATGTACATGTTACAATGTGGCCCGCTCGCAGGTGATGGCACGCCATGTACATGTTACAATGTGGCCCGCTCGCAGGTGATGGCACGCCATGTACATTTTACAATGTGGCCCGCTCTGCAGGTGACGGTACGCCATGTACATGTTGCAATGTGGCCCGCTCGCAGGTGACGGTACGCCATGTACATGTTGCAATGTGGCCCGCTCGCAGGTGACGGTACGCCATGTACATGTTGCAATGTGGCCCGCTCGCAGGTGACGGTACGCCATGTACATGTTACAATGTGGCCCGCTCGCAGGTGACGGTACGTCATGTACATGCGGCGGACGGGAGAGTGTTATGGCATGTGGGTAATCTCCGGTAAGACCGTCCACGAGAGGCCAGCCCACTCCACTGACCTGAGCCTGCTGGACTTTTTCCTGTCGTTACGCCTGGAGGCGCTGGCGTGCCGCGGCGATCCGCAAGGCGTGATGCAGCTTAAAGGGTCCACCACCAGGACACTGCACTAGTTTAGCGTCGAGGCGTGCTGGAAGGCTCTCCGGTCCGGCCTGACAGGGGCGGAGCTGTGCTGCACCCGAGAAGAGGCTCATGTCCGGCGCGTGTCGTGAGAGTTGAGCTATCTCGTTGTGCTCTAGATGAATAGTGCGTACAAATGAAAATGTTTTGGCTAAAATTTTATGCCTTTGATGTTATAATAGCGGTATTTGTACAAACGTTATAGGCACTTAAATGTGTTGGTATATTAAGAACATCTTGGAGCATTGAAATAATCACGGGGGGCGTGGGTGTCATGATATCCCCTCTTTCCGAGAACCGTGGCAACCCTGCTTTTTAAAAATCGAAGCATTAACACAATGGCGACGCGTGGAAAGAATCGACTTCAAAACCACGTCTTTTGAGATGTGTGATCGTCGATGTTCTTTGTCGATGCACAAGAGCATGGCAATCATGATATTTACTTCTCTCTAAAAAAAATTATGCATCAAGAGCGGACGAAGCTCTCCGCCTCCGTATTCCCCACCTTGGTCGCCGGGTTGGCCTCTCCCGTGAAAGTTCCGAAGACTTTGTCATGGAGGTTCGGGGCGGGACGGCTGTTTGCCCCCCCCCCCCCCAACGGAACGGCTGGATCCGCCCTTGTGCGGACGCGGCCTGGTCTGCTTTACAGAGACAGGTTCTGCCGCCATTGTACCGAGACGTACAGGTCCTTATACCCACACCCAGGCCCATGACGGTGCCGATACAAGACCTGGCGGTATTGTACCGAGACGGACAGGTCCTTATACCCACACCCAGGCCCATGACGGTGCCGATACAGACCTGGCGGTATTGTACCGAGACGGACAGGTCCTTATACCCACACCCAGGCCCATGACGGTGCCGAGACAGACCTGGCGGTATTGTACCGAGACGGACAGGTCCTTATACCCACACCCAGGCCCATGACGGTGCCGATACAAGACCTGGCGGTATTGTACCGAGACGGACAGGTCCTTAGACCCACACCCAGGCCCATGACGGTGCCGAGACAGGACCTGGCGGTATTGTACCGAGACGGACAGGTCCTTATACCCACACCCAGGCCCATGACGGTGCCGAGATAGAACCTGGCGGTATTGTACCGAGACGGACAGGTCCTTATACCCACACCCAGGCCCATGACGGTGCCGAGACAGGACCTGGCGGTATTGTCAGTGCATTTTGACCCGCATGTTTGTCCATGTTGATACAGGACCCGCTCCATGATAGCTGCGCAGGCGGAACCGCAGGTCTGCCGGCAGACAGACAGCTGGGTCTGCAGGTGCCCAGATGGGACCACCTGACGTTGACCCGAGACAGGGCCAGCTGCTGCCGCCATCGAGGTCAGGTTCATGGTGCTCCCGGTGTTTTCTCCAGGGACGGGACCTGCCGTTGTCAGCGGGGTTGGGCCCGCGGGTCTGCCGGTGTCTTACCCAGGGGCGGGACCAGCGAGTGGTGTCAGCAGGGTCAGGCCCGCGGGTCTGCCGGTGTCTTGCCCAGGGACGGGACCTGCCGTTGTCAGCAGGGTCAGGCCCGCGGGTCTGCCGGTGTCTCGCCCTGGGACTGGACCAGCCGGTGGTGTCAACAGGGTCCGAGCCGGGGGTCAGACGGCGTTTTGCCTGGGGCCGGGATCAGCGGGTGGTGTCAGCAGGTCTGAGCCGGGGGTCAGGCGGCGTTTTGCCTGGGGCCGGGACCCGGTGGTGTGTCGCAGCGGCAGCCAGCCGGGCGGCGGCGGCGGTGTACGGCAGGTGCCGCGCCTGCAGCCGGGCGGCAGCGAGGTCAGCAGGCAGGCGGCGCCGATCAGCTGCCGCTCGGCAGGTGCCCGCCCTGCCAAGGTCCGCCGGCCGCCGACCAATTAGCTGCGCCGCCGCGCGCCGCCTCTCGCCGCGGTCCCGCGCGTCAGCCGCACGCGCCCGCCGCCCGCCTCCCATCTGCGACCCGCGCCGGCCGCCTCGCGCGCCGTCGCCGGTGATGCACTGCCAGATGCCGCGCACGCTCGTAAACGTTCGTGGACCGGTCAAAGGCGGCGGCGGCGCGTGTAGGCGCCGCAGCCATAGCGAATCGGTATGACTTTTGCGGCGGTTTCTATTGTTTTTTGCGCACGTGGGAGATTTATGTTTCCCTTATGAAATTGGTAAACTGCGGGCTGTAGATTAGTTAGCTAAATTAATGATCGGCGAAAAATATGTGGTCAGTGGGTGCTCTGCACGGCTCGGAGTGGATCGCCATGTGTTTTATGGTTCGACGTGTATAGAAAATGGGTTTGTCTAATGGAATTTATGGTTACATGGAACATCTGGATGGTGGTGCGTGTCAGCCATGTATCTTTTTCGAACACGAATGTTTCCCGTTTGTGGGAAAATTGGTGGCAAAACGCAGATGACGTCGACGAGACTGTGACGATCCGTGAGAACGTACCGTCGAGCCAAAGAAGCTGAGGTGCCACTTCTCTCCTTCCTCACATGCCTTCCATGGGCGGCTTGTTCCTTTTTCTGAGTATCGTATATTTACAGGTGGCCGTCCAGCCCTGCGACGGAATTATAATTTTGGTCTCAGCCAGAATACTTATTCTGGGGCAAAATAAAATTTGCATTCGACATACGAAGTTGCAAGAATTCACAGCGACAAATGGTTGACCTAAGTTCCACCACAACCCTAGGCGCAAACAGCTATCGTCCTTCCTAATTACCGTCCGAATGTTCCACCACAACCGTAGGCGCGAGCGACTATCGTCCTTCGTACTTACCATCCGACTGCATGCAGACAAGATTTTGTCTCCAGCTTAGTCATCCTGGATAATATTCTACCCTGGATGTTTTGATTATTTCCCTCTTGTTTTGGCTAACTTATGTTATGCTCCCGTCTATGAAATGTGCTCCAGAAGCCGACCAGAAAGGTTACCAATATCTTCATTACAGCTCTTTGGGACGCTTTTTGTAGGGTTGGCCAGGCGGGCACCCACGACTGGCAAAAAGCCCCAGCCGACATCTTTGTTCCTGAGCACCTCTATTTTTTCTTCATGTACTTGGCTTATACAAATTTTTCTTTAGAATAGCCATCAAGTCCCTGACGATCGTTTTCCGGCTGCTGTTTGATAATAGGCCGGTTTATAGGTAGGGATGAGGTGATAATTTCGCCCAAGAAACATTGCCTAATATTTTGTGAAGAGCATGTGTCCAGCGTTTCAATTTCAATGTTCAATTCCTCCTGGAGAGGCAAGCCCGACTTGTAAGCTTTGATTATTTCCTCTTTTTCGACATGACACACATTTGTATCGTGTACACGAAAGCAGGGCTAGATAACAGAAAAAGATGTCCATCCCCTTGTTTTGAACGCAGCTAGAAATTCTGAGCACCTTCGCTATATTCGGAATTGAACATCACAACGTTAGATTACCAGTGCCTACTGGTGTGTATTGCGGGTCGTCAACTCATCATGAGACCTTTCAAATCTCGTAATGCCAAGGGATGTGTACGAGTCTTCACCGATTTTCATTGCTGGGAGCACTGCCCCGGACCTCGGACCTGAGTTTGTGCATTGAAAACACATCTAGGAGCTTCATATGGCAAAAATATACAAAACGCACCCTCTCCCATCCCCGCTCTGACTTGAGTCCGGTCCCCCTCTCGCGTCCCAACTTGAAGAAAAGCTAGACCAAACGCGGGGAAAGTCCGTTTGTTGGCGTATTTTGGGGCATGTTGCATCTATTTGTGACCAATTCAGGCCCTCAGATCCTTCCGCAGATCCCGGCCCCTCAGATCACTTAACGGAACTTTGTCCGCCGTAACGATGTTTCTTTTCTTGCGCAACTGAGTCGTCTTGCTGCCGCCTATCAATGTCACGTTACAATTTTTGAAAGCATCATACCCCGCATAATGAACGCACATGCCTCAACTGTCTTAAACAACGTAAATTGAGGGTGTTTATGTCACTGCCAATGAGCCTCTCGTGAAGAGGTGCCACTGCACCGACCATCGATGGATTGCACGGATCATAGCATCGAAGAGCGCCATCGTGAGACAATGGGGAGCTTCCTGATCTATGACAGGATCACTCATAGCGCATGTCATGCTTGCATTACAGCAAATGCAAAACTTTGTCTCAGCGCAGAACGTGTTACCTTTCAATAAGATGCCGTAAAATATATAAACATTGATACGGAATTTCTGCGGACCCATTGACATAGGCTTTCTGGGTTATGCTGATGATCGAAACATTCATGTTTGCACCAAAACATGAATGTTGGAACTACCCTAACCTTGGTTATTATCTCCAACGTATAAGGACGCTTCTGTGAGCACGACGAAACATCGACCATCCATCGATCATTAACCTGCCTCACCGTGCGCGACAACCCAACCATCGTCATCACCCGAGCCGGCGCACCTTCTCCTTCGGTTTGCTCATGCGTCGCCGGGTCTCATCTCCGGCGTCCGGTCCGACACTCCGAGACCGCGGGCGAGAGGACCGCGGGACCGCCGCTCCCAGGTGGTCCGCCGGGACCGGCGGACACCCCGGCCGGAACAGCGGCGGAGCGGCGGCTGATCCGCGTCCCGCGGCCCGCCGCGCGCGTCGGAAGCACTCTCCCCACATCCGCCAACCTGTCCCTCCCCCGCCGGCTCCCCCGCGCCACCTGTGGCCGCGCCGCCGGCCGCCGCCGCCCCGGCAGGGGTAGCGTGCCCTCGTTAGGAAATGCTCAATTGCACCTGTGCCATGCGGAAATATATGGGGCGCGGCATGTGGCGCTGGACGGTTGGTCGGGTTCAAACGCGTGCGGTCGTCGGAGCGCGACGGTGGCGGGGCACTGCTGGGCCTCGGCACGGCTGACTGGGTCTGGGGTACGACCCTCGGCTGGGTCCGGGGCACTGCTGGGCCTCGGCACGGCTGACTGGGTCCGGGGTATGACCCTCGGCTGGGTCCGGGGCACTGCTGGGCCTCGGCACGGCTGACTGGGTCCGGGGCAACGACCCTCGGCTGGGTCCGGGGTACGAGCCTCGGCTGGGTCCGGGGAGACCCTCGCGCTGGGCCCGGGGTACGACCTTCGGCTAGACCCGGTGGTACGAGCCTTGGCTGGGTCGGGGTACGAACCTCGGCTGGGTCCGGGGTACGATCCTCGGCTAGCCCGGGGTAAGACTCTAGGCTGGGTCGGGGAAGACCCTCGGCTGGGCCCGGGGTACGACCTTCGGCTAGACCCGGGGTACGACCCTCGGCTAGACCCGGGGTACGACCCTCGGCTGGACCCAGGGTACGATCCTCGGCTAGACCCGGGGTAAGACTCTAGGCTGGGTCCGGGGAAGACCTTCGGCCGGGTCCGGGGTACGACCCTCGGCTGGGTCCGGGGAAGACCTTCGGCTGGGTCCGGGGCACGACCCTCGGCTGGGTCCGGGGTACGATCCTCGGCTAGACCCGGGGTACAACTCTAGGCTGGGTCCGGGGAAGACCTTCGGCTGGGTCCGGGGTACGACCCTCGGCTGGGTCCGGGGAAGACCTTCGGCTGGGTCCGGGGTACGACCCTCGTCTGACCGGATACGGATCCGTTCCCCGCTGACGATCCTCGACGCTGACGTCAAGCCGGCTTTTCGAATCCGCCAGCTGTTTGAGTGCTTGACTCACTCCCGGTCCGACTCTCATTTGACTTCGGCCATGTTTTTTTTCTGACTCCGCCTCCCACCTGCCCATATTCCCGTCCGGTTCCGCGCCGCCGACGGAAACGCTTCGCCGGCGTCGTTGCCGACGGCTGGCATCGGGACGGACGCGACACCAGGAGCCGCTCGAGCCCGGGCGCCCAGCTGTTCCGTTCGTCACGTGCGACGACCGTTGGTGCGCCCCGCCGGCGGCCGGCTGGGACCAAGGCGGGTGCACCGGCGGCAGACCGCCACCGGCCGGAACGGGCCGGGGGACAGCGGCGGCGGACAGACAGCCGCGGGCTGGAGCCGGTTCTCTCGGACACGAGCTCCCGCTTGGACGAGGACCGTGGGTAGTCAGCCAAGGGCCGGTGCTTAGGGGGCAAACAGCTGGCTCCAGGCGGATGTGCCGTAAAGGTGGAGCTCAAACATGGTGTAAAGTACCCATTTAGTTTTTCTTTGTGATGGCGGGAGTGAGTCTGGCAGACTGCATCTGCGTGCAAGAACTGTTGGATAGCAGAGATGCGTCCAAGATTTCCTCCGAGAACGACAGGAAGTTTAAGAGTTGTACTAGAAAGCTATTCGGTAGCTGTTCGCTGTCGGTGGAGAGCTTAACCACTCCCACCGCCGCCTCAATCAATCATATTTCGGTCGCAATCACCGTCGTGCAATGTGCATATTGCCCTCAGGGCCTAACTTGTCCAACCTTCCCCTACCCCAGTGGTGTGAAATATGTTCGGACAAGGCGAGGACAGAGCGGGGTGACAAGGTGGCTCGTTATCTCCCCCAGCGTGTGTTGATAGCACCATGTGTGGCCATTTCCGAGCTATTTACGGCACGCGCCGCGTGGCCGGCGTCTGTTGTGGGCGTCGCAGGTGTAGCGTGTCGTACCCCCATCGGACGCAGCTGCCGGCGGGCACCTGACAGCCACGGCGGCCCGCTGCAGGGCGGGACCCCGCGCAAGGGTCCCCATCCCGCCCCGACGCCCCGGCGCCGGCCGCCCATCTGGGCGTCACGTGACCCGGGCTCAGGTGGTCCGCGACGGTAATGACGCACGGTATTACGACGGCGGCGGCGCCATCTGCCGAAGGCGCTCTGCCGCCCGGCGACGGCCATTAGGTCACGTGGTGGTCATCAGCTGGCGCGTGCCGCGACGCCGCAAAAATGGCGGTCGCTTCCTGCGGCGAACGACGGCGCGTGTCCGACAAATGACGTCGGCGCGTGGCCGACAGGAAGTGGAGGGTTTTATCGACTGCTGGAACCAACAATTAACGCTGGATAGTGCTGGGAAGTTGAAGGAACGTAAAGGAGGTGAGCGTTTTAAATTAATTGTGGGCGCTGTTTGTCACAGTGGATCGGAGCTCCATTTGGGGATAGGAGATTAGGTTTGCTGTTAATTGCTCCCTGAAACTGTATACGCAGGTTTGCGAACAATATATTTAACTGTCACGCCTTAGCATAAAACGTGCCGAAGCGTTACGCCCGAGAGTGACGATTTACCCTGTCCGGGGCGGCGCCACCAAGGGGCAAGGGGCGGCAGTAAGCCCGAGATCGGACAACATCGAAGAGCTTCTGGTCGACAGGAGGCTGCATATGATCCAAAGGGGGCCCTGTCAGATACACAGGAGGCCTCATTAACAACAGCCCCGTGAGGTTGAGAGGGGCCCTGATTGGAAAGACCGGAGGCCCCACTATTGTCAAAAGCAAGTTCATTGAATTATGCATACCTAGCTAAGGCGTCTGTTCTAGCTAACGTGTTCTCTAAAAAGGTAGGCGAAATCTGAATGAGAAACTCAACAGGAGGCCGGATAGAAAGCTCTCAAATCTGCTCAGGAGACCCCGGACCCAGGCTGGCCGACTTTGGCTGGCTGGCCCAGGAGCCTGGATCTGCTTGCCCCTTTGGAAAAGGCGGTGACTCCGCCTCTCAACCCGTGGACAACTCTGACGGACGACACGCCCCACGCGGACGAGGCTGCCGTCACAGGCTCAGTCCGAGGGTCGACAAATAGGCAGAAGCCTGCGTGCAAGACTATGTAGAGCAGGGAACACCGGACACCTGGGCCAGAATTGACGCTTATGTAAGATAGTAAGCCATGAAGGTGTGTGGAGACAATGGGTCCCTGCAAACTAGATTAGGGCAGCACGGTGACCCGCCGAAGGCTGTTGGCCGTGAAGCCAGAGTGGATGGCCCGTATTTCCGTCCATTCGCCCGTGGTTACACCTAGGTTACAAATCCCAGACCTCAAAACTGACCGTCGACGCGGACTCTGACGATTAAGCCGGTGCGGTAGCCTGCCGGCACACAATTAGCACTATTTGGGCGCGGCTCGGCGGTTCCCGCACCTCCTATCGCGGAACCCCCACCCGGCAGATGTTAGCCGACTCGTTATCCTTCCTCGCGGCACGCGGCGCGCCTGCATACCATGCGGGTCGCAAAAAATCGCAGGTGCCAATTTCCAGCGGGCACTCGCGTCTTGCTCGGCGGCAAAAACTGGCGCGGCTGCGGCCGTCCTCGCGCCGCTGAGATTCTGCGCGCTCGCGTTCCCATCGAGGCGAGGCCGCGACGGGGACCTCGCCTCGCCACAAGAAGCTATCCTCGTGCAAAAAATTCAACTCGGCACCTGCCGGGCGGCGGCGCGCCCCGCAGCCGGCCCCCGTGCGAAGAGCCCGCCCGTCGGTGCTGAGACAGGTTGGCAGCGCATTGTACGCGCGACAAACACGTGGGAACAGTGGGAGCGGCGGCAAGCGCGGGCGCGGCCGGCCGGCCCGGGGGGAGACCGGGGCCGCCGCCGGGCCCCGCCGCTCTTCCGGCCTGGAGCCGCCCGCGGCCGGCCGAGCGCGGACCAGCGCGCCTCTCAGGCGTGCGTGCTGGAGGAATGCCGCCGCCAACGGTCGTGCTCTCTTTGATTCATCCTTTCCCAGTCCGTGAATGTGCCGTCCGATTTTGAGGCATTCCAAACGATTTCGGCGCCGTTTGACAGAGCGCGGGACAGCTGTAGACCGCGTGCACAATGAGTGAGAGTTTCTCTCTCTTTCTCGGGGGGTGAGAGGGAGTGCAAATGTGGAATTTAGTGATTCACGTCTCTCCAAGGCGAACAGGACGTTTATATTATTGAAATCTTCCCACGGTCAATAGGCACGATGTGGCAAGGCCTGTACCATACCATCAGAGTGCTATTCAGATGTTATGGGGTCATCAGTTTCACCAAATGCCTGGGTATTGAACGCGTCTTTTTAGCACCCCGGGGATGGTATGCATAGGTAAAAATACCATCCCAACATTGGAACATTGATAATATGGTGCACTTGTCACATACTGCGTCTTATACCCCATGCTACAGTAGAAATGTTGCAATAAAAATCGAGTAAACGTTGAAAGCTACTAAAGCAATCACATTCAGCAGGAAGAAGGCCCCCGTCCGTTTCGCCACGCGAGAAAATTACGCCTTTGGTGACGGTTACGCCGGCTGCAGCACAAGTTGATTTGTGTCTCGACGATGCCATGTGTATCTGGGTTGAAATTTATAAGTCGATCAGCACTTGATATAGGGAAGGAAAGCCTTGGGACCCTTTTTCGGCATGACGAGCTCAGCGTTCTTATCCTGACAATCATCGACACCCAGTATGCCAGGAGGTGCTGGTTAAACAACACTTTCAAGCAAACATTGGTAATGTTACGAACACCTAATGTCTCAGGCTGTGCCTATGATCAACAAGTGTGCGATTATATAGCTTGCCATCATCAGACCTTCATTTCCATCCCAAGATCAGACTGCGGAAAAACCTGCCATTCGTTCGCCGTTATACGATCAGCTGGAGGCGTCATGCCGTGCCGGAGCCCATCACTAGGGTGGCGGCAAACAAGGTACATAGCGGCTCCGACTGCGTCGGCGACCACCACATATAAAAACCATGGTTCGTTCACAGGAAGGTGTTAGATGTCACACTTCACATCGATGCATGCCGTGCTCTTAACGTCTGTAGCATACTTTGGAAAGATCAATAATTTGTTCGCTGAACGGTTGGTCGAAGGTGAAAGATGCTCCGTGCAACCGCATTACCACGGGAGCATCGGATAAGCACGGATGAGTAACATGTTTGTACTTAAAAGAGTTGTGATATGATACGATGAAAGTGCTTTATAATGATCTCCATGTGCAAATGCATGTTCGTATTCCACTCCTGTTTCGTCATGGCCGATGGCGCATTATGACAATGCTGATAGATTTATCCACAAATAGAGGGTAATACCAGTTGAGCCGTGGCTCCTCCACGGGTGAAAAGCAAGGGGCTTCGATGTTTCCGAAGTTTTTCTTTTCATGCAACACCATGGGCATGGCACCGATTCTGGGAAAGTTGCGGTATGTGTCCCTTCCGTGCTCTCCCCTTGCGCCCTGTTGAGGGGACCACTTTTGGGAATTATGTAATATTACCCACGACATCGGCATGCCAAGAACCAAAGTGTATTACGAGCGCTGGTGCTGCTGTAAAGGCCGTTCGCTATTGTCACTACGGCAGGTTCAACCTTTCGAATCAACTGAGCAGGTGTCAGTAAATATTTCGCAGAACACCAGTATGAGCACATGATGAACGGAAGTGTAAGGTTATCCAAACCAAAGCTCTCAGGGGAGCATGGGAGAACCTCAGGTGTCCTCACTACCCTTACCAATAAATGTGTTGGCTTGTATGCAGCCGTACTCTACTGACATGCATAAGGATGCGAAGAGATGACGGCCACGTGGTCTGGCCTGGATTAGCCCGACCCGACAGGCGAAGCAGACGAGATACTGTGAATGACCTCACCGAAAGTTAGCAGTTCACGCGCCGGCTACCTTTCCATTTTTATGTGTGTTCTAGAGCGTAGGGCGCGGGACCGATCGGTGGAGCGCGTCAGCGCCTGTGCCGTCGAAGGTCCCGGATACCGGGCGCCGACGAAGGCTAAAAAACTGAACAAAATAGTTGTTAAGATAAATGCGTGTAACTGCTCGTATTTGTGACACATTCTGTCCACTTGGTGTCCTGGCTTTTGCGATGGGTGTGCTCCTCTCACTAACACAATGCTGCATAACTGTGGGACTTCGCTGATGGTGTAACAGGTAATATTTTCATCAGAAGTGGTGCTTTCATCATTACAGCGTTTTAGCCCGTAGCGTTACTGCACATAAAAAGGCCGTTTAGGCTGTTCCAAATTTTATGGGGATGAAAAGCGGCTTTCACACTTACATTTGTCGATTTTTTCTAGGAAAAATTTAAAAAGGAAGTGTTTTGCTACATCCTGTTACATTGACGATAAGTATGCTCTTACAGCATAGGCTTGTTATCGTTTTTCCTGTATGTAAGTAGTGTGATCCCCTGGATTTTTCCATACTGGTGGCGCCAGTCAGAGCAAACTTGTACCTGCCGGGTGTCAATTACGCAACACAGTGCAGCTGATTCGAAAATCAGCCGAGATAATGGAACAAGGGGATGGATCGTTCTGAGAAAAGCAGCCATAAGCATGGTGTAGTAGAATAGCTTAAACTAGTGCACAAAAACCGACGTCAGGGTTTTGTCATGACGTGATCTGCTTAACGCTAAGACAAAATTCAGAATGGTCGCAAATTTTTGTAGGCAACGCACGAACACAAATATGGCTAACGAGAAGAAAGGGTCTTCAACGGACTCCTAACGTGGCAAGTTTTGCTTTAAGACAAGTTGCATTGTCGAGCACCAGGCTGCTGCCCAGTAACTGGCATGTCCGGTATACAACGCACTGTACTGTATTGCCGGACAGGATTCCCCAACATGAAGATCGCAGAAATACTGATGCCATCCCGGTTATTGGTACGATGTCGCACTGCGAGCAAAATATTTGTGATCGGTTGGAAATAGTTGCATATGTCTTGGCTGTTCATTTAGCATTCATGTTACTTAAGAGACGTCCTTTGACACATTTTTCGTGACCATGGTGTCAGCGATTAAGACTAGCTCCATAAGAGTTGTAAAAGGACTCCCTCGGATACCGCACAGATCGCTAGAAGCTCTTCCTCAGAGCGCCAGCTGTTGGCATGTGATACCAGGATTCTTTGTCATTTTGACGTATTTGTGGATTGCTTTCAGATCACGAGAGGATGCTTTGGCACTGAATGCGTGCTATTTTTCAAATCACGAGAGGATGCTTTGGCTCTGAGCTCGCGCTAACTTTCAGATCACGAGAGGATGCTTTGACACTGAAGGCGTGTTAATTTTCAGATCACGAGAAGATGCTTTGGCACTGAGGGCGTGCTAATTTTCAGCTCATGAGATGATGCTTTGGCAGTGAGCGCGTGCTAATTTTCAAATCACGAGAGGATGCTTTGGCACTGGGCGCGTGCTAACTTCAATGGTCGCGCCAACTTCCATTGAAATTAGCGCAGGACTAACATTGTGCCGCTCCAAGATGTTCATTATGCCAACTTCTCCACACCAACTTCTCAATAATATCTACCCGTAAAATTACCTCACCAATGGTAAAGGTATGTACAAGTGATAGAACGCGGAGCCCTGCAGTTCGAAGACCAGTTAACATATGTCTGAACGAGCTTGACTATCTTCGACTTGAGGAGGCTAGGACACTCCCATCGTGATGTAGTGAATAGTCTGCAACTTTCCATATTGTCATAGAAATTGTGGACAGGTTCCTTGGTTTCTAGGTTCCTTGGAGCCTATTTGGGATGTTTTATTTTGCCTTTTCATCAGGATGGGCATCTGTTAGAAACACCAAAAATGCAGCATGCTCTTGCGATCATTGAATAAATGTACAGGACGATACCAAACATAGGCACAAAACGAGATGGCCTTTCCGACGAGCGATGCTGAAGAGCCGTGGAGCTCGGTCCACCACGGCCTCCGTGTCTGCCTAACGGCTGTGTGTCTGCTGCGAGCTGACATGCACGCGCGACCGTCCGCCACGGCCTCCGCGTCGGCCTAACGGCTGCGTGTCTGCTGTGGGCTGACATGCACCCGCGGCCCCTGCCGCCCCTGCTGTGCCGCAGTGCAGCAGCGTTCTGCATGCTGCCGGTGTGAGTCGGTGGTGGTGGTGTGATATCACCGGAGAGTCGTTTGCTTTGTCTGAACTGGTAGACCGCAGCACATTGGGCTTACTGTGAGTTACGCCACTTGCCATGGTCCACAGAGGTATGCTTGTCCGGCATTGGGAGCGCGTGGTGAAGCTTGTTCAGCGTGGAGCCACGAATACCTACTCTTTATGAACTGTCGAATAATCTTCAGCCGTCTCCTGGACCGTGGCAAAGACTCGACGTGTACACTCGTGAAGAAGTTGAGACGGGCCAAACACACGAAAGTGTAGGAAATGCTTGCTTTTGTAGTTTCATTGATAATATTTGATTTTGATGTGCTTTGCCGCTTGTGTTTTGTTTGCTTTTTATTCAGAACTCAATTTTGAGCAGCACGCGCAGACATGGCCTCTTGTTAGCCCATACGGTGAAATCTGGGAACGTGTAAGCTCGTGGCTTCATGCTATGAAACATGATGTGTTGATCACTGCCAGCATGTGATTTTGGCTGTTTGATTGCGCTTTTCATGAGACCACATATGAACAAATATATGCAAGCCCTACGCATGCAAGCGCAAGATGTGATCATACGCGTGTTTAAATAAGCAAAACGCATACGTGCCGCTTATAGCTAGACGATTTAATTCAGCTGGATCTTCTTCTAATGCTATGAGGTTATTTATTATTTGAATTGTGACATATCCGAAAATAATCGCGGTTTGCATGGGGGTGTACTGAGCGAAATCCTTAAGAAATACCGTACAGCACGACAGCTGGCTTCAATTCGGAGCGATGTTTCCGTGTGGGCAGCAGCATGTATCCCCATGTCGCTAAATGACGCGGGTGATTTAGTGCAGCACAACTTTTGGCTTCAATTCGGAGCGAAGCTGCTGTTTCCGTGTGGGCAGTAGCATGCATCCCGATGCTGCTAAATGACGCGGGTGATTTAGTGCAGCACAACTTTTGGCTTCAATCCGGAGCGAAGCTGCTGTTTTCGTGTGAGTAGCAGCATGTATCCCAATGCCGCTAAACGCAGCCCTGCGTTGGTCAACCTCTCCGAAACTCTGAGAATCGCTGATGGAGCGTGCTGCAGTGCGGCTTATCGTCCAGGAAGTGCTTACCATAGCGGGACGCAGATTCAGAGCAATGGAGAGCGGAGAGCAATGGAACGTCGCCTTGACTGAGTCACGACTAATGCAAAAACGGGCGACCCCACATCAGGACGTTGGCGCTGTGCATGTCTGCTCACTTCTTGCTGCGCCAGGGGAAGCGCCGGACGTGCTGGCCTAAATGTGGGTGGAGATCAGGAAAGTAAAATATGACCGCTTCCGCGTCTTCCGCGTCGCTTTTTTGTATTCATATAGGGGTCATCACCCTTCCTCGCCGCCCTGGTATCACTTTCGGAGTCGGCCATTTCATCAGGATTAAATTTTATCTTACCGCAGACAAAGGCGAGGAAAAATGGCCGATTTCATGGCCGTTTTTCAGGTTCGACGGTCAGAATAGGAGGCGGTGGCCGACACTGACCGAGACAGAACAAAGGGACGACCCCAAACGGGACCGGGCCGGCCAACACGACCCCCGTCCCCGCGACCTACCGCAGGGCGCCTGTCCAAGCAGCCGGTGGATGAGGAGTCGCGCTCGCCGAGGCGCGTCACATGGACACCTAGAATCGTCTGGATGGCACGCAATTGACAAACAGCTGGGTGTCACGAGCTGTAACTCCCAATGTTGGTCTGGAAAAATTGTGTCAACTGGGGGTAATTGAGCGAATATTTCTCTGCACGTGACCTTAAGTTATAATCCGTCTTTACGTGCGAGTTGCTGCGTTAACGCTTCTACAAGAGCAAGCGACACGCACCCTGCTGCCGTTCGATATATTTAGAGGTAAGCCAATCAGTTGGTTCTGACGGATCTGGTTTTAGCACTGTACCTGTAGTCCGAATTATAGCGTAAATTTATACAGCACGTATCCAAGCGTCACAAGCTACGGCTTGTGAAATAGTTTTGCAGCGCGAAGAGCACATCGAACAATTTCGCAAGTTACATCAGGTGTGGTGATCATATCGCAAAGTGTGACAAAGTGTAGTGTAACATACGTTTGCGCGCAGATATGTCATGATCCTCGCATGTGTTTGTGAGAAGCGGGAAAAGATATGTGAAGCTAAGCGGCGTGCCCAGCTTCATCAGGGGTGGTTTGGGACATGACGATCGAAGCATGATAAAGATGAAATATCACGTACATAACGTGCTACATATGCTATCCCAGTTCTCGGGTGGTCGCCCTAGCAGTGCATGCCGCATAAACTGCGCTACCAGAGACATATTTGCGAGCAGCCCATCACAAAAAGGAACTTTCAAGCGGTTTTTGAAGGACAGCATAGTAAAGTGTGCAGACCACACAAAGAAAGGAAATGTGACGCACGCAGGGAATGCGTGTGCCACGAATGCATCGAAGGGAATGGGTAATTTTAAGTTCACTGTGCTGTTAAAAACCTAAGTGACCGCTATTTGTAAGCTCGTTTGAAAAGAGTTGTTAAGATATGCTTCCCAAATAATTTAATTCGCCCAAATTTTCATAAAACCATGGTATATCTTGCATGTGTAAAGATGACGAATACTGAGGTCGGATAAATTGCATTTTTTCGTCCACACGACTTCAGGTCGTGGTTCAGATTCAGATTCAAATTCAGCTTGAATTTTGTGACAGATCCATGACTGCATAGTTTTTTTTTCATTCTCGGACGTCGTAATATAACATACGAAATGTCATATAACACAAAGAAGTTCAGGGCACACTAAATATTCAGCGCCACGCTCACACACAATACGCATCACCGTGCTGCACGTGCAGTAGGTTTCGATTCGGACAGTATTTGAAACTCCGCGAGTTTACATGAAAGCCTCGTTTCTCCTATTCGTGCTGTGCTGCGCTGCCGGTGGTGTAAGCGATCTGCTCAGGTCTGCCTGTCGTCGCGGCGGCGTGGATCACGCACATCCTATGATGTTCGGCAAGGTCGTGTGCGCCAAGCCACTTAAGCTGCTTGAAAATATCACTGACACGATCGTGTGCTAGCCTGCCACTGACCACTCAGGCACTGAGCTTTCACGGTACGCTGTGAAGTTCCGTGACATTACACGTTGTACGTTTTCTTTATATATATATATATATATATATATATATATATATATATACATAATTATACGGCATACGGCGATAGAAGTGGCCAAATAGTGGACAATGCTTGCACGCATAGCTTTCTGCATGGCATGTTTAGCGTGTTTCAGGCCAATGGAAATGACAGCGCATTTTGACGTGATCTAGGTTACACGTAATTTGAGACTGAGATAGTTGTCCAAAATAATACCTACCGTTTCACGACTCTTGAGTCAGGCATCAGTGTCGGAGAGACCAAGCCAAACAGGTGGCAAGCTTCCGAGCATCAGTGTCGGAGAAACTCAGCCAAACAGGTGGCAAGCTTCCGAGCATCAGTGTCGGAGAAACTCAGCCAGACAGGTGGCAAGCCTCCTAGCATCAGTGTCGGAGAAACTCAGTCAGACAGGTGGCAAGCCTCCGAGCATCAGTGTCGGAGAAACTCAGCCAGACAGGTGGCAAGCCTCCGATCATCAGTGTCGGAGAAACTCAGCCAGACAGGTGGCAAGCCTCCTAGCATCTGTGTCGGAGAAACTCATTCAGACAGGTGGCAAGCCTCCGAGCATCAGTGTCGGAGAAACTCAGTCAGACAGGTGGCAAGCCTCCAAGCATGAGTGTCTGAGAAACTCAGCCAGACAGGTGGCAAGCCTCCGAGCATCAGTATCGGAGAAACTCAGCCAGACAGGTGGCAGCCTCCGAGCATCAGTGTCGGAGAAACTCAGCCAGACAGGTGGCAAGCCTCCGAGCATGAGTGTCTGAGAAGCTCAGCCAGACAGGTGGTAAACCTCCGAGCATCAGTGTCGGAGAAACTCAGTCCGACAGGTGGTAAACCTCCGAGGATCAGTGTCGGAGAAACTCGGCTAGACAGGTGGGAAGCCTCGGAGCATCAGTGTCGGAGAAACTCGGCCAGACAGGTGGGAAGCCTCCGGGCATGAGTGTCGGAGAAACTCGGCCAGACAGGTGGGAAGCCTCGGAGCATCAGTGTCGGAGAAACTCGGCCAGACAGGTGGGAAGCCTCGGAGCATCAGTGTCGGAGAAACTCAGCCAGACAGGCGGCAAGCCTCCGAGCATCACTGTCGCAGAAACTCAGCCAGATAGGTGGCAAGCCTCCGAGCATCAGTGTCGGAGAAACTCAGCCAGACAGGTGGCAAGCCTCCGAGCATTGCTGGTGTGCCTTGTGCAAAGCCTTGGGTTTTGGTCGCGTCCAGTTTCATGCCGCTCCTACACCGCCAGCTGTGAAGGCATTCAAGGGCTTGCCCGGCGCGCTCCATGGCCTGTGACATAGCACGCCTCCTTCCGCTAAAGAGCAGTTGCGTGTCATCAGCGAACTGTGCGGTACGGACGAGTCCGGGTAAAAGCAGGCTCAGATCGTTTGAGAAAGCGGCACGCAGTACACAACTAAGGATCCACCGTGAAACACGCCGATTGTGTTTGGTTTTGTCTTGGATCGCGCAAGCATCCATTACCGTTGAACGCCTGAACTACCTGGGTGTGGCTTCCCAGGCAGTCAGCAACTCAGTCTATTTCCACACAGCACAACACCAGCTTGTCCAGCAGATGCTGGTGCGGCACCGCATCGAAGCACTTGGACGAATCAAGTAGCATTAACAACGATTATTCTCCTTCGTCCAAGCCACGTAGGCCCTGGTCGCTAATGATGACGGGTGCTGTTTCTGTGCAGTATCCTTTTCGGTATCCGTGTTGGACGCTTGATAGAATGCGGTTCGCGTCCAGATACCAAACCAGCTGACGCTAAACAAAGCGTGCCAGGGTCTTCATGATTCCCAGTAAAGTGGAGGTTGGACGCGTGTTGGCTGGCTTGGACGGTGCTTGTTCTTTGAAACTGGAAGTGGCGAGAGCACGTTTCCATGCTGCTGATTCGAGGCTGGATATCAGCCCGGTTTTGATGATGCTCAGGGGGGGGGGGGGCGTCTCCATTTCCCCGGAGAATACTCTGGAGCAAGGCTACGCTGAAGGTCACGATGGTTCCATCTAGCCACCGACGTTGGATGATTTGATCGATGCCAGGATCGTCAGCATCAGCATGACGGTATCGGTCGGCTCAGGTCTAAATTTGCTAACTGTACTGGTGCCGGTGTCGCAGGTCTGGGTACACTGGCGGCAGGAATTGTCACTCCGGGCGACTGTACTGGTGCCGGTGTCGCGGGTTTGGACACACTGGTGGCAGGAATTGAGCCGATGCTGGCATAATAACTGAATGTGTCTGGTGTAGCACCGGGTGCTGACACATCTTCCTCGCTCCCGATGATGAGCGGCAATACTTGCCAGACGTCACTCGACCTCGCTGTGTCGAGTTCGCGCTGTAAGTGAGGCTGTTGTGTCTGTGGCCTTGGGTGAGACGCCTGGTCTCGCTGCACAGCTGCGCGGCACCACGGAGCTCCTGCGTCTGTCAGCGTCCTGATGAGCTGCAAAAGCTGAACTTATCTTGCCGATTCATCAGTGACCAGTCCAACGATATCACGGACGTCGTTGATTTGGGCGGAATAAGATATTCACCAATATTGGAGAAGAGCGGTAGTCGTTTTGAGGCCAATAAAAGAGACCCTGCTCTCGTGCTTCATAATAAGGTTAATAATTGTTTCCATAATCCGTCAAGATGTATAAATATCCTGTGAGGGTTAATGGAGAAGTAACTAATGTCATACACACATTATCTTTCAGATTAAAAAGCAACAAAATTACTGAGCGCGTTTAGCTCTAAAGACCCATATTTCAGCGCATTTCGCAGCATTTTTCACTGGTTCAATGCGAATAATATCGACATCGACGAACAACCATTAAACTGTGTGCGGCTTGAGCAGAGCCGCCTGGTGGTTGTTAATTTGTTTTAAAGGAAATGTTTAAAAGAGAGACAGGTAAAATACCGGCATACCCAAACGGCAGACAATGGCAATGACATGCAACTGGTTCATGGGCAGTGGACGGTAACGAATTCCGTCGGAGACGAAAAATTCAAACGGCAGGCGGAGAGACGTAGAGAATGACAATGATTTTAAAATGAGAATGACAAAATACGCGATAAATTTAGCAATAATGTTGAAAAAGGAGATACGCAATGCAATACGAGCATAATGAGTGCGATGGGGCTTAAACCGGCCAGTGAAAATAATGTCCCATATGGAGCTGAGTTACACCTTGCCTACTCCTTAATTTAGTGATGGGCATGCTCGCGAGATTCAATGGCTTCTTCAGCAATGCGTCGAGAGCGGTTGGGTTCTATAGCCAAATGATTGGCTTTTGACTAGTCGAAGGTTTTCGACACTGAATCTAATGCCCTGCCAGTGGCAAGGTTTTCTCCCGTGTATGTTTCAGTGCAACGTGTTCTTTCAGTCTGGCTGTTTTTGGCGGATCTGCTTCCCCAGTGCATGCTCCACCACATTCGTATCCCGTTTTTTACGCCACCTCCTTTTCCTGTTCATTGTGTATGATGTCTTCCATATGGACGAGCCGTTCTCTCAGAGCAGGTCTGGAGCTGTGTGCCACTTTAATGTTGAGTGGAGCTAGTGTCCTGCTAATTCTGTCACTAATGTCTGGTATGCGGAGTGCTGCCTTAAGGTGACTCAACTGTTTGACTTTTGGTTATGTGCCTTTGTTATGGACATAGTTCGGCCCACATATTTTTCTAATAACCATTGTCTTAGAGCTATTTCTTCTCGGCAAGCACTGTCTGTCACGTGAGTCTAAGTCATAATAAGACATACAAACTAGACGATACCGAGTATTTTTCCGATAAAACGTAATAAGAAAAAGAGACTTCGCTCCGGAGGTGCCATAAACAGTAAAGCGGCAAATGCCGCTAGAAAATGCTCATGGATGTGTTGGGACGCAGATCATTGTGTGAATGCAGTTTTCGCATCTCGGAAATAATCGAATACGGTATATGTAAACACATGCGCAGCTTTTGGGGAGTTTTGTGACGTGCGTTTGCTAGTGGCGATATTGATTATCATTCCGTCCCCAAACAATACTCCTGGCGACTTTCTACTGCGCTGGCATATCAGAAAGCTGGCAGGCCCGCGCAGACAACAACGTGTATGACGGGCTTTAACTCGTCCATGGTCTCCTATGCTAGAGGCGAAGGCACGCCTTGTTATCCAGGTGGTGTTTCTGACCGTCCTGGTGTTCAGGGGCGTTTGCACCTCTTCACGTCATCCCGGAAGAGTGCATGGTCGGAGCAACCTACCGAAACTTCTGCATACACCAGTGCAGCATCTAGATGACAGTGACATTTGGAAGGTGGCTGACTACTTATCAAATTCTTCTCAGCTGCCTGACAATGGTTAGTACTGGTCGCTTCGGCCATGCCGTGTTCTGTGTACCGACAATGACCAGTGTAAGTAGCGAGCGATGTTCCTCACCATTTGACGCTTGTGATCGATGCGACCCATTTGACTATCTATGAAAAATACCAGCCGACAGGCACAAAATGTCTATGTCATTAAGAGGCTGGTATCTACTTTGTATTAACACTAGCAGAGTCTACGCATCTGCAGCATTTGTTGTGCGTGGTAAAACTATTACCAATATCAGCATGCTCTGTAACTTTGATCTTCGTGCGTCATTTGTATGCGAACGAAAAGAAACGGGCTGACCGCAAGTTAGCTAGTTATAGTTATACTTGTATTTTTCTTTGTCTTTTTTATTTACTTTATTTCGCACACTATTGTCAATACTGGCATTTCCTACTCATTAGCACAGCTACCTCTGACAAATTTGCGAAGGGCTGTTCGTCAGGTAAATTTTACACGCGGCATGATCTTAAAGAAATGTTCACGACACATGCATATATCACCTGTGAAAAGGGGTATGACCACTCAAAATAAGTTAGGGGGCCTAACCAGTGAAGAACAGCACAACCTACCCCAAAATGAACCAAAAATTTTTTCTCGCCAGTTTTGGCAGCTTCTTCTCAAAGTTGGGGGGCTGAAGCCCAAGTTGGAGTTGAGGCCCCCGCCCTTCCCCAAATGAAAAAATTGTACCCACTCCTGGGAAGCAAAGTTTATTGCGATTTTAAGTCAAACGTGCATGTTCTTCGAAAATCATTTCAATTATCGGTGATACTTCACGTCAAAACAAAACATACGACGAATGAGTGCCGTATAGAAAAACCTGTGAAGCCGTGCTCATCATTCCATTACTGAACATCACTTCAGCTCATGTTCAACATGAGCACCGCGGCCGGCGATGCATATCTTGATGCGTCTTGGAACTGTCTCGACCGCTCTCCTAGCGTTCGGGGGTGGCCGCTTCCAACCTGGCGGCTGCTATCCCCGCTGCACTGACACGGGTCTTTTGCATAGTTTGGGTACGGTGCACATGTTTCCAAGTTTACTAGGCAACTTTGGCACGTTCGTTTACCCTCTCGCTTCCTTTTGAGGCATGGGACTGCAGCTGTTTCGCGAGTATTAGATGCACACTAAACTTTCGCAGCCGCAGTCTTATTGTGCTAACGGGCGCGGAGTGAATGTTTACCCGCGCCCGGCCAGAGGTCTGAGACAACGGGGGCCGGGGTGGGAAGTTGACTGCCCCCTGGGATCTCCAATTTCCAGACGTGCTACGAGAAAAACAAAGATACTGTTGTGGGGGTCTCGTCGAATTATGAAGAATACATGCCCAATTTTTGACCTGAGGTCAATTGTGAGATCACCAGATGCCACGAAAGGAAACGAAATGGTTCAGATAGACGTAGTTAAAACATACGCTCATATGTCAAGACGATATTGAGAGAGCAGACTTAAGCGTTCAGACTGTTGGGAGCTCATTCCTACCATTTTTGTTCCTCCGCAACGGTCAGGTCAGACCGGGTCACCGTTTATAGCTGGTCCGCCAGCAGCCTGCAAGAACGATACGCTTTTTGTTCTCTGTCATAAAATGCTTCAGGCTTATTTATCTCTTTACATGCAACTGTGGGAAAAAGCATCCTAGACGCAAAAAATGTCATGTTAAGACCGCCTAGAGTTTAGCTAAGGCCAACTGACGTCAAATTCATGAACCATCCAATAAGAAATCTAAGAACTAACCGGGCATAAAAGACCAGTACAATGCTTAATAAAAGACCGCATAGCTCCTGGATATATTATGCATAGTCCCTTCGACGCTTGACAATAAACGTGTAGCAAATTAAAGTTTAAACCCTGTGCGGGGACTAACGGGACCTAAACCCTGCGGAGAATCAAACCCTGTACGGTTGGTTTCTTAGATGAGCCACTTAACAAGGTCGGGACCGTAGAATTCATTCCGCAGACAGGCAGTAGCATATAAAGATGCGTATTGATTTAACTGTCGCTGCTTTTCGGGCACGAGCTCTGCGTCAGGCATCATTTGCGTTGCGTTCTGAAGAACTCATTGGCGTTTGCAGATGACGCTAGCAAGCTGGACAACCTCTACTACAGAAAAATGCTGGAGTACGTCTTCGGCTCTGGCGTAAAAGATACTGAAGCCTCAGCGTCGGATCCCTTGCGTATCGTTGTGAAGTTGGATAGCAACCGTCCACGCAGCAGGACTACATGGCTCACAGCGGGACCACCTCCAAACAAGCCGTCCAGGACTGGCACTGGACTCCGGGACCGGCCTCGCATGAGCCGCCCCAGGCACAGAGCCGCACCTGAGGCCCCCCAGCGCCGCGGCGTACCCCTCTCCACCCGAGACCGCTTTTACTTCTTGCGCCATCTGCGCGCGGACCTGCCGGCGCTGGACCAGGTGCTGGCGGAGGAGCCGGAGCCTCCCGAGCCGGAGCCGTCGTCCACCACCGAGCGGCCCGAGCAGCCGGACCGGACGGCGCAAACGGCCGACCAGCGCCTGCAGGACGTGCTGCGCGGCATGGTGACGTACGGCGAGGCCGCTGAGGGCGACGAGGGCACGCTGGAGGAGGTGCGCCAGCTGGCGGCGAGGGAGAACACGCGGCCGTCACTGCCCCGCCCCGGGAAGGACCTGTTGGAGCTCATCGAGGACAAGTCCATCTCGAAAACGCGCCGCAGGAGGGACGCGGCGAGGACGGACATGAAGCAGCTGACGGACTTCATGTCACAGGAAAACTACTCGCAAGAGCTGATTAACAGCTTCCAGACGGGCGGCGTCAAGCGACACAACTCGATCAAGAAAGAGCTACGCGAGCCTATCGACATTGATATGCACGGCATAGCGGTCATGGCGGCGTCGCTGCGGAAGCGCAGCGCGCCAGTCCAGGCTACCACAGCTGACCGGCTGGACGTGACCGCCACCGATGTGGACAACTTGGGGGTCGACACCATCGGGCGTGCTGTTCGCAACCCGAGCGGCGATTCCAGCGCCACCTACGACATCATCACGGCACCGGGCGCTGCCACATATGCCATTCCCTCAGGGTCCGGTGCTGCCACCTATGGCACGGGCTCTGCGCGAGCGCGGCGGCGGCGCAGCGCGCCTGGCACGCGACGCGTGCTGGACAAGATCCGGATCGCGCCTGACCTGCCCGACATGATGACCCTGGACCCGGAGGACGTGCTAGAGAGCGAGGAGAGTCCACTACTGCCGGTGCGCGTGATCTCCGGCGCCGAGCGCGACCCGTTCGAGGTGACTGAGCGCGGCGCGCTTGTGTTCGAGGAGAGCGAGCGGCGCCCCACCTGGAGCCCCTGGGGCCTCTGGGGGCCCTGTTCAGTCACCTGCGGCCCCGGGCAGAAGGCGCGCTACCGACACTGCGTGCAGGGGCCGCGCTGTGAGCCTGGCGAGCGAGAGTCAGACTTCAAGCCCTGCCTGAGGAGGTCCTGCACGCTCCCCGTACCCGCGGGGCTCCTGGACGCCTTTTGATGGCGTGTGTGGGGAGAACGCCCCCAAATGCATTTTCACATCACGCCAGCTTGAATGAATTGCTGCTGCAGCTGTGGTTACCCTGGGAGACGACTGAGAACGTTCCAGTCGCCACAGCCGGTGAGGAGAGTACCTCCCCCGTCCACCAACGCAGCATCCCGCAGCCAAATGTAATTGTTCATGAATGTGATGGTCTTTCGGTGCGCATCCCAAGTGCCGCACAGGGCATGAATGGGGCAAGCAGGCTTATGGCTGAGTAACTTTTCTTCGGCTTTCTGCTGAGCTCTGAGCAAGATTCAAAGTAGAAAACCAGAAACGAAATCAGGTCGTTTTCTCATGACGAATGCTGGTACAAATCAACCGCCATCACGCTTGCACACACATCAATACCACGAAACCAAACAGATTCCTTAGAAATAACCTCCGAACTGCCTGCAAAACAATCCCCATCCAATCCAACGTCTGTGTAAGTTATACCTCTTGCCACTCCTTTTCATAACAGCGCTGTATAGCCGGTGGCACGAGCTGCCCATCAGCCATTGCGCCCAACGCCCGATCGCATCACCAGCCTGAAAACGTCCCAGAACGCCCTCTCTCAGATTGACGGATGGCGAAGACAACCGCAGAACTTCTGTGCTGGTTTATTCAAAAAGTGGGGTACAAAATATGACCTGTTCCGTCGCCACCCACCGCTCCGCCAATAGACGCGTGTCGAAATGCAAACAGCACAGAGTATTTTGAAGGGCGACGGCGCGCGCCGGTGGCGCCGCCGCTGCCGGTTTCCTGTCTGGCTGGCCTTGACTGCCTCTGCCCACGTGACGCTCCCACCAGGCCTCGCGGGAGCGGAGCCGCGCGGCCGGCCGGCCGGCGCGTCGCCCCCGCCGACGGGGGCGCCGCGAGCCGCCCGGCCGCCGGCCCGGGTCTTGCCACGGGGGACTCCAGCGCCGCGCCCCTCCGTCCGTCCTGCTGCTGCTGCCGTCCTGCCGCCGCCGCCGTCCGCATCGCACCGCCACCGCCGCTTTACGATCGGATCCGCGCCATAGTGTTCCTTCAGTCACGATTCTTCGGTTTCGTCCCGCGCCCGCTCGGACGGCGGCCTCCGCCTCACTGCCGCGGGCGCCAGTCCGCGCCGGCCCGCTCCTCCGCGCACTCCCTCACTCATTCACCGTCTGCCGATCGGGGCTGAGCCCCGCCGCAGCGCACCTTTGCACTGTAACGTTGGCGCGCGCCGGCCGGGGGCGCCGGCGCCGCCTAGTTCTGCACGGCCTCCGAGCGTGGCTCGGCGCTCGGCCAGCTGCTGGCCTCCTGGCCCCGCTCAGAGCGGCCGCCGCGCTGGTACGAGCCGTCGCCACCGCCGCCACCCCGCCGGCTGTTGTACCTGCGATCAGTCAGCACGGTCAGGCGCCGCGTTGGCTCGCGCCGCTGGCGCCTCTCACAGCCCGGCTGGCAACGGTGTGTCCCGCAGATGGACACCGCACACTGATGCAGGGACCAGCATCAATGTGCAACATCCCCCCCCCCCCCTGGAAGGATTACAGCTGCCTGACGTTCGACGGCTTGCAGGCGGCGGAACAAAATAAACCGTGAAGCACAAGCAAGCAAAGCCGAAAAAGGTAGCGGTGAAATCAGTTCATGACAAGAGCCCAAACGGTGTCCGGTAACACTGCATCCCCGCTCGAGCGCCGGGGCCGTCGGGCACTGACCCCCGGTTGTAGTTGTTGTAGTATCCCCGGTAACCGCCCCGGTTGTTGTAGTAGCCGCCACCACGGTTGTTATAGTAGCCTCCGCCGCCGCGGTTGCCGTAGTAGCCGCCGCCGCCGCCGCCGCCGCCGCCGCCGCGGTTGTTATAGTAGCCGCGCCCGTAGCCGCCGCGCCGGTACGGCCGGCGCGTGCCCTCCACGCCGAACGTCTCCAGGTTCTGCTTGCGCTCCTTCTGCCAGTCCTGGCGGCGCTGCCGGTTGCTGCCGGGCAGGGCGGCCGGTGAGCGCGGGCCGCGGCCGGACGGTGGGCGGCGCTCGGCTGGGGTTGGGTCAGCGCCCGCCCGCGGACGGGCGGCCGGGGTGTCGACAGGCGGCGCCTCCACCCGCGCCCGCGCCGCGCAGGCGGCAGCTGGCGCGGGGAGGCGCCGCTTTGGCGTGCAAGGATGTCAAACATCACGTCCAGCGGCGGGGTCACGGACCGACAGACGCGGCGGCTACAGTAAGGCGCGGGCGTGAGCGGGCACTGCCGCCCAGGCTCCTCACAGACCACACTGATCTGGTATCCCAGATAACGCTCTGTGGGTGAGCTTGTGGGCCTGTGGACGGTTTGCTCGAGTTCGTCGGCTTGTTGATAAGCTTGCGAACAGTTCGGTAAAGCGGAAAGCAAGATGACGAACATCACAACGTTTGCAACGTGGGTGGAGCAACGTTTTTTAAGTTGGCATAGACTGGAAGTAGACCCAACAATTTGGTGTGGGAAGTCCACGACAACGCAAACTCCACGTCAATCTAGGTGCGACAGTCATTTTATCTAAACGATCTTCTCTGTAATATTTATACCAAAAAAGATAGTTCCACTCAAAACAAACACTCCGCCTTGCAGTGTGACTGGCTGCGCAGGATTTGGTACCCGTTATTCTTTACGGCCGATTGCTAGGCCGCGGGGGTGTGGCTGTCGCTGTGAGAGCCGCTACGACTGGCGTCAGTCCGTAACCTTAAAAACTCGCACTCAGACATCACAGCAGCGTACTCACTCTCTGGCCTTCTCGATGGCCATCGCAGCTGATGTTGTCGAAAAACGACTTGGTTTTGTTGTAGAAGACGACCGGCTCCTCAGCCTGGTCGGGCACCTCGCCCTCCTCCGGCTCCTCCTCGGCGCCGGCCTCGCCGGCCTCGCCGTTCTCATCAGCGCCAGCCGGGGTGGCTGCGGCACCGGGCCAGACGTCAGCACGGCGTGCACCGGGCGCATGCGCAGCGTCGGCACAGCGCGCCGAAGCCTGTACAGCGGCCACCGCGGCCACTATACAGGCTCCAGATGCCACCTAACGGTAAGCCCTGAAACCACCTTTCCACAGCGTACATCGCCGCGGCAGTCGTACATCTTTAAGTTAACCGTAAACCGCGAGCCGGAGCCCCTCCACCTGAAGCCCACCCACCCGCCCACGCCGCACTTACTGATCTTCGTCTTGGCGAGCTGGGCGGCCAGCTCCTCGAACTTCTTGTTGGCCTCCTCGAAGTCGAAGTCGCCGTCGAACTTTATGGGGCGCGCGCTGACCTGGAAGGTGCCCCGGCTCTGGCCGCGGCCGCCGCGCCGTCCGCCGCGCTGCGTGCGGTACCCGCCGCCGCCTCCGCCACCGCCGCCCCGCTGGTAGCTGTGGTAGCCACCGCGCTGGCTGCGCCGGCGGGCGGCAAGGGGGCCGCGTCAGTCGTCCGCGAGGGGCGGAGCGGCGGCGACCGCGGACGAGCACACCACCGCCGCCACCAACGCTCAGACAAATGCTACGGCATCAGTTACCCAAAGTTTTGTGGGTATGGCAGTACGTGTGTGCCGAACTGCGGCGATACTATGGCTTTGGACCAGCGCCCTTGCACCCAGCCATAATCAAAACGGGCTTCACTTAGGGATCGCCACACACCGACCCTGCACGTGACACATCCTACATGACCATCTCTAAAAGCAAACTCGCCCAGATCCCGAAGTAAACCCGAAAAGATCCACACCACAACCACAGGGGCGTAGTTGTCTAGCAGTTAGTGCCTTGGTCTCCCACCTAGGGAGCTAGAGAGCGAATCTCGCTTGCTCCATGGCCCCCGAGCATTTATTTGGCCTATGCAGTCGGTGGCGCTCTATAAAAGGGTCATGACAACGTGCGTGCCACTCCCTTAGCAAACCTCACGCGCATATCACACTACGACTGGTGCGAGCGGCTGCCAGTGCCCGCGCGGGACGCCGGGCGGCGGCGGCGGCGGCGGCGCCTCTCACCCGTCGCGGTGCCGGTGCTGCCGGTCCTGCTGGGTCTGCACGCCCTGGTCGATGGTCGGGGAGCGGCGCGACGGCGTGGTCGACCGCGACGAGCCCGTCAGCAGGTCGGCTGAAGCACAGACAAGCGCGTCACGCGCCGTCACCGGCCCAGTCGACGCCGAGGTCCGCCCTTCGCGCAAACAGTGACTAGGCAGAGACGTGTGTGTAATGAATACTTTCATACATGAAACTAGCTTCCTTGTGGGGTCACTGGAGTGACTTGATGACTTGATGATCAGCTGTTTCGCAGATAGAAATTCAATATACACATCACCTGTGACATGCTTTGACCCAAGTTAGTACACCTATCCCCCAAACGCCTTACAGCATTAGCAATGACCTTGAACAAAGGCCAAGAAAGTCGATTTAACGCATGAAACAATGCACGTAAACAAGCCAGGCGCAACCAATCTCATCACGAACACAGCTGTGCACGAATAAAGCGAGCTACAGGTTCCCAATGGCTTAGGCAACAAAGGTGCAGACTTCCCACCAACGGACACCAGTGCAATAAAACCCTGATGTGTGCAGCAAACTTCATGCAACCAGACTGAAAAGTTTGGCTACCATTTAAAACAGCTCCGAACACGAGAACTAAACGAAAAGCACGACTACACTGCCGCAAACAAAAAGCACAACTACGCTGCCACGAGCGAACGGCGACGGCGGCGGCGGCGGACGGTGCTCAGTACCTGCCGGCTGGGCGGGCGCCGCATAGTCCATGATGCCGCCGCCGGAGACGAGCGCGGACTCACTGGAAGGTGCGGCGGCGGCGGACAGCGGGCCGCCGGGCGCCGCCGCCGCCGCCGGCAGCCTGCTGACGGCCCCGCCGGCGGCCGCCGCCCCGTTCAGGCCGAACCCGGCGCCGGCCGGGCCGGCGGCCGCGCCGAACGGCGGCGGCTGCGAGAGCCGGCCGCCGGCCGCCAGCGGGCCGCCCGGCGCGCCGCCCGAGCTGGTCGACGACCCCATCTGGCGGCAGCCGTGACGCCGACGGTCGGGTCAGCAGGCACGGCGGCGACGGCGAAGGGGGCGCCGACACGCCACACCCAGAGAACGGTCAGAGCTTCCCAGTTCGCCATGCTTTGACAGCTGCAGGCTGGCTTCTTAGATTCAGAGCGACCGTTTGCTCCGGCGCCACGCCATCGGCCGCCCAAGAGAAATTTGGCGCAGGGAAAACCCAATCAGAACACCATTGGCAGGTTCCGACTTCATCAGAAGCCAGGGAGCCTCACCTCAACAATTGCCGGGTCATCATAGGTCTTCTGGACTTGGACATTGCAGAGCTTGATGTCCTTGATGTCGGAGCCACGGAACACGATGAAGTCATAGATCTCATCTCTCTCAGCTACAGGTCGTTCAGTCGGCCGATCTTCGGTACCGAATGAACGGACTGGAAACAGGCGCACTGGTGTAAGCGCGACAAAGCAATCCAGACAAGAAACCCACAGTCTACTAGCCTACCTGGGTGTTAATGCAAAGCGGTCAAATGCTTTAAGGTGCTTCAGCACGCAACCCGATTTGCATGTGTGAAGCTATAACATGTTTCAGCACTACAGTCATCAGGATGTGTTGCTTACTCATGACCAATTAATTGTTGACAAGCTGTGATGCATAAAGTTTAATTTAACATCTATGCACACAATGTGACGCTCAGACCATTGTTCATCACATATCTACATCTAATGATTTAGGTACTGTCATGTCCGAAAAATTTGGGCGCGAATAATGTGGCTGTGCCGTTGATGATGTAAGTTTACTTGTCTTGTTTTCTTCTGGATCAAATAATTACATAATGTATGGCTAATTTTCTGGGTAACCTAATCTTACTTGAACAGCACCAGCCTGATTCAAATTATCGTGGCCATCTTTGAGGAGTGATATTGACATTACAATGCTGTCTATCTGTGTCCGTCTAGCTGTGTCCGCCTATCTGTGTCCGCCTATCTGTGTCCGCCTATGTGTCCGCCTATATGTGTCTGTCTATCTGTGTCCGTCTATCCTTGTCTGTGTCTGTGTCTGCCTCATCTATATGTGTCCTTCTATCCGCGTCCATCTATCCGTGTCTGTCTATCCGTGTCTGTCTATCCGTGTCCGTCCATCCGTGTCCGTCCATCCGTGTCCGTCCATCTGTGTCCGTCCATCTGTGTCCGTCCATCGTCCATCTGTGTCCGTCCATCTGTGTCCGTTTATCTGTGTCCGTTTATCTGTGTCCACCTATATGTGTCCACCTATATGTGTCCACCTATCTGTGTCCACCTGTCTGTGTCCACCTGTCTGTGTCCACCTGTCTGTGTCCACCTGTCTGTGTCCACCTGTCTGTGTCCACCTGTCTGTGTCCACCTGTCTGTGTCCGTCTATCTGTGTCCATCTATCTGCGTCCATCTATCTGTGTCCGTCTATCTGTGTCCATCTATCTGCATCTATCTGTGTCTGTCAGCCTGTGTCTGTCAGTCTGTGTCTGCATGTCTGCATGTCTATGTGTCTGCATGTCCATGCCTGTGTCTGTCCATGCCTGTGTATGCCCATGTCCATGTCTTGTATGCGTCTGTCCATGTCTGTGTCTGTCTGTGTCTGTCTGTGCCTGTCTGTCTGTGCCTGTCTTACATACAAAAATGAGACTTCCTGTTATCTGAACAGGAGAGACTGATCAACAGGTCATTTGGCTTTTAACCCTGCTCATCACTATAATGAAATATGGCAAGGTTAGTCAGTTCAAAATTCAGCACTAGTTGGTAAGGTCTGAGTTTGGTGCGCACATGCTCCAGATTCAGAATGTGATGTGGGCAAAGCCAACCATGTAAGCCATGTAGGTGTTGCTAGGAATGTCATGCAGGTACCAGTCCAGTGGATAGACTGCGAGCTAGCACCACACCAGCATTACTAATGAAGATCTGCCAGCAGCCTCCAGGAAGAACACTGGTTGGGTTGTGGCAAAGGCATGTTAGGTCTGATGGACCTGTGGAAGCCTGTTCCTTTGCTAGCATCAAGTATTTGTGTTTCACATTTGATGATAGAAAACCTTTTAACTGCAATAACATTATCACCACCATCATGCACACTGTTATATTAACACTTATTATGCTAGAATGATAAAAGCCAATCTGTCTGAATGTTGTACTTTTCAACATAGACAACATAGACCTTGTGTACAATAGGCAATCTCAATGGGACTTCAAGGTCTCCAATTGCCAACTAATCTGCCAGAAGTCTACCCCCTGTTGACCCATTCATCTGACAGAAGTATATCCCCATTGACCCATTCAATGCTGCAGGCATCTGCCAATCCATCAAGGGTTGGCAACCAGCCCATAAGGCATTTAGGGCAGCACACTTCTGTGGTTGGAGCAGTGGCCAGTCACTTGATGTCTGGGAGACTCAAAAATTTTCCTGACAATCGTATTTGCACTTACTGATCACGAATAACCCTTACAGCTGCTACAGCCAAGTCAGATTGAATTTACTATCCAACATTTTGCAATATGGACAAAATTACAGTTTCAGCCATCACCACACTGATGCCAATCACATTGGTGTGCAGCTTTAGGCCTGTTTACCAATTCAGAACACACAGTGGAACCTGGCAGAAGCAAAATGCTTCATCCTTGTGCAAGATTTATGTCAGAGCTTTTCAAATTTATTAGTGTATCTCTCCATAGGGGGAGATATTTACCAGCCCTAAATATGGAAAGCTGGGATAATGAAAGCAATGAACACCCCACAGCACATTTAACACAAATGCAGCACACTTGGCTTTTGAGCTGTTTATTATGAATGACCACTACTTCAGTGTTGGAAAACTTGATTTTCCTGGTACAATGTATACCAGGAGATTTTACACTCCAGGACTGTGACTAGGTAAAATGGAATATTTTGTACTCCATCATGATGCAATAAAAAGTTTTTGGAAAAACTCATTGTATTTCCCTGTTTCAGGGACAACATTAAACCAGAAGGTGTAACAGCTTGAGGACTCGCTGCTTACCGGGAAAATGAAAAACGAGTGGCAGAATCACCAATCACCATCAGAACCAGTCTGTAGATAAGCACAGCTCTCACTTCCTATGCCCTATGCAGACCAACTCAAACTTGAACATGACTTAACCTACCACTGACGACGAAACCGCATTAATTGCCAGGATACAATGAACAGTGAAAGAAAACACAAGAACCTGCTACAGACGGCCGGCTGCTCACGCGCCACCACTGTGTCATGGCAATGAAAATTAGTGAATCACTCGCAATTCAGCGTCAGAAACGTCTGGACTATTCAGCGACTTGCACCTGCCTCCCAGCTCAGGTTGGATGTTGAACATAGCAAAACTCTCCAACTGATCTTAATGATTCGCCTCCTCGTGACTGATTTGTCATGAGCATAAATATTCTGCTCACGCTTATTGCCTTGAAACAGCTGTGTTAACATTGGAGGGAAGCTATGTAGAGATGGGCATTCCGATTATGACGAACGGCTTATTAGTACTCATTCCGGAACTGCCATGTGATTGGAATTTTTCGCCACTCCCTGGTATTCAGAGTACAAAAATGTTATGGCAGCTGGAGATTTAAGCCAAGTTAAATTTGTCACTTAAGGATGTGAACTTAAAAACCCGGTAAGTCAGGCTTACAAAAATACCCATTAGTTGAAAAATGTTCATGTAAATAGCTAAAAAACTGTTAGGAGACAGCCATCTCACTCAGACAAAACACCAGGACACCAGAGTAACATGAGCCCATAACTTTGGCCCTGCAAATTAAGGAGAAGGGTATATAGACAAAAAAATCAATGAATTGCAACATAAATTATCACCTTTTGCAATGATATGGGTTAAAGCACATCAAATTCAACAAGTACATTGTATTATCCGCCGGAGTCAGCGGAGTGACTGACTCCGATCCTCTTGGTGCCGGCCCGGCTGGGTCTGTCAGGCATTGTGCTTGTGCTGGCTCGGTTAATCGGTCGAAAAGTGCTGCCTGTTTTCTACGATTCGGCTGGGGTTGTGCGACCTGGTGTGTTATCCAGGAGGTGGAGGGCATGAATGTTTGGCCATTTTAAAACCAGTTAGCTGGTAGAGGTGCATAGCGTGACCATGGTGGAGCATGAGTAGTGTGAGCATGGTGGATCACAGGTAGGTGGCAGTGTTCATTTGCATTTTTAGTACCATTTTTCTCTGGCTGTGTATACCAGCCAATATCCATGTTGGATGGCCTATAAGCCAGGTGTGTAGCCACCCTCCATGTTGGAGGGTGTATATGCCTGGTGTGCAACCATCTGCCTTTTTGGAGGGTGCATATGCACAGCCTGTCATAAATTGCAAACCCACACATATACAACTGTGTTTCATAGTACAGAGCCTGAGACAATTCTTTCAGTGTGCCATGTTTAATACTAATGGTCTCATTTCACTGTGCTTTTACATGAAGTGCTACATATGAAAAGTGGCACTTTTGCTGAGTTCCACTCATTGTACTGTTATCTCTCAAAGATAAACTTAATAAAATTGTAATAACCCATGGCACTCAGTATTTTATACTCCACTTGTACTTAAACTTTACTCCATTGCATTTGTACTCTGCTACCAGGAAACTTTTTATAATTCATTCAAACACTGCACTACTTCATATAGTATATATATATATAATATATATATATCTATGTCTGGTGTGTGTGTTTGTATAGCATGTGTGTGTGTTAGTTTGCTTGATCTCTGCCTCAGCTGAACACCTGTGCCCCAATGCAGCAGTCTGCAAGAAATGCCAGACCAGCTAACTTGACATTTGAGGCAGGTCTGATCCTGTCCCAATTCTGTCAGCCTCTTCTCTGCATGGAGAAGGGTCTGCTATTTCATAACCAGGGGCAGGGGTTTCATCTAATTTGCACTTATTAATTGGTTACCACTAAATACTGTGCACAAACACCAGATGTGACAAAAAGAGGACTTGAAGCATTCACATTCCACTTATGTATGGTGCAGATGGCATTCAATCTTGTGTGCAATGGTGCTCCAACTAAGCTGCTACCAGACCAACCTAACTTTCATTGAGTCCATGACAACAGCAAAGGCAAAACAACAGCAAAAGGCAACTTTTCTACAGGCTACACAAGTTCCAAAAAACAACACCAGACATTTGGCACAATCCAGACATGTCTGGTCTGTACCACACACACCAACACACCAAACTTTAACCAAGAGGCGATTCTTTATGTTCTGGCAACCGTTGGAAATGCTTTGTACCAGCATCGTCCCACAATTCAAATGGCATCCAACCCGCACTTAAATTAAACATTTAGCACCAATTAAAGTGGAGAAGCCGTGAACGCACGATAGAAAACTAAAACACGACTCACCTTGCGCTAGGGTGACCGTACCCTGGACGGTGTCAATTGTGTACAGAATACCCTCATACCGGATCTGGGAGCTGGAAATGAGACTGATCCTGTTCCCCAGGTACGGAAAATCCGACATTTTGAGACCCCTAATTCAGAACAATCTAATGATGCGCACTGTCCGAAAAAACCTATGATGACAGGACAATAGACTAAATATCCGCGACGAAAACCGGCCCTCCACGCCACACGACACGCCATAACGCAACCAATAAAGTGACGAGGTCATGCAAACCGATAACAACATCGATTTCGATCGATATTTCAGTGAAGTTATAAATCATTTTGACCTATGGGACAAATTGTTTAAAACAATGATTGTATACGTAATAACATAACAGACTCTCATAGCTTTTTCACAAACTCTTTATATCGCAAAACATATTCGAAAAGAAGAAGATCTTTACTACATATTTTGATTAAATTAGCTTTGCATTGGATTCCAATTTTCATTATTTTGATCTTCTTTCAGATGATATAGATAACATAAACCAGGGTGATTTACATGCATTGTCATTTGTCGATTGGATATCAGAATTTTCCCCCTCTATCCGGCGAGAGCGAAGTGGTGGGGATCTTTGCGCAGGAGGCGGGTGAAGGAGGTACTGCATCCCGTGGGTTGCTAGCAGTTATTTTTGCTACATCTGGGCCTGCGGGCGGCAGCTGGACAGTATGGCATCTTCCGTGAGGCTTATGGCCAAATCCAAGCTGCTTGGACTGACCCAAACTGGGCTCGTTAAGCAGGTATGTTGGTAGTTTGTTCTGCGCCAAAGTTATGGCAAATCTGTTTATCTGCAGTTTGTTATATAATGTGTTGATATGGCCGGTACGAACGAAATGGCACACCGACCAGATCTTGGCATTAACCCGTCAGAAATGTTAAACCCTCCCAGAGCCTATTTTTCATGTTGTTTGTCAACTTATGTCTGCATCTGCTGTCTGTATCATCATCTTATTTTATGTCAGGAATGTCATTGTGTTTTGCAACCAGTTGTGGCCATAACACCGTTATTTATCACATTGCCAAAACATGCCATGGATGCATAAATGCATGGTATTTGAATAAGTGATGTTCTTTTGCACAATTGCAATATCACCCTTATTTCACCTTGCCTGTTCAGGCTAGTTTTGTTACATAACCCCCAGTCTTTAAAACTTGGAAGAGCAGTCGATGTTTGTCAGTTTGCAAAACATGGCAGACTTCCATGAGATCTATTGGCAGGGTTGGAGCAAGAAGTTGAATGTTAGGTAAGAGTTTGATGATTGGGTCAGTTCACATTGTTTTGGGGCAGCCCATGGTACCATTGGCTAGGTATTGACCTGAGGCAAACATTGAGTGGAGCAGGAAAAGGCACTGCTGCTTATGAAAAAGAGGTGTCAATTGATGAAGGCAAAGGTAGCCCAAGGGCTAAATGTGCTACATTTATTGTAATGTATTATAGTTTTCTATATTGCTGCAATCTTATGCTGCATGACTAGATGCTGCTGCATATAATGCACCTAGTCAGAGATCCATAAACTTAATTAAGGGACCTGAGCAAAAAAATCAAGTCAAACATTTTGTTTGCTCCTGGTTCTGCCACTTGTGCTGATCAGGTGAACTAGTCGTAAACAACTGGAGACCAATGAGTGGTGAGTTAGGAGCTGTTAGATTATTGTTGACACTGAAATACGCATGGATTTGTGCATGCTGCAAAGTTGGGTAATATTATGGTTTATTGCAAAATATTGAATAGTAAATTCAGTGTGACCTTGCCCTCTATGAGAGAAACAGATGGTGCTATCAGTTAGTAAGTGCAAATAGGATGGCCAAGAAAATCTTGGAGGCCTGCTCCCACAGCTATGATTGGAGCTATGTGAAACATCTTGTTGACCATCTTTTGCAGACTGGCAGTTAATAAGTTCCTTGAGTGGGTTTGATCCTGCCCCAATTGGAGCAGTGACCTGATGTGCTTGGGGCAGGGGCCAGTGGTCTGGTGATGGTGGCAGGTGTGGGGTACTATCCATGAGTTTTCAAATAATCTAGTTTTCATCTACTTTTTCTTATTATCCCCATCAGTGTTCAATATTGGGCAGAATCACACTTTTTAACATTTAATTTTTGCTTTACTTTTGTGTGTTCCCAAATAATTTGCAGCAGGTGTAAATTGCATTGAGCCTTCCGCAATGTGAATTAGCTCATTGCTTTGGAGCTGCAGTGCTGACTACTGGTCTAGTTGGCATGCATTTTTGGGGCTGGTTCCTTGTAAGTACATTCAGTCAAAACTGGGGAGAGTAAAAGTCTTGTGCCTGCATATTGACAGGGAGATGATTTAATTGATGGAATCTCTAGTGATGGAGGCTGCATGAGCAGGCAGGTGCAGGACCTGGCAGGATGATAGGGCAGAGATCAAGATAATGATGGTGCAGTACAGATGATTGTGGCATATTTGGTTAGTGGACCTTCCTTGCCTTTATAGATTGTCACCATCATATCTTTATGCATAAGTACTTTTTCAACTCTGCCTGATCTCTGGATATGGAGCTTTCACCGACAAATTTTTGTATCAATTGTTTATGAGATAAAGGAAAACAGTTAAACCCAATTTTATTTTGGTCTGATCACAAACCAATAAATAATCAGATAAAAAGTTGTTCAAAGTTATACAAGCTCTATATGGCATGCTGTGTTTTGCTCTCTTATGAAGGGGAAGTCGAAAAAAGTCACTCAAAATTACCATCAGCTATCTGAAATTGTTCCATTTACCTCTTATTTGTTATGTGTCATGTTTTATGCCCAAATCAGCAATCAACACCTGCAATTCCCCATTGGCTATACCCCCAATCCTGTGGTAAACATGATGTGCAAAACTATCTTTCATTTGTTTCCTTTTTGGACTAGAGATGTCAGAAACAACAGGCATGCCGCTTCTCATAAAATATGGCAATGGTTTCTGTCTTTGAGATTTTACAATAATTTTCCAAAGATTGTACCATGATTTGCAAGCACATGGCAGCATTGTGTCATGCCATTTAAAGACCCACTCCTCGTGCCATGTTCTGGTTGTGCTCCATCATAGTTCCCTCCCCTTCCATGTATGGCAATGTATAGTTGGCTCCCAAGCTCTCCAACATTTGCTGAAATTTGTATACCTGGATTAAAATACAAATGGCTCTGCAAGTATGAATTGTTTATCATAGACCCTGTCAAGCCAAAGTTCTGGAATCCTCCTGTACTAAACCCTCCATTTTCCTGCATGTTTGTGCATGGTACAGTATTTTTGTGCTGATTCTACCACTGGAAACATACAGCCAGGTATTGCAGGTAGTGACATGTATGCATATGGTAAGTACTGACTTGCATTGTCTCTTCTTTCCACAGCCTGTTGCAGGCCTGTCCACTGCTGCCAATGCCAGCAAGACAAAAAAGGTGGGGATGCCAGGATTTTGCTTGATTTGCATTGTCTCCTTTGGATAGAATGCTTGTTGACCTGGTTATGATGCTCAAACATCATGTGCTGATGTATAAATGATACATTGGTATTTATGTTTTATGATTTTATTTGTATGAACATTGTATGCTGATGTGTTTACAGCTGCAGCTACATTAGTATATGCTTTTATGATTGTATCATTGTGTGAACATCATATGCTGATGTGTTTGACAGCTACATTAGTATTTATGTTTTTAAGACTCTGTCAATAGTCTGGATAAGTCAAATTATCATTTTATCAGCATGCTTGACATGCACATGACCCTCAAACGTTATTCCTGAGGTCAACAGAATTGTCCAGAAAGCTTAAAGGATGTTAGACAGGCAATTGTCAGTAAAATGGGAAAAACTTTAGGGGGCCTTTCAAAAAATACGTACTTTGATTATGTGCCTTAACCCTTGCCTTGATTCCCCGTTTTTCGTGGCGCGAACTGATGGGGGAAGGGGTACGGTGCGATCCCTCCCCCCTCCTTGGTGTTTCCAAAGTAATGACCATCAAGCCAGCGGAAGACACGACGGAACAAGGAGAGAAGATTGGTCTCAAGGAGATCTCGCAATTGTACTATTTGTATGTTGTGGGTATTAATGCCCGTTATATTTGGCCA
>NW_023596545.1:2510611-2540303 GCF_011947565.3 Pollicipes pollicipes
CTCTGCCGCGGCTTCGGCTGGGCGGCATTGTTAACCGTAATTCATATTTGAACGTCATTTTACTGATGGCTCTTCGACGTGAGCAGTTGTAACCTGAGCGCGCTTTGGCGCATTGCTGCGGCGACTCCGCTGAGTTTGGCCTGCACACCCCCTGGCCGTGCCCCTGGGTCGGCGCGGCGCCGTCTACGGACGCGGGCTGCCGTGGCTGTCGCAGCGTCTCCGCTGAGTTTGGCCTGCACACCCTCTGGTCGTGCCCCTGAGCCGGCGCGGCGCCGTCTACGGACGCGGGCTGCCGTGGCTGTCGCAGCGACTCCCACCCCCTGGCCGTGCCCCTGAGCCGGCGCGGCGCCGTCTGCGGACGCGGGCTGCCGTGGCTGTCGTAGGCGGACCGCGCCGCCCAGGCGGCCGTGACCCGGCGCCGTGACGCGACCGCCGGCCGCCCGCAGGACTACCTGTTCCATCTGCTGACCGGCTACTGCGAGCCGCCGGCCGGCGTCAAGCTGCAGGACGGCCAGTACTACAACCCCTACTTCCCGGGTGGCGCCATCAGCATGGCCCAGGCGCTCTACAACGAGGTGAGCGCCCGCAAAGGGAAGAGGGGCCTGTGGCTCCTGGTCCGTTGTCAGCGTGAGTTTGTGTGCGGAAAACAACCGATCTGCAGTTTACGAACGGGTGTTGGTGAAACGAAAGTCGTGGAGCCGTTGGGATATGGACGAAAATGCACAAGGGAATTGCTAAGGGAGTTCGTAACTGGCTCCAGCGGTGTACCGTGGCGGTAAAGACGTTAGTTGCGCGGATCGGCAGGCAATTCAGCGATCGCGGTTCCCCGGGGCTGGTGCAGTGCGCGCATCGATGGGGCGTTACTCCGTGCGACGAGGTCGGTGTCGGTTTGTTGTGTGGCCTGGGCACCGTCGCCATTGGTACCGGCCTGCGGCGGGAAGCCACGGGTCTGGCCTCCCGCGTCCGCGCCTGGGCCGCGATCTGGTCGCCTTACCTTGAATCACGCATAGCGCGATCGTTCGGTTTCGTATCGACCCGTACACTCTCAGCCAGGATCATGACGGCTGCTGCATCCGCTGTAAACCGGACGGGTCGCTGCCGGCCGCCTCAGCCGGTGTGGACCGAGTGGCGTGAACGGCTCCATGCGGCGGAGATCCAACTGCCTCGCCTCGATTGCGAGTTGCTGGTCTGTGAGAGGAGCGAGCGACAGGGCACTGGACACGATGGACGGTCTCGTCGGCAGATCATCGAGTACGAGGACGGCACGCCGGCCACGCAGAGCCAGCTGGCCAAGGACGTCTGCAGCTTCCTGAAGTGGACCGCCGAGCCGGAGCACGACACCAGGAAGAAGATGATCATCAAGGTGAGTGGCGGCGGCGGCGTCTGCTGCCGCCGGGCTCTGTGGAGCCGCCGACGGGCCGCCCGCGAGCGCGGCCGGTGTCGGCGAGGCGTCGCACACCCACCAGTCAGTGTCTGTCAGAGTGGTGTCGGTGGCCGGCGCCTTTCACGTGCCGTCTTCCGTGGCCGCCGTCCTGGATGCCCTTCGGCCTGGACCGCCAACCCCCAAACGCTCGTTTTGGTGGTTTGGTGCCGCATGTGGCCAGTTTGAGGCGCGTTCGCCTCCGCGGCACCGAATCAGGCCTGTGGGCAGGTGAACCCCTGCCGCTGTCCGTGTTTTGTGGCCCGTCTGTGCTGCTCTGTGCGGCTCTGTCCAGGTGCTCCCCCGCGCCGTCACTCCTCGCGCCGGGCCGCTAGCCCCCTCCCCTCCTTCCCCACACACCTATCGTGCCGGGCCGCTAGCCCCCCTTCCCTTTTTCCCCACACACCAAGCGCACCGGGCCGCTAACCCCCTTCCCTCCTTCCCCACACACCTATCGCGCCGGGCCGCTAACCCCTCCCCCCCTCCCCTCCTTCCCCACACACCTATCGCGTCGGGCCGCTAACCCCCCCCCCCCCCCCTCCCTCCTTCCCCACAGACGCTGATGATCTTCTCGGTGCTGATCAGCATCTCGTACTACATGAAGAGGCACAAGTGGAGCGTCATCAAGTCGCGTAAGCTCTTCTACCGGCCCAAGGAGCAGTAGAGACCGGATGGCGGGCGCCGCCGCCGTGTCGCCGCGCTGATCTAGAGTGCTCGCCGGCGGCCGCCCCGGCCGGCAGCGGGTTTATGGGTGAGCGGACGCCGCCGGGCCCGGCCAGGGGCGGGTCCAGCTGACCTCTACCGAACGGAAGAAGAATGACCCTGAAATTCTGACGACTTGTTATGGTTTTACATCGCGTAAAATGTGCTGGTGTTTTATTCTGCACGGGCGCCGATCGTGTAACAGCAGCTGATTTCCTTCCGCCGGCGCGTGGCTCGTGCCCGCCCCTGTGCCCGGTCAGTGCGGACAAGTGTACGTGAGACGTGTGCGCGGCGCGGGCCGGACTGTCGCCCGGGCCGGTCTGATCCGGCCAAATACACTGCGCTGCGGCAACCCCGCCTGTTTGGTCGGCGCGGCGCGGAACTCCAGCACCGGCTCCCGGGACGCGAAGTGTTCCGGGGCTGGTCCGGTGCGGCACGGTGCCGGCGTCCCTTATCGTAAATTTCACGGCATACGTGTATTAGGGGGCCCGGACGTGTGCCGCGGTTCATATTTGGTATTTACACCGAGTTTGGAAAACAAATGTGACACGCGGAATCTGTGAGGCAGGGGGCGTGGTTTCACGTAATCAGTTGTGGATGTGAGCGGCAATGCTACCGTAACTACACACTACCTTTAGAAGGGTTTTCTCCCCGGACTAGATCAGCTTCTCAAAGTTGGGAGGGCGGTAGCCCTCAGCTAAGAGGAAGCTACACCCGTGCTGCGAGGATATGACTGTAGGCGAGTAACTTAAAGGCATGGCAGCCGATTACAAGAAAGCTGTTGTCATAGATCACTAGACGTTAACAACCTCCATACGACTGAAACCTAGTTACGTGGCAGGCAATACGTTGCTGTCCGTAATTTACCTGTGTTTTCCTGGGCTCGAGCTCCACATCTTTCCGCTTGAGCGCAGTGCTGTGCGGAGGCGGCGTGCCTGGGCGCACGTGTTCCGTCGGTACAACAACCGCGTCTGTTTGTGAATACATGCGTGACCTCTGGCGCTGCATTTTGTCCGAGGTGGAGCCTGCTGAACCGTAGCGTTCGTGAAAGGGGACTTGCGTAAGTGGCTCAAACAAAGGTGTCCCAACCACACAATAGCCACGAAATTGCGAAGCAGGCGAATTGAGTTCCTTTATGGGGCGTGCCGGAGCGAGGGAGACGATCACTCGTTCGCTATTGGCTCATCCGTCCGTCGGTTGTCTGTTAGCCGCTTTTAAAATTGTGCTTAAAGTGTTAGTACTTGTTTTATCTCGCGCAATGATATTTATGTTCGGGAGCTGTGTTGTGAGTGATCATGCCAAGTGCAACATGTTGACCTAGATGTGGCGGCAGCAAGTGGTGGGTAGGACTAAGGACGGCGGTTGTACCGTACGACTGTCACATAGCTCCAGTGCTGCATCACATGCTGCGCCGCACTACACGGCGAGACATGACCCAGTTTTCATCGGGTCGGTGGCTGAACCAGTACACACTGCTTGCAGATTTCCAGTTGGTACTGAAACCAAAACGGATGGTGGACGTTTGGCGCGTAACCATGACGTCAGCTGCGCACACAAGGGGAGGGGCTCATGGACTCGCCCCACGCCCCCGTTAGGCTCATGGGGCAGTTTTCACCACAAAACAGCTGAATATAATGCCAGAATTTGGCGATGGAGGAACTATTTTGGCTATTAAAACTAGTGGAGAGCCGAGTGAACATGCCCAGTGCGTAGCTGAAAGAGTTACTTTCTTAAAGAGAAAGGCACCAGGGCAAACCTGCCCGGATGGCTCGTTGATAAGCACTGCGCCTGTAAGCGTTTGTGGGGTGCGTTATTCTGTTCGTAGTGCGTAGATCCTGTCAACGGGACTGGATTTCACTGGTAAAAAATAACCGCCCCCCCCCCCCTCCCCGCAACCCAGTCTCAAATCATGGTAGTCTCCTCCGCCGTAACTGCCCTCCTTCATGCCGTGAAGATAAACTGGTGAACGGCTTAAACTAGTGTTAACAATGTTGACCTCTTCGTGCTAATCATCTTGCTTGGCCCTGCCCAGAGTCCCTAATACATAATGTTCCAAATGTGTGTGACCAGTTGGAGCTTAAACCATTTGAACGATTTGAGATTGCTTTCCCAGGACACAGTCTGTTTTCCACATGCGCCTCTGTCGCACGGACCTTCCTTAATCCGCCATCGGCCATGTAACGCTTGGACATATGAGAACAAGTACAACATTCGCTCCTCGTGACAAGCGGAGCCTGGGGGCGCCGACGCCGGGTTGCAGCTAGCTGGAGCGTTCTGCACGGGAGTATGTGTTCGGCTGCTCAATGAGGATGCCCCGAAAAAGCAGTAGCCTATCAGAGCTGCTGCATGTTACATGTTACACCTAGCGCTCGCTCCCTGTAAAGCAAAGAATAACAAGGTTACATTGATCGGCCCGCTGCCGGCTCATGCAGGTCCGGGTCTGGCGTGGCGTGGTCCCAGACCCGCAGACCAGCCCGCCATGCCGGTGCCGGGCGGAGGACCCCACCGGCCGGCCGCGCGGCGCGGTCCGTCGCGTTGGACAGATGGACAATTTTCGCAGTCAATGGGAGGTAGCGTGGTTCCCCCGTGGTGTCGTTGCTCGACGCCGCACGTTCCAGCAGGGCGGGCTCTCTGTTTTTGTGTGCTGCCTGGATGCCAACGCCTCTCGGTGAATACTTGTCTTGGTCGCTGCTGGTGAATACTTGCCCTGGTCGCTGCTGGTGAATACTTGCCCTGGTCGCTGCTGGTGAATACTTGTCTTGGTCGCTGCTGGTATTTCCCTCGGGCGCTGTGACGTGCTCCTCAGAGGATTCTCACGGTTATGCGATTTTATATTGCGCTTTATGTAATACAGGCAGCTAGGTATAAACCATCAGGTCAATGTATTTTTCCATCTGGGAGGTATGTTAGCCTGTTTGGTACCGCATCGTGCCGTGCATTAGTGGGCTTGTTGCAGCAACCAATCCGTCGCAAGCCCGAGCGTTCTCAGCACCTGCCACAGCGTTGGTGAACGGTGCTGAACAGGTATCGGAACCTCAATTTATCCGCCCTCCGCATTGCTACATGTTCCCAAGCAAAGCCAGAGAAGCTCCAGAAGCCCAGAGGCAAAGCAAGAACGAAACTCTATTAAGTGCCCGATCCTAGCCTCACCAGAAAACATATCGGATTTACAGCGTGCGACATATGACTGCAATGAGATGATATTTGATGCGTTGAGTGTTGGATGTGGAATTGTAATTATCATTAAATGGAACGATCAGGAAATTCATTAATAATCATGTCATTGAAAACCACGGGAAACATGTCCGGAATGATTTCAAGGTAAAGCACGGCTGAAATAATTTCCCAGTGCAACTTCAAGGCCTGTCTTGCTTCTATTTCCGGAGGTCAGTCAGATCACAGAACGATCAACTTCGAAATGCTCCTCGCATGGAGCATATTCAGGATGCTGCGAGCCTGCACCTAGGAGCGCCAGCGAAACATATTCGGCGCCGCGATTGAAAGCGGCGTCACTCAGTGGGACACTAGTAAGCTCTCTTTCGTGAAGGTTGGAGATGCTCGACAAAGCACGGTCTGTTTTCCCGATGTGTAGCGCAAAACGTCCCGTTTCGGAGCAAACTCAGACTATCAGACTCAGATATACGTCCAATGTCCACCCCGAGCCCACTAGCGAGGCTCCCCACGTCCATGAGGTAAGCGATTTATTTTGCGACGATTTCCAGCTTCGATTAAGAGGCATCAGGTGGTCAAATGCGATGCAAAAACGTCGAATCTGATGCCTGCATTTCAATATAACGTGAAATTCAAGGTCGAATACAAGTTCAAATAATAGGAAACTTCATATCACCCAAAACGGACCAATTTCGGATTTCCAAGCGTCAGAATATCCACTGAACACATAAACTAGCATCCGACCCCAAAATCTGCCCAATCGAGACCACTGTACAAGGTCAGATGACGAGAAACTCCCAGTCTACATTGGAATTTTACCTTCAAGGGTGACCTTGAGACGTCAGGATTCTTTGATGGACGCTAGCTTACGCACTGAAGACAATTATGACGTTTAGAATTCGGAAACCAGGCGATAATTTTTGGTTGATATGGAGTTTCCCTTCAACTGACCCTGATTTAAGCGCTGAAAACGATTCAGGAGCTTAAATTTACATTCGGCCTGCAGGTTTTGGGCGATATGGAGTTTGGTGTCACTAAGTACTGAAATTCAAACCTAATGCTATATGTTGCTGGAAGACAGATGTCAGTTGGGAGTTCTCGTACCGTAACTGATCATCCCACACGTTTTCATCGAACTCGGAACCCATCCGTTCTCGAACCGTGACTGACCATCCCACACACTTTCATCGAACTCGGAGCCCACCCGTTCTCGTACCGTAACTGACTATCCCTCACGCTTTCATCGAACTCGGAGCCCTCCCGTTCTCGTACCGTAACTGACTATCCCTCACGCTTTCATCGAACTCGGAGCCCTCCCGTTCTCGTACCGTAACTGACCATCCCACACGCTTTCATCGAACTCGGAGCCCACCCGTTCTCGTACCGTAACTGACTATCCCTCACGCTTTCATCGAACTCGGAGCCCACCCGTTCTCGTACCGTAACTGACTATCCCTCACGCTTTCATCGAACTCGGAGCCCTTCCGTTCTCGTACCGTAACTGACCATCCCACACGCTTTCATCGAACTCGGAGCCCTTCCGTTCTCGTACCGTAACTGACCATCCCACACGCTTTCATCGAACTCGGAGCCCTTCCGTTCTCGTACCGTAACTGACCATCCCACACGCTTTCATCGAACTCGGAACCCGTCTTTAAATAGATTGTGAAGTAAATCGCAAACTTCACGGACGTATATGACGACTGGATCGGTCTCTAAGCTTCAACTTTGGAGGCTCATCTGAATGGCCTTATCGATCTGGTCCCGGTCTAAGAGAGCGACCAGGGGAGATGCGATTTCCCGATCTATCCTAGCCTTTCAAATCATGATGAGTGTGATTAGTCGGCTGCTGTGTTGCTATGTCTCTCAGCTGTTGCCGCCGCCATCTTTCAACAGCAACAGCCGTGGGTCACCTTCGGCAGGTGCTTTCCCTTCGCGACGTATTGCCGTCTCCAAAACGGATCGGGTCACACTCCTCGGGCAGTCGCGATCCTGGCATCTGCCCTTTTGGCGGCGTGCTCCAGCGACGACCGAGGGCATCACGCTCGGCGGCCCGCGCCGCTGGCTGCCGGCCTCCGGTCCAAACTCCGCAGGAGCGCACGCAGGTGGCGCTAGTGCTCCGTCCGCCGCTATTCGCTTGGTGACGAAATCATCCCGTGGCAGCAGGGAGGTCACGCCCTGTGCCGAGATGTGAATGAACCACTGATACCGCCCGTGAATCTTGCGTCGTGTGTCGTTATGGTTCGTGATCTTTCTGCCTGAGTACAGCCTGCGAACTAAAGAGCGCGGGGCGAACACTGCTTCGAGCTCCAACATAACACAGGTCATGCAGAGCGCGTGGTCGTACAGACCGGATAACGGGGTCTGTGTGGACCTGACGAACCTCGAGCTGTGAACTGCAAGTGACTGTGTCACCGCTCCAGACCCGTGACGGCTGCTCAGAGCACGCGGCACTTGGCGGCGGGAAGCGACAAGACACGGTGTCCAGGGGACAACGGCCGACAGGGAGGGGGGGGGGGGGGGGACGGAAGGTGCTAATGGATCGTGTCGGGAAGCAGGCATCGAAAGAGCTGTCTGCGGCCCACGATGGAGACACGTCAGAGACGCCAAACGATGGCAGCGGATACCTAATCAAACGCTGCGCATCCCTCGCAGAGTATCGTAACGCAGGCCAACGTTTAACATCGGCCATCATGCGCGAGTAATCCAGCCTACCAGCTTTCGAAGTCACCAGGCCGGGCGGAGACTCAACTGAAAGTACTGTAACGAATTTGCACGCAATTGCAAGCACTGCAACATGCAAGCATTGCAGAAAAAGAAAACAACTCATAATGCTACACAGAGCAAGATGCTCCAGTACACCAACAAAAACTTACTCGCTAATCTGTCACGCAAATGCAAAGGTTTTGTGGCTTTGAACAAAGAAAATCATATTGAGAACGACGCGAAAACCATTCGAGGAGCACGGAAGCGTGTCCAGTTAACCTAAACGTACTAAAACGTCCAGAAGATGCTTTACCATTTAATCAACCCTGAAGAAGCTTCCAAAAGAGATGATCGCCTCCGCCCTTCCGTCATGTCGCACAATATAATTACACAACTGAACACTAGCAAGACCAACATTCCACTTCGCCCCATCGTGGCCGATTGTGGCGATACTTTATACAACTTGTTATGTCTCCTCAGCAGGATTTTAATTCAGGTTTTGGCTTTCATCCCCATTCATGTGCCTAACTCAAGTCCTATTGCGGGGAAGTAGAGGATTCCCTGCTCAACTTCCTTGGATAGTATCATGTTCACCATTATTGCAACAAATACGTACGGCAACGTTTCCATAAATGGTGCTATCGCTGCGGTGACTAATCTAGCAAACGAAAACCTGGACAGAAAATTGCTTTCTTTAATGCGAAAAGTTGACAGTGCATAACTTCAGCTAACGCAGTTATCCACAATCTAATGCGGTCCGGGAAGTCGGTGAACAAATAAACGAAAGGCATGGTGTTGGGCAGCTACCACCTCTACCTACAGTCTTCATGCACTGTCTTCAGTGTTTTGTGTCTAGCCAAATGTGCTCTATGACCAATGTTGTACCTTCGTCGCATCTATGCCAATTTCGCCATCTGCATCGATGGGTTGAAGTTCATGCGCTGATAGGGCGAGAGAGCGAGGGAGCGACACGTGCGTGTGCGGGGAGTGTGTACACCCCGCGGGAAGCACGTGTTACACCGGCGTGTACAGTGGAACGTAGCGTAACAAATGCAACCCTAAAATACAACTTTAGCAACAAATAAAGAGAGCGCAGACCCCCAGATCTCAGAACCGCTGCACATTCGAAATGTTCGTCCGAGGCCGAGCACAAAGACGAGATCTTGGAACCCGATTTAGGTGACCATTGTTTCGGAAATGCGCGTTTAGGGATAGCTCTATGTTTTATGGTAAAAACAGATGCCCATGGGAAAATTTATTCCTATTCTGATATGCGGTATGGGTCTTCGAGTTTTCAGCCTAGTCCTCATGTTTTGGGCAGCCCGTGGCAGCAACGTGTTTTGGGTGCTAATATGTGAGAATCTGAACCATTGTGATGTTTGTGGGCTTTGAGCGACGCTTGTGGTGACTAATGTTTGTGGTAAGTAATTTTCTGACCTGATATTTGCCAGATATACTTTTCTAATCTTATACTCACGATATAAAACTCGTTCTAATTTTCCTTATTAGCTGCCTGCGCAGCGTGCATGTAGCATACCAGTTACTCTGCATTGGTTGTACTGGGTGCAGGAGCTCGAATAATCTATCACTTTAACATCATTCTAGTGGCAGATACAGCACAGGTCCAGAGCTTTCCTTGGAACCACATGTCCTGGTTCTTAGATCTCATTTTTTCTCAACCTTGTTTTCGTTCGTGGTCAGAAGTATAGCTTGGAACGCGGCGAGTTGACAACAAAATCAATGTCATGTTTGATAACGTTGTTAAACCAGTACCAGTTGACATATCAAAGGTTGATAGCTGTTAGCATAAAAACTCTGAGCTCATTCACAGTCGCTTGTGTGGGTGTTCGTTTTTCTGCACAAATGGAGCAATACTTGAACGAGTTGATGGGGCAATCAGAGGCACCAAGTCCGTACCCGTCTGTGTCGCTTGTTTAATGGTGAATCTGATTAGCAGTCGGCCTTTTTTCTCTGTCCCCGCGCTGCCAACCACGCAGCGACCAATAAAGGCTGCTTCATGCAGATGGCAGACGGTGGTGAAGCGAGACCGTCTGTTTTCCGCTGAGTCACCAAGCGACCCAGAGCGGTGTGGTAGGAAAACATCGGGCTAGCTCTGGGCCTCCAGCTGGTGGACTTCCCAAATAATTCCAGTACTGAATCGCGTGACATGGCTGCCGACATGAACGCCTAGACCTACGATTCTCCTCGATAGTTGGACGCATGATTCTTCTAGATCCTAGACTCAGGCCATCCTGCCTGCTGCAACTGACAGCTAGACCGTCTTCTCCCTGCTGAGACGGACAGCCAGACAGTCTGTGTTCCGCTCCGTCAAAAACCGCACCTCCTCGCCCTCGCTCTGCCGTCGCTCTGACACGGGGCAGGCAGCACAGCTGGGCCCCGCGTGTGGCCTGCTGAGGCGGCCGGCCAGACCACCCGACCAGCCCCACCGAGCGCACCGCCGAGCGACGTGGCTCGACCTTCCGTCACCAGAGCGGCCTGCACCACGCCACGCGGCCAGCCCCACCGAGAGCACCGCCGAGCGACGCGGCTCGACCTTCCGTCACCAGAGCGGCCTGCACCACGCCACGCGGCCAGCCCCGCCGAGCGCTCCGCCGAGCGGCGTGGCTCGACCTTCCGTCACCAGAGCGGCCTGCACCACGCCACGTGGCCAGAACCGGCTCCTCCGGCCCCTGCGTACCGCTGCTGACTCGACCGGACCGGCGGCCCAGAGCCGCCAGCTGACCGCCCGCGCCGTCGGCCGGAGGGGGCACGGCAGGCCGGCCGGCTGGTGTCGGTCTGTCCGGCCAGCTGGTGACACTCTGTCCGGCCAGTCGGTGACGCTCTGTCCGGCCAGTCGGTGACGCTCTGTCCGGCTAGCTGGTGCCGCTCTGTCCGGCCAGTCGGTGTCGGTCTGTCCGGCCAGCTGGTGACGCTCTGTCCGGCCTGTCGGCGACGCTCTGTCTGGCCAGCTGGTGTCGGTCTGTCCGGCCAGCTGGTGCCGCTCTGTCCGGCCAGTCGGTGTCGGTCTGTCCGGCCAGCTGGTGACACTCTGTCCGGCCAGCTGGTGCCGCTCTGTCCGGCCAGTCGGTGTCGGTCTGTCCGGCCAGCTGGTGCCGGTCTGTCCAGCCAGATGGTGCCGGTCTGTCCGGTCATCCGGTGCCGCTCTGTCCGGTCAGCCGGTGACGGTCTGTCCGGTCAGCCGGTGACGGTCTGTCCGGCCAGCTGGTGACAGTCTGCCCGACTAGCTCATAACGGCTTGCTCGGACCCGCCAGCGGGGCTCAACGACGTATGTTTTCCGCCATCTCAGCGCGGCGCCGTGTGCGATGCTGACCGGATCACCATCGCTCGGCCTGACCAGTGGCGCTTGGCGCCCTCGAGGGCAACCCGCCTCTCGCGGCGACGGTGAGTGCCGCGCTGACCGGCCGCCGCGGCCGCCCGCTCGCGCCGGCTGGCCTCTCAGCTGCTCCGAGCGGCAGATGGCCTGGCGAGCGGCGTCGCGTGGGGGAGGTCGCGCCCGGTCGGCCTCGTCGCTGCACCGGCGTGCGTCACGTTCACGGCACGCCCTACCAATCCGCCGGCTCGGGGTGAGTCAATCTGACCTTTATCCAGCGCCGCGGGCGGTGCCTCGCTCTCTCCGGCCGGCGGCGCTGGCGTCCTCCGCGGTGCGCCGGTCGCCCTCGTGGGCGGGTGCGGCGGCGGTCCGTGCGCGGCTCTGACGCGGCGGCTGCGGCCGCCTCCAGCGCGGCCGACACAACCGGGATCGATGGCCCGCCGCCGCAGCCGGCCAGCAGACGTCCGCCCTGCGGCTGACGCGGCCCTGGGGCAGGGCAGGCGCGCCCAGCCGCGGCCCACTGCCAGGTCAGCAGGATGAGCTGAGCGGCAAGCTGAGGAGGAGAGCCCCGGCTGTTGACGACCCAGCTGCTTGTGGAGGCTCAGTGCTGCCTCATTTGACCGCGCCAGGCATGCCAATACCATGGTAGAACACGCGCTATGTTTTAAATACCACGGAATGCCGGTGAATGACGATGGGCACGGAGAACCAGCCAGTTATGAATCTAATATTATCCGTTATACATACGCTTAAGGCATCCTCTGTTCCATAAGTTTATATAAACGTTTAAAGCATTCTCCATTCCACACGGCATAGTGACAAGCGCACAAAGCACAAACTCCCGGATCAAACAAACTGAATGGACTGGGATCTCCGTCTCTGAGAAGACACATCGTGTACGTGTCTCACCCGCTGCGTTAGACCGTCGCGGAGCGGGCAGCGGGCGGGGACCGAAGCGCGGCCTGGCGCGTGGCAACGGCTCAAATGTCGCCAGCTGACCGTGCGCTCTGCCGGAGCCCCGCCCTCACGGCGGCAGCGGCCGGAGTCGCGCGGCCCGGCCGCTGCCGGTGCGGACCGGCCCCCGGTGGCCGGCGTTGGCGGTCCAGCAGCCGCTGTCGTCCGCGGCGCACGACCGAAATAGGAGCAGCGGTGGCGGCCGGCGGTTGGTCCGGCGCCAGACACCGCTGTCCCGCGCGGCGGAGGAGCGGCCGCCGCGCCGGCGGCACCCTCGCCGGCGCCCCGGCCGCCCGCCTCCACACGCTGAAATGTGCCCGGTCGGGCCAGTGGACACGGTCGCCGGACAGGCGAGGTCGAGTTCTCCGCAGGCTGGAGCAGCACAGAGAAACCGAACCGGCTGCCGTCGGGAGGGAGGCGACGCTCGGCTCTGGCCACGCAGCTGGGCTTGTCCGGCTGAGGTCCGGCCGGCTGACCTCAGCCAGAGACCGCCAGCTGGAGGGGGCTGCACAGGCTGGAATCCTCAGAACAGGGTGCAGCCCATGCCGACCGAGCCGGGTCGTGTCCATGAGGAGCGGACCAGCTCACAACGCGTGCCTCAGTCCCGTCCGGCGCGCAGTCCCCGCGATATGGAGACTGTCGGCACTCAGCCCGGACGTGTTGAACCGTGACGAGCGACGCTGTCGAAACAGCTGACGCATCTCTGTCTGGGCGCATGGCAGGCTCCCCACGCGTTGCCGAGGAAGTCGAGCGCATCAGTCCATGGATGCTGAGTGGGCGCCGACTGATGCTGCTGAACTACAGCCGTCAGCAGGTGCCGACTGGTGCTGCTTAGATTCAGACGTCAACAGGCGCCGAGTGGTGCTGTTCATGCACAACTGTCAGCAGGCGCCGGGTGGTGCTGCTTAGCCACAACTATCAGCAGGTGCCGGCTGGTGCTGCTTAGCTTCAGCCATCGACAGGCGCGGAGTGGTGCTGCTTAGCTACAGCTGTCAGTGGGCGCCGGGTGGTGCTGCCCAGCTACAGGCGTCAGCAGGCGCCGAGTGGTGCTGCTCAGCTACAGCTGTCAGCAGGCGCCGAGTGGTGCTGCCCAGCTACAGGCGTCAGCAGGCGCCGGGTGGTGCTGCTCAGCTACAGCTGTCAGCAGGCGCCGAGTGGTGCTGCTCAGCTACAGGCGTCAGCAGGCGCCGAGTGGTGCTGCTCAGCTACAGGCGTCAGCAGGCGCCGGGTGGTGCTGCCCAGCTACAGGCGTCAGCAGGCGCCGAGTGGTGCTGCTCAGCTACAGCTGTCAGCAGGCGCCGAGTGGTGCTGCTTAGCCACAGCAGTCAGCGGGTGCCGTATGGTGCTGCCCAGCAATAGCTGCCAAAAGTCGCCGCACTTAAGCCGAGGCCATGACCGACGCAGTCCGACGACTGAAGCGTGGGAGACGCCGGCGACAGTACAGCGGGAGACGCCGGCGACAGAGCAGAGGGAGACGCCGGCGACAGTACAGCGGGAGACGCCGGCGACAGGGCAGCGGAAGACGCCGGCGACAGGGCAGCGGGAGACGCCGTCGACAGTACAGCGGGAGACGCCGGAGACAGGGCAGCGGGAGACGTCGGCGACAGGGCAGCTGGAGACGCCGGCGACAGTGCAGCGGGAGACGCCGACGACAGTGCAGCGGGAGACGCCGACAACAGGGCAGCGGGAGACGTCGGCGACAGGGCAACGGGAGACGCCGGCGACAGTGCAGCGGGAAACGCCGACGACAGTACAGCGGGAGACGCCGGCGACAGTGCGGCGGGAGACGCCGGCGACAGGGCAGCGGGAGACGCCGGCGACAGGGCAGCTGGAGACGCCGGTGACAGGGCAGCGGGAGACGCCGGCGACAGGGCAGCAGGAGACGCCGGCGACAGGGCAGCAGGAGACGCCGGCGACAGGGCAGCGGGAGACGCCGGCGACAGTACAGCGGGAGACGCCGGTGACAGTGCAGCAGGAGACGCCGGCGACAGGGCAGCAGGCTGTTGTTTCCGATATTCGAGTTCGAATTTCGCGCATTGCGTGCCTGTATGTGACGCCATCTGCCGCGACAGATGACGTCAGAGGCTGCAACACAAAATGACGAAAGCAGTTGGGGCGTTGACAGATGATTTGCCGACCGCGCGGCCACAGAGTGCGCGGCTAGATCTCTTCGAACGAGAGACGAGACCGGGCTGCGGTGCGTGAGCGCATTCGAGTGATTTAAACCTTGCATGTTCGGTTCGCGGTGTCATGCTTTCTCGCAAAAACACATGTCTTTTATCGTCCTTCAGTCCCCTAAAAAGGCCAAAGTGAGAATGTACCCTGTTGAAAAGGGCACCATGGGACAAGTCAAAGCATGATGTTCATTGTCTGACTCATCTGGAGTCGTGGTACATGGTTCGGCGAGTCCAATTTGCCCGATCTGTACAAAAAGGCCTTACCTCTAAACCCTTGGGTGCACTGACGCGCTTGAATGAAATTCCATTGTTCAATGTTCAAGCTGTTTCAAATGCTCAGACTGTACTGTTCATTGCTGAGGCCGCCATGTTGGCGCCAGGTTGTGCGGTAAGTGTGACGTGGGGGGGGGGGGGGGCCCGAGCCCCTCGTCACCTGGAAACTTTGGCGTCCTCTCGTCTGATAAAGCTTCTGTCTAAACCAAAACAGACGTCATTCCAATCCCATGTAGAGTGGATTTCCCCAATCTTAGGTAAAGCTGTGTCAAAAGCTCGGACAGAGATGTCCAAAGCGTCGGTAGAGGGGCGTCCCACATGCCAAGAAGAGGACGTCACGTTCTCCCCCCTCCCCCTCGCCCCGCTTTCGTGGAGGAGCGCCGCAATGCCCTCATAGAAGGGCGCCCCAAGCCGAAGTAAAGGAGCAGTCCCAAGCCTATGGGCAGACAGGACCACTCAGACCAGGTAAAGGTGTTCCAGTTCCGAAGTAAAGAGGTGCCTCTAAATCCAGAAAGGCGCCAAGCAGGTGCCTTCCTGGCGTGGCGTAAGAAGTCGCGTGTCTACCGGGGCGGACAACAGCCAACAAACGTAGACTGAACGGCACCCCAGGCGCATGTCCAGCTCAGATGGCCCCAAAACGCTGGCAAAAGGGCATTCAAAGGATCGACCCGATGGACACACCAGTTGGGCAATACCTGAGCCCAACTACAACTGCCCTGGGCAATATCTGAGCCCAACTACAACTACCTTGGGCAATACCTGAGCCCAACTACAACTACCTTGGGCAATACCTGAGCCCAACTACAACTACCTTGGGCAATACCTGAGCCCAACTACAACTACCTCCTCCCCACGTGGGTAGGAGCCACCGGAACCAAGAACACCGTCTCCCCAATCCGAAGGGCAGAAGCGCTTCGAAGTGAACGCTGGGGTCGAATTCGAGACCAGATTCGGCAGCAATAGAAACAGCTGCGCTTCACAACTTCTAAGGAGGGGGGGGGGGGGGGTCCCAGGTCTGGGCAGATGGTAATCCACAAATGGTTGCAAAGGCAATCACAAGAGGGCACCGCTAGCCGAGTTAGAGAGGCATTCCAGATCAAAACAGTAGGGCGCTTCCCAGACCTTGTTGAATGGCGCCCTAGGCTCCGAATATTTGGCTATCTTAGCAGCATCTTACATAGCAGATAGTTACGTCCACAAATGTACGACGATAACCCTCCGGGAATTTCACGGTACCTAAAGAGCCGCTCACAAGCACTAGGCGAAGACATCTCACGAAGTTGTACGGAGTAAACAGACGATGGATGAGAAGACAGAGAGGAGAGGAGGAGAGAGGAGAAAAGCAAAGAACAGGAAGCAAAGTACGGAGAGTCAGTAAGCTAGGAGTAAGCACTCCGTCAATGCAGAGGAGACCTACGATCCTCGATGGAGAGGCGGTACTTACTCGGCGTTGTGGAGCGTTGCGGATCCGTTGCGGAGGGCGTTGCGGAGCCGTTGCGGAGGGCGTTGCGGAGCCGTTGCGGAGCCGTTGCGCGGAGACGAATACCGCGGAGGGTTGAAACGGGGTGACCTGAAACGCAAGCGGAGGTGGCGTGGGGGTGAGGGGTTGACACCTGAAGTAGCGTGGGGTTGACGGGGTTGACACCTGAAGTAGCGTGGAGGTAAGGGGATGACGCCTGAAGTAAACTTTAATTCATCTGAGGTAGAAGGCCGGGCATCCGCCCTCGTAGCTTATTCGGTTAGAGCACCTGGTCCTGATCTGTCCGTTGGTGCTGTGGGTGGATTCAAGTTGCTCCAGCGCCCGCTGTCTGCTCCTGTCCCGACCTGTCCGTAGGAGCTGTGGTCCCGACCTGTCCGTGGGGGTTGTGGGTGGGTTCGAGTCGCTCCAGCGCCTGCTGTCTGCCCCTGTCCAGACCTGTCCGTGGGGGTTGTGGGTGGGCTCGAGTCGCTCCAGCGCCTGCTGTCTGCCCCTGTCTGGGATGGCCTGTGGTAGGTGGCAGCGACCGCTCAAGGTCAGATGAGTTCAGAAGAAAAAGGTGGCCCGTGCCGAGCTTTGAGATAAAAATTGTCGCGCAAATTTGTTATTTTGTCACAAAAATTATGTCGTTGGATTAAAATGTCGCGATCGAATGGGAGGGTCAGCGTATACATATGTGACGCTTAGTGTTGAGCTTTCATCCCATAAATCCATCCAATCAAAATGTTCAGAGTCCGAGCATTTTGAACACGCGCGTTTAGTACTTAGGATGAGAACAAAACAGAATGAGCTGGGGATGAGGAAGAATCGGTCCGATCTTCGAAATACTTTTTCATCGTAATTTTCAGGCGCTGACTCCCATGTCCAGCGCAATCGGTGCTTAGAAATAGTACTTAACATTGACCTAACCTAACCACAGATATGATCGCATCATTTCATTGTCCAAGCAAAATGTTTTCATCTGCCAGGTTAAGAAGATGTACAAGACATACTATCTGTCCGGCTGTCCGTCTATCCGTCTGTCTGTCAGTCTGCCTGTCGTCCCTTCGTCTGATCGTTTGTCTGCCTTATGATTTGTCTTTCCGTGTGTTCTTGTACCTATCTGTTCCTGTTCGTATGTCCGTATGTCACTATGCCTGCCTGTTGGATGCCTGCGACGTAGTGCAGACAAGCTCTAATGCAGTTTTGTCGCTCCAAAGAAAAAAAGCGTCGGTTACAACTCGTGCAAACCTAGCTGTGGATTGTCAAGACAAGCAGGTGGATGGATTCTTAAGACAAACCGACTTATTTTATGATCAATGGATGAAAGCAGGGGCGCAGTTTCGCAAAATGAGCTTAGGGCTGAACAGTGAGAATTGACCGAGCCTGTCCCCAAAATACGCCAACGAACAGGTTTCTCACCGAATTTTGCCCACTTTCCTTACAAAGCTGGAGGGGGGGGGGGGGCTCAAGCCCAAGTTGAGGGAGTGGGCTGAAGCCCTCCACCCCCCCCCCCCCAACTGAATAGGAAACTACGCCCTCCACTGAATATACTTGTACCGGATACGCTAAAATAAGAATCACCGAGGGAAGCCGATCTTGTTTGACGCGCACACCGCTTTGATGTTCGTTCTCCGCACAGCCTTTAAGATGTGTCTCAAGCAAATGAAATGGCAGATCGCGCCTGTCTGCTGACTTTCTGGCTCGCGAGGCACGCTGGGGCCTCGCCTGCCCAGGATTTGACTTCCACGGCATGTTGGGCGCGGCAGAGAACTGCATCTTTCGCTCCAGACCGCGCCGTGCGATGCTGCACCAGTGCGGGATCGGCTTCCCCGGAATGGAAGGCCGGATGAGAACGGATGAGAAGGGATGAGAAGACGCGATGAAAGGGATGAGAACGAGATGCCAATACCTTCTCCGGAATAAAAAGACGTCCCATTTAAGACGTCTTCTTCATGTTTTCAGACAATGCCGGCCTCGTATTCAGTGTTATGGTGGCGTAAATGCGGTTCTTAACGTGGACTGTGGTTTTAACTGGCGACATTGTATGTGGACGTAGTTTTTGTGGCGCCATGATGTGTGAATGTGGTTTTAAATGGCGCCATGATGTGTGAATGTGGTTTTAAATGGCGCCATGATGTGTGATTGTGGTTTTAAATGGTGCCATGATGTGTGAATGTGGTTTTAAATGGTGCCGTTATGTGTGAATGTGGTTTTAAATGGCGCCATGATGTGTGAATGTGGCTTTAAACGGCGCCATGATGTGTGACTGTGGTTTTAAATCGGGCCATGATGTGTGAATGTGGTTTTGAATGGCGCCATTATGTTTGAATGTATTTCATAGTTGCATACGTCGTCCCAATACGCAGCTGACTCGAATCTGCCATGTTAAGGCGGTATCACTGTAAGGCGTGGACAACACTCAGCATGTCCTACCAACTTCAAACACATCAGACAAGCACGATTTTCGGTTCTTTTTACCAGGGCTGAGAGATATCCTGCCGGGCACTTTGAACAAACACCAGAGGGATTTGCGCATTAAATAAGTTTGTTCTTATTTCTTATTTCTTTTTTGTGATGGCGCCACATTTCGATTGTTCTTAATATAGCTAATTGGGTAAAGCCACGTGACTTGTTGCGGCTTGACATAATCCGTCATACTGGTGTTAAGACTGCCTAGCCCTGAAATATTGGTTTTCAATATGATTTTCACTTTCGATTTTAGCTGTGTGCCGTGTTGACGTGACAGCTTTGCCACGCATCTCGAAGTCAAAGGCCGAACTGAGCGATGAGATTCGGAGTCGAAATATATTCCACCTGAGCTAAACAAGGCATATGTTGTTGATCTTGCTGATCAGTGCACAGAAAGCAATCGAATATGGTTCTGGCGTGGGTCACAGTTTTCGTCAAATGGCTGACATTGGCCAGCGTCCCTGCCTCCACTCGCTTCCAACTTCTCGCCCTCGCGACTTCACCGACAACGACATCACCGACGGTGACCACCTTGCTGGCTTGGAGCTACCGCTCACCGGCGCCAGCTCGGCTTCGGCGCATGACTGAGCGCCACGACAGCCGCGGTCCTGTGTCCCTAGGCCGTCCATCATTACTGAGCGTCACGACAGCAGGGGTCCTGTGTCCCCAGGCCGTTCATCATCACTGAGCGCCACGACAGCCGCGGTCCTGTGTCCCCAGGCCGTTCATCATCACTGAGCGCCACGACAGCCGCGGTCCTGTGTCCCCAGGCCGTTCATCATCACTGAGCGCCACGACAGCCGCGGTCCTGTGTCCCCAGGCCGTCCATCCTCACTGAGCGCCACGACAGCTGCGGTCCTGTGTCCCCAGGCCGTTCATCATCACTGAGCGCCACGACAGCCGCGGTCCTGTGTCCCTAGGCCGTCCATCATCACTGAGCGCCACGACAGCCGCGGTGCTGTGTCCCCAGGCCGTCCATCATCACTGAGCGCCACGACAGCAGGGGTCCTGTGTCCCCAGGCCGTCCATCATCACTGAGCGCCACGACAGCAGGGGTCCTGTGTCCCCAGGCCGTCCATCATTACTGAGCGCCACGACAGCCGCGGTCCTGTGTCCCCAGGCCGTCCATCATCACTGAGCGCCACGACAGCTGCGGTCCTGTGTCCCCAGGCCGTCCATCATCACTGAGCGCCACGACAGCCGCGGCCCTGCGCCCCAGGCCGTCCATCATCAGCTGTGCTAAGACGAAGCAAATTAGGCCGTCATGCATACAGGAGACCTCCTTGTCGTCGCCACACGCTGCAGAGTGACACATCGCTTAATAACCAGATTAATCACTCGAACACCCGACACGTCGAGGCTCATTGGAGGGCGCAAGCCAACGCCAGTGCGGAGTGGAATGGAGGACTGTGAAAAAGGATAGCGACATGAATGAATGGAAACGAGGCTCTACAGCTTTGCATTTCCGTTATGCGTTTTCCGAAAGCCTACAACCAACAGTGGCGCATCCGAGGAAGGGTGGGAAACGGCCTCCTGGAGGTGGTAGTCCACCATGGGGAAGAAGCCTCTGGTACTTTTGGCAGATTAAAGCGCCTGTAAGATGTCTCGAGCATGTAAGCAGGTCCCCGAGGAATCACAATAAAAACTGAGCCTAAAAAGGTTCTCGAATAACAAGCAGGGCCCATAAGTGACGACGAGGCCCTCCCCGGGCTGGAAAAGCCGCTGCGACCCGATTTGACCCCTTCGTAAGCGAGTTCTCGGCTAACCCCTGCAGCTGAACTGCATGGAATTCATGATACTGATATACATTTGTTAAGCTATCTCATCTACAACGAGCCCAGTACCGAGTTTTATACGATGCTTTCATCTTTTGAATTGCTTTAAAGACGCGTAAACATTGCATACGTTGCATTTTTTCGGGAGGCCTGTTGTCCCTTTAGTTAACGCATGATATATACCGTGGCTTATCCTGAAGGTTTGGTCGGCTCAGTTCGGTGTTTGGACCTATGTTCCGACAATAATTCAAATGATGTATAGATATTTCAGAAAATACATTCATGAAGTTGCCGTCGTCTACAAATACTTGAAGTACAATTTTAATGCAATTGTGTAGTGTTGCGCAAAACAGCCGACCTTGACCCTCTTAAAGCTGGGTTTTCGGAAAAAAACGTTGTGGTGTGCTCATGCTAGCTTGGCCATCAAGATTGTGAGTTGGGTCCTTGGCTTTTATGCCCGATAAATCAAGCTCGTACAGAGCAAGCTGCAAAGGTGACAAGCTGCAACAGTAGCAAGATTTGTGTTGATTTCTTCGTAACGTAGCCTACATGAAGACCGTGATCATCCTGCCAAAGAAGGAAACCACCATCCCCGTCGGAAAATACCAGGCGGAAGGGTGGTGAGAGAAAGAAAAAGTGCAACGCCTGAAACATCAGAAAGTCTCGAAAGTCTATGGAATGCTTTACAGATCTCGCGGAATTGATACTGACAGCAAGCACGGCTCAGGTAGCGCAAATCACTGAAGTATCTAAGGTCGATATGCCTCGTCTTTCCAAGAAATATTAACACCACTTTTATCTAAAGTGATGCTCATGCGATAACCAGTATAACGCCTGGCTTATCTCCTCAATAGCTCAGGGTACTCTGCTTCTGTGTCGGCTGCTGTTGCAAACAGACCTAGTCATCTTCTAGAACAGATACCGAGGAACACTTGTACAACGAGAACGACGTCTAATCCGTCATGACCACGCTGCCAGCGTCCACATGAGGACGAACGTAAAAATCAATCTGTTGTCGGCTCGCTGCTGTGAGACATGGAATTTCCCAAGCCGATCGGCGTCCTGGATGCTCAGACCACAGGGATAAGGCTGCTGTCGGGGTCCGCGCGCGTCCTAGATGCTCAGACTACAGGGATAAGGCTGCTGTGGGGGGGCCGCGCGCGTCCTGGATGCCCAGACCACAGGGATAAGGCTGCTGTGGGGGGCGGCGCGCGTCCGACCGTCGGTCATTAGCCGGCGCGGATGGCATGGACGGCAGGTTACAGCCTTGCTCACATCAGCAGCCACCACATATATATATATATATATATATATATATATATATATATATATATATGCAAATTGAGTATCACTAACTCTCAGCACCTTAACACATTTACTTGATCACATGTCCCTAGCAAAAGACATGGAAGGTACCGCATATAGAAGTGTATAAGTAATCAAAAATAATCTGTATAGGTATTTTAGAGCATTTCACCACAGCTCCATTTACAAGTTCTGGGATAATGAGCTCGAATACCTGAAAAGGTATTTCTGAGGCAACGGTATCCCTTGAAGGTTGTCCGTTTCTTGGTTCGTAGGCTCATAGACTTAAAATACTCCTCGCCCAGGTCCTGTGATGTTCAGAAATTTTGATTTATTGTGGCTTCGACTTTGATGTACTTTGGCTTGAACTCTAGATTCTTTTTCGCTTATAAGGATAGATTACTTAAATGCTGCCAATCGATTGTAATTCGGAAATTTGTTGAGTCCAATATGCGGCATCGCACGCAATTTCCAATGTCCGGAAATTAACCAGCCTTAGCGTTTAGGTAGGTCTATCCGCGCAGAAAGCTTGTTTGCTAGATCTTGGTCCTTCCCTACACGGAATCAATCTATACGTGATGCGCTAGTTATGCTATAAATGGTGTCATCTTAGGTGGGTGGGGTTATACAGCCGGCGACACGAAACCAGTAAAATAAACCCCATAAGTCTGACCGCATGTGACAGCCGAAGTTTAACTTGACACTTACCGGGGGGGGGGGGGGGGGGGGCACTAAAAACACACATGCGCACACACCACAGCAACACACACCAAAAATACATCAGTCATGAACACTACCACAGACTCCAAACTATAGTCGTCTTACCACACTTTTTAAATTTGATCCGAACCCTTTGAATGGATGGATTTCTGGTATCAGCGCTCACGCTAAGCAGTGCTTGTTGGCTGCAGCCCTGTGTGCCCGACCCCCACCATCCGATCGCACAATTCCAAGCAACGGCAGAATTTAGTTGCAAAAGCTTAGCCTGCCGCAATGCTCGGCACGGCCCGTCCTGCCCTCTGGCGTCATCTGACTCTTAGCGCGACCGCTGCCACCGGCCGCAGGCCATACCCGCCAAGGGCAAATAGCGAACGCCCTAGAGCGACTCGAACCCCCTGCCATGGGTGGATGGATCAGAATGCAGGCGCTGACCTAGATGGATCAGAGTGCAGATCTAACCAACTGAGCCACCGGGACGGACAAACGCAAACGGACAAACACTTCGAACGTTGTACATCAGAGACGTAACATCCATCATCAACAGACAAGACAAACACGTCACCTGAGTACCACTGTGCGACATGCGGCCTAAAAATAGCAGCTCTTCTTTCCGTAGTGCAAAACGCCCGGACCGTTGGTGAATGAACTCGATGTGACAAAAGTGGAAAATGCTTCTAACGGTACAGAAGCATGCCTGGAAATAAGTCATGCGGCATATGCATGTTACTTTTTCAAAGTCTTTAAGCGCGTGTTTCGCGGAAATACGAGTACCGGGTAATACTCTGTTTGGAAGAAGGTCATCGATTTGATTATAACGTCAACAGAAAGATGAAATTTGGAATTATGTGTATCGCCACACCAAAAGTGACTAGTGCATCATCCCAGGCTTGATGTCGCGTACAACCGATAATACACACGAGAAAACCTGCTTCTGAGTGCATGCATATATATATATATATATATATATATATATATATATTATATATATATATATATATATATATATATGTATAGATGTGTGTGTGTGTGTGCATGTGTATACACATATATGCATGCATATCTGCGTGTGCGTGTGCGTGTGCGTGTGCATCTGCGCGTGCATCTGCGTGTATTTCCACAGGCTGACCGCTCCAATGCATGCCAACTCACTGACAGCCTGGTGCCAGCCGCTCCCTGTTTCGCCTGCCCCCAGGGCGTGCGGCGGAGGTTCCCATGCTCCGAGTTGGCAGCGGCCAGCTCCCGGCTGCAGCAGAGCCGCTAGCACCGGCCAGCTCGAGGGTCGCTCACCTTGGCTCCTTGACAGGACGCCGCTGCCGGCCGCGTCTGTCTGCACCCCTGCAGACCCAGCGTGCACCGAGCGAACGCGCTCCGCGGCCGGAAGCGTCACGTGACGACTCGCCGGCCGCTGGGCTCCGTCACGTGACGACTCGCCAGCCGCTGGGCCCCGTCACGTGACGGCTCGCCAGCCGCTGGGCTCCGTCACGTGACGACTCGCCAGCCGTTAGGCTCTGTCACGTGACGGCTCGCCAGCCGCTGGGCTCCGTCACGTGACGACTCACCAGCCGCTGGGCTCCGTCACGTGACGGCTCGCCAGCCCCTGGGCTCCGTCACGTGACGACTCGCCGGCCGCTGGGCTCCGTCACGTGACGACTCGTCGGCCGCTGGGCTCTGTCACGTGACGACTCGCCAGCCGTTAGGCTCTGTCACGTGACGACTCGTCAGCCGCTGGGCTCTGTCACGTGACGGCTCGCCGGCCGCTGGGCTCTGTCACGTGACGACTCGCCAGCCGTTAGGCTCTGTCACGTGACGACTCGTCGGCCGCTGGGCTCCATCACAGGGCGGATCTCCGGTCTAGAGGCTGGGTACCGATATGGATGACGATGCCGTGCGGCTGGGGTTCTCAAGTTCACTGATCAGGTCCGTGATGAAACGCGGGCGACATCGCGTTGCTCGCGCGGCGTGAGGCGAGTTTGAGAACCGACCGATTTTTCTCAAGTATGGTGTGCAAACCGCACCTGCGCTCAGTGCACGGCGACTTCCGGTTGCGAACACGCGGCGGACACGCGGCTGGTGCGGAGCGTCAGCCGCAGCCGAGTCACCCAGCACATCCGTCGGATGACGCATGCTGCATGACGTGGAAGGGTTCGAATGCGTGCCAGCGGTCAGTCGGTGGTAGGACCGTCACCTGGCATAGCTGCCGGCTTCACGGCGTCCTCGATTTTTCTTCGCCTTCCGGGGGCCCTGTCCGAGTGACCCGGCCTCACCGCACAGTGGCGGGACGTCCTCCCTCTGAGCCCGCTGCCAGTGGCGGGACGTCCTCCCTCTGGACCCGGCGCCAGCAGCGGGACGTCCTCCCTCTGAACCCGCCACCAGCGGTGGGACGTCCTCCCTCTGGACCCGGCGCCAGCAGCGGGACGTCCTCCCTCTGGACCCGGCGCCAGCGGCAGGACGTCCTCCCTCTGGACCCGCTGCCAGCGGCGGGACGTCCTCCCTCTGAACCCGCCACCAGCGGCGGGACGTCCCCCCCCCCCGGACCCGGCGCCAGCGACGGGACGTCCTCCCCCTGAACCCGCCACCAGCGGCGGGACGTCCTCCCTCTGGACCCGCTGCCAGCGGCGGGACGTCCTCCCCCTGAACTCGGCGCCAGTGGCGGAGCGTCCTCCCTCTGAACCGGGCGCCCGGAAGTCTGATCAACTCTGCCAGCCTGCGCCGGAGCGCACCGCGACGGTTGGGCGTGCCCTGGCCAGCTGTGTGGCAGAGCCGTCATGGGGCGGAGGTATCGTCTCTTGCAGCACGTGGGAAGCGACGGCCCCCGGCTTGGAGGACGGGCTTCCACGCTGCGTCAGCTGATGGTGTCGCTCCCTGTGAGCTAATGACGTCACTCTTCACGAGCACGAGAGCGTGTAGCGACTGTATGAAGCAACTGCGATAGGGTATGAGCAGCATACTCGGAATGTCAACCTAAGCAAATGTGAACCGTAGAAAGTCTCGACAACATAGCGTGGCACTGAAACGCTCCCGTGAAATAAGCACACTGGCAAATCTTAGCATTTCCCGTAGCAAAGAAGTGTGTTCTCAGAAAGCGAAAAGAAGTGTGCTTTCCCGAAACGACCTCCGTATCTGGCAGTTGGGAAGGCCGGCAGCAGTTTAGTAGGCAGAGACTGTGACTCATCTTGGATCAGGCAGGCATGACACGGAGTCTAGAAGGCGAAAGTAGCTGGCCATAATACACATAATCGCCTGGGGCAGCAACCAGTGGATTATTCCGCGTTCCAGATTCGGGCAACAGCCCTTTTACGACACGCAATGCTCAAGTATGACGGTTGCGAATCAGGAAGAAGCAAAGGGGTCAGAATGCAGAGACGTATGAACAGACAGAGGGAAGCCGCGGTACAGCTAGAGCGCGGGCTACTTGGGCTGTTGCCAAACACGGACTTCGTTTGATGAGCGGAATGCTAGACCACAGAGCGGACGAGCACGTCTGAGTGAGCTCGATACCACCGGCGCGGAACAGCCGAGAGCCAGAGGCAGCGGCCGCCTGGCTGAGCTCGATACCACCGGCGCAGAACAGCCGAGAGCCAGGGGCAGCGGCCGCCTGGCTGAGCTCATTACCACCGGCGCAGAGCAGCCGAGAGCCAGGGGCAGCGGCCGCCTGGCTGAGCTCAATACCACCGGCGCAGAACAGCCGAGAGCCAGGGGCAGCGGCCGCGTGCCGGGCGGCGCCGGGCTCGGAGGCAGCTGGCACAGGGTACAAACGCAACCCCAGACGGCAGACGCGGCCCCCACCAGGCGGCATAGGCGGCCCCCACCAGGCAGCAGACACGGCCCCCACCAGGCGGCAGACACAGCCCCCACCAGGCGGCAGACGCAGCCCCCACCAGGCGGCATAGGCGGCCCCCACCAGGCGGCAGACACGGCCCCCACCAGGCAGCAGACACGGCCCCCACCAGGCAGCAGACACGGCCCCCACCAGGGGCATAGGCGGCCCCCACCAGACGGCATAGGCGGCCCCCACCAGGCGGCATAGGCGGCCCCCACCAGGCGGCATAGGCGGCCCCCACCAGGCGGCATAGGCGGCCCCCACCAGGCAGCAGACACGGCCCCCACCAGGCGGCATAGGCGGCCCCCACCAGGCGGCATAGGCGGCCCCCACCAGGCGGCATAGGCGGCCCCAGACGGCGTTTGCCGGCCCCTGGCCCCAGGACGAGCTTGATCGAACCTTCAAACAGAAGAAGCACTCTCTCAAGCCAGCGGACCGACGACGACCGCAGCTACAGCACAGCCGGCGTGGCTCGATCAGAGGAGGGCCGGGGGGGGGGGGGAGAGCGGCGGGGGGGGGGGGACGGTGACGCGATCACCTGCTCTGACCGCTCATTAGCTCCCGATGCGGGCCGTCACTGCCGTCCCTGGCGGGCGGATGACGCCGCCGCGCGGAGTCCGGTCGTGAGCTCCTGACTGGGGTGTCAGCGACGGCGGAACTCGAACAAGGACTCCTCACGGAGAGACCGGTGTGGCGGATAAGACGGCGTCTCCCGGGGCGTTCCTGCGACACGACCGAGGCGGAGAGCCGGCATCAGACCAAAGCTGGCTGTCGCGGCGACTCCGATTGTCCAAACGGGAGACCGTCCCGCTGACGCTCATACATACAAACAGCTAAGGTATCGCGTCCATGAACGCCATCTGCCAAGCCCACGGTGTAAAGCGGCGGCCGCCAACACCAGGTTCTACGCTCTGCAGGCGGCCGGCACCCGACAGGACTTGTCTGGCCCGATGAGCATCAGGCTCATCTGTGCTCTGGACGGTGACGAGGCAAGCTCACGCGAGGTCAGTGATGCGCGTGAGCGCCGCGAGCTTCAAACACGGAGCGCGGCATTGCCCAGCCATTACCAGGGAAAACATGAAGCCTCTGCTGCTAACATGGCCGGACAACCGTTACCGTTACCCAGGCAGACTGAGCGAGCATCAGCTGATGTAAACGGAGTAGGTCAGAGCAACCCAGCCGCCAGCAACACGCCGGGGTCTACATGTTGTCTGAGAGTGCTGTCTGGAGCACGGCATAGACGATGGCCGTGACCGTTCTGTGCTGGTCCACGATGGCCGTGACCGTTCTGTGCTCGTCCACAATGGCCGTGGCTATTCTGTGCTATTCCACGATGGCTGCGACCGTTCTGTGCCGGTCCACGATGACCGTGACCGTTCTGTGCCGGTCCACGATGGCCGTGACCGTTCTGTGCCGGTCCACGACGGTCGCGACCGTTCTGTGCCGGTCCACGATGACCGTGACCGTTTTGTGCCGGTCCACGATGGCCGTGACCGTTCTGTGCCGGTCCACGACGGTCGCGACCGTTCTGTGCCGGTCCACGATGGCCGTGACCGTTCTGTGCCGGTCCACGACGGCCGCGACCGTTCTGTGCCGGTCCATGATGGCCGTGACCGTTTTGTGCCGGTCCACGACGGCCGTGGCCGTTCTGTGCCGGTCCACGATGACCGTGACCGTTCTGTGCCGGTCCACGATGGCGCGGCGCCCCAAGTGGCCAGTGTCCGTTCCATCCACAGACTGTACTGGACTCCACCACTCGCTCCTTCCCAGCGGAGGGCGGCGTTGGGGCCGAACAACAGCACGCGTCGTCGCTTTCAATGAACAGCGTCGTCTCGTCGGCCTCAGCTGTACAGGCAGGGGCAGCTCCAACATGGTATCTTGGTAGCGGCCAAAGTCCATTGGAAGGGAGCGAGCTCAGCACACCGCGCCAGGCGCACTAAAACGAAGCGCAGGGAGTGCAAGATTGCGAGCATTCCTACCGTCTCGATAGCCAACATGGCCCAGCTCGACTGCCTAGGGCCCACGCTAGGCACAAGGAGGCCAAGAGTTGAACTCTAAGCAAGATGAGGCTTGGTGTCACAAACAAGTGCTACGGCGTCCATTGTCAGGTGTTGGTCATGCCAGGAAGCAAAGTGAGTGCTCAGCTTGTATTTCACTGCCTATTAGTCGGCCGGACAACTTAACTAAATATAGGCTTTGTATTTTCCATCAAGTTAAGCCCGTGACAACCGTTGATGGTCTTTTGGTTATGCGGAATAAATTATCGGTACCGTGTCGACTACCTTGAAATTATTTTTCCATTTGCTGTTGGACATCAATGATGCAGATACAAAGAATTTTACGGCGACTTGAGCTACCGGCGTAAAGAGGTTTACTTTTGCGGCATTGCTGCAGCCGCTGCAGCAGGCAACGTATCCCATCTGCAGAGCTGCAGCTGCAGACATCGCTGACAGCTCTGTGAGTCAAGTCCGAGTCGTCTAGAGCCGCTGTGCATCCCAACCGGACCCTCCCACGCCCCGGGCCCCCACCGCTCCCGCGCCTGAGGGCCTGCCCACGCCCGTCCCACGCCCCTGCACGCCGCCTGCCGGCGCCGCTCGCGAGGCCTCCTCGTCTCCCAGCGAGCTCACCTCGCCCGGCGAGCACCGGCCGTGACGTCACCGACAGTCGTGTGACGTCACGACTGGAGCGTGATCTCTTCGGGTCGTCGGAGGCGGCCGGGCGGGACGGGCAGGCTCAGGCCGCTTCCGGCGGGAGCGAGCGCCGGGGTTGGGGTCGCGGGCGTGGCGCCGCGTGGCGGACCCCGGCGCCGGCCGCTTTCCTCCAACCGACCGCCGGCGTGCCCCGGGAGCGGCCTGAGCCGACTGTCGCCGACCGCCACGCGAACGCCGCGTCGTGAATCTGCATCGGAGGCTGCTGCCGGGGAGCGCGCGCCCGGCTGGCTACAGTTATGCCGGGAGCTGCGCAGGCTCGATGACTCGCGGCGAACCGGCGCTGCAGCACTCGGGCCAGGTGCCGATCCAACGGCCTGACGGGCCGTTTCCACGGCGCCGGCGTCCCGTGGGGAGGGGAGCGGCGAGGCGGCGCCTCCTGCTGCGGACAGCGGCAGGCCTGCGCTCCACCGCCGCAGCCGGCCGGTGCGGCCGCACTCCGTACAGTCGCCAACACAGGTACTGCGGGCAGCGGCCGGCGGTCGGCCGGCGCTCCTCGGCGTCCGCACGTCCACAGAGCCTGTATACCCTTTATATCGATTTCCCCGCGCCAAGACGGCGAGCCGAAGAGGCGATTGGACTTATATGCGCTGGAGGAGACCTGCCACTGCACATCAGCCAGCTGGGTAAAGTCTTCCGCCGTCTCCAAGCGTCTGGCGCCAGTCCTCCCGCCCACCTCCCTGCCGATAGCCAGCCGCCAG